>NW_012114755.1:2143574-2145489 GCF_000951035.1 Colobus angolensis palliatus
CAGGCATGCGCCACCACGCCTGGCTAATTTTTTGTACTTTTAGTAGAGGCAGGGTTTCGCCATGTTGGTCTGGCTGGTCTCAAACTCCTGACTTCGTGATCCACCGCCTGGGCCTCTCAAAATGCTGTGGTTACAGGAGTGAGCTACCACGCCTGGCCTGCAGTTAACATTTAACTGACAATTTACCGTGTACTAGGCCCTGAGCTCTGAGCTTTACAAACATGAATGGTATTTGATTTAATCTTTTTAACAACACCCCTACGAGGTAGGGAGGGCTTTGCAACTGCTCTATAGCAGCAGCAGAAGAAAACGAAAGCTAGAGAATCGAAGTAACTTGCTGAGTCCGATAGCAAGTTAAATAGTGAAGCCGGAGCTCAAATCCAGGACCAGGGTCTTTAATCTCTAAATCAAACTGCCTCTAAATACCTCCAGAGAGAGAAGGCAGAATGAATCACCCCTCTCACCACCATTCAAGATCCAACTGTCTTTTTGGTATGACTCATTCACTTGAGACACCTCGACTTTCCCCTCCCACCTTCCTGGCACTGCTTGCTGGGTTTCAAATGGAAAACAAAATCATGCAAGGTTTTGTAGTCAGGTATGTGAACTGCCTCTTCATTTATCCAGATGTCTTCTCAGAGATACTAATTTGGTTATCTTTTTTTTTTTTTGAGACGGAGTCTCGCTCTGTCACTCAAGCTGGAGTGCTGTGGCCGGATCTCAGCTCACTGCAAGCTCCACCTCCCGGGTTCACGCCATTCTCCTGCCTCAGCCTCCCGCGTAGCTGGGACTACAGGCGCCGCCACCTTGCCCGGCTAGTTTTTTGTAGTTTTTAGTAGAGACGGGGTTTCACCATGTTAGCCAGGATGGTCTCGATCTCTTGACCTCGTGATCCGCCCGTCTCGGCCTCCCAAAGTGCTGGGATTACAGGCTTGAGCCACCGCGCCTGGCCACTAATTTGGTTATCTTGTGGGCAAAATCATTTAAATTATTTAAGCTTATTTTTTCATCTACAAAAATAAATAATACTTACCTTTTACGCTGTGGTGAGGTTTAAATGAAAGAAAATAAGTATATTAAGAGTTTACCATTCTGAAAATGTATTTGAGACAACAGATCCTTTTACAATGGCATCAAAAAGAATAAAATATTTAAGGAATAAATGTAACAAGGTACAAAACTTCGACTCTGAAAACTACAGAACATTGTTGAAAAAAATAAAATAGAGCAAAGTAAATGGAAAGCATCCCTTGTTCATGGATTTGAAGATAGTATTGTTAAGATGACAATTTTCCTCAACAGATTGAACACAGTCCCTATCAAAAGCCCAGCTGCCCTTTTTTTTTTTTTTTGGCAAAGATGTACAGACTCTAAAATTCATATGGAAATTCAAGGGACCCAGAATAACCAAAACAATCAGGAAAAAGAACAAACCAGCTGGTGGATTCATACTATAATCAAAAGACAGGCTATAACCAAAAGGAGAAAATAACAAGTGTTGGAGAGGATGTAAAGAAATCAGAACTCTCACACGTATACCACTGCCAGTGGCAAAATGATGCAGCTACTTTGGGAAACAGCCTGGTAGTTCTTCAAAAGATTCAACACAGAGTCAGGGTTACCACATGACTGAGCAATTCCACTTCTCGGTATACACCCAAGAAAAATGAAAACAGGTATCTACACAAAAACTTGTATACGACTGTTCATAGCAGCATTGTTAATACTAGCCAAAAAGTGAAAACAGTCCAAGTGTCCATTAACTAATGAATGGATAAATAAAATGTGGCATATCCATAAAATGAAATATTCAACCACAAAAAGGAATAAAGCCGGGCGCGGTGGCTCACGCCTGTAATCCCAGCACTTTGGGAGGCCGAGGTGGGCGGATCACGAGGTCAGGAGATCGAGACCA
>NW_012114755.1:2146274-2187547 GCF_000951035.1 Colobus angolensis palliatus
TAAACCCAGGAGGCGGAGGTTGCAGTGAGCCAAGATCGTGCCACTGCACTCCAGCCTGGGCAACAAGAGCGAAACTCCATCTCAAAAAAAAAAAAGATATAGCTCTACTGCCTACCAACTTCAACAGGTGTGTATGAAGGTCTTACAATTAACATATGTAAAAGTGAGATAATAAACAAAATATGTATACAACAGTAAGTACAGGCAGGAAACTACAAATTGACACAAAGAACATCTAAGTTACAGAAAGGCCTCTGGAGAAGTTGAATCCACATTTCAGCCTAGAATCTAGAATGGTATAGAAGATTAGTGGTTAAGCCTGTAATCCCAGCACACTGGGAGGCCAAGGCAGGCAAATCACTTGAGGTCAGGAGTTCGAGAACAGACTGGCCAACACGGTGAAATCCTGTCTCAACAAAAAATACAAAAATTAGCCAGGCGTGGTGGCATGCACCTGTAATCCCAGCTACTCGGGAGGCTGAGGCAGGAGAATCATTTGAACCGGGGAGGTGGAGGTTGCAGTGAGCTGGGATCACCTCGCTGCACTCTAGCGACAGAGCCAGACTCTGTCTCAAAAAAAAAAGAAAATTGGGAAAAGGGAAGGTCATTCTAAGATGGGGAAGAATTTGCTAGAAGAGAAGTCTAACTATAAACAACTCGAGAGCAGGAATCGTCTTTCACTCATTGTTCTATCTCTTCACAGTACTTAGTACAGGGTGTGCCTTTGATAATGTTTTTTGGATAGGAGTTAGGAAATAGGCAGATTTATATGAGTAGAGTAGACATAGAAAGTAAATATGATCCACAGCATTGAGCATCAAAACTAAGAAATGATTAGCATTAACTAAAACAGACTTGTTTAGTCTGCTGGGCAAAGTGAGTCCTAGATTCAGTGCCTATGATTCAGTGTAAACAAAACTGGATGAAGTCACCTCAACTCCAAACACTACACAAATGTACAAAAGGCTGCATTGTTGTCACCTGGAATATACATATTGTCAATAAATATAATTTGCTTCATTTTCCACTATTTTTTACATCCTTAAAATCACTGGAGAACATGATTATTAATAGCTATATAAGGCTACACTAGAATTGATTTAATTGCAAAACTGCTACACAAGTTTCTCAAAGGCAGCAAAAGCACTCTTCTCGGGACTTAAAAACCCAAATGTTACTATTAAATATTTCATTTGCTGTTTTGTTTTGACACCCCCCTACCTTGCCAAAAAGGACCTATTTTATCTGTCCCAAGGAAAATATTAACTTTTTTTTTTTTTTGGAGACAGGGTCTCACTATGTCACCCAGGCTGGAGTGCAGTGGCACAATCAGGTGCGTGCCACCATGCCTGGATAATGTTTTGGTATTTTTCATAGAGACGGGGTTTCACCATGTTGCCAAGGCTAGTCTTGAACTCTTGGGCTCAAGAGATCTACCTGCTTCACTCTCCCAAAGTGCTGGGATTACAGGTGTGAGCCACCATACCCAGCCTTATTTTCACTACATATTAAATAGCGTATCTTCTTAGTGTAATATTAAGACAGATTTCATACTGGTCCTCACCACTAAAAATTCTGCATAACATTCTCTCAAGAAATGTGCCTCAAGCAGTGCCATGTGCTTAAAGGGTACAAGTACTTCACTAAAGAAGAAAGTGATCCAAGAGATTCTAAATACGGTTATAAAAATTATTAAGACTGAAAAATTGAGTTTAATAAAATTTTAAATTTGCATGCTGCACTACAGTGTATTCAGAAGACTGATATTTCTTTTCTCTTTTTTCTGAGAGGCAGTCTCACCCTGTCACCCAGAGTGGAGTGCAATGGCATGAACTCGGCTCACTGTAACCTCCATCTCCCGGGTTCAAGCAATTCTCCTGCCTCAGCCTCCTGAGTAGCTGGGATTACAGGTGCGCATCACCACACCTGGCTAATTTTTATCTTTACTAGAAACTGGGTTTCACCAAGTTGGCCAGGCTGGTCTCGAACTCCTGAGCTTAAGTGAGCCATCTGCCTTGGCCTCCCAAAGTGCTGGGATTACAGATGTGAGCCATCATGCCCAGCTTTTTTTTTAACTGAGTTTCACTCTTGTTGCCCAGGCTGGAGTGCAGTGGTGCTATTTTGGCTCACTGCAACCTCGGCCTCCTGGGTTCAAGCAATTCTCCTGCCTGAGCCTCGCAAGTAGCTGGGATTACGGGCACCAGCCACCATGTCTGGCTTTTTTGTATTTTTAGTGGAGATGGAGTTTTATCATGTTGGCCAAGAACTCTTGACCTCAGGTGATCCACCTGCCTCGGCCTCCCAAAGTGCTGGGATTACAGGCATGAGCCACCACACTTGGCCCAGAAGACTGATATTTCAAGAGTATTCTTATATGACTTTGCTCAAATATAGGACACACTGAAGAATAATAATACTTTGTAGTATCAAAGAAATTTTTAGCAGGAAGGAATCTTATAGAACAAGTCCAGTATTACTTTTTTTTTTTTTTTTTTGGAGACGGAGTTTCACTCTTGTTGCTCAGGCTGGAGTGCAATGGTGCAATCTTGGCTCACCGCAACCTCCACCTCCCAGCTTCAAGTGATTCTCCTGCCTCAGCCTCCCAAGTAGCTGGGATTATAGGTATGCACCACCACACCCAGCTAATTTTGTATTTTTAGTAGAGACGAGGTTTCTCCATGTTGGTCAGGCTGATCTTGAACTCCTGACTTCAGGTGATCCGCCTGCCTCAGCCTCCCAAGGTGTTGAGATTACAGGTGTGAGCCACCGCCGTATTAGCATTTTATGAGTGAGCAAATCTAGGTTAAGTTGCCTCTCCGACATAACTCAGCTGGAGGAGCAGAAAATAGGAATTAGGGAACTAGGTAATTTCTCTAAATGTAACACTTAATATAAATGAAGGAATATACTTATGTGGCTGGGCATGGTGGCTCACATCTGTAATCCCAGCTTTTTGGACAGTCAAGGACGGAGGATCACTTGAGGTCAGCAGTTCGAGACCAGCCTGGGCAACATAGTAAGACACTGCCTCTACAAAAATAAAAATAAAAATTGGCCAGATGTGGTGATGTTACCTGTGGTCCTAGCTACCTCCAGAAGCTGAGACAGGAGAATCACTTGAGCCCAAGAGTTTGAGGCTGCAGTAAGCTATGACGGTGCCATTGTACTCCAGCCTGGGAGATACTATCCAGCCTAGGAGATACAGCAAGACTCTATCTTTTTTTAAAAAAAGAAAAAGCACACACTTTTTGAAGAATAATAAGTACTGGTGAATTGACCCACCCACTTACAATACAGAACTGTATGACAAAGCTTCCCGCCATAATGGAAATAATCTATATATACATTGTCCAATATGATAGCCACAAACCACATGTGGCTACTAACAATTGAAATGTGATTAGTGATTTTGTTCCTGTTTTTTAAAAAATGCTCATTTATATCTTTTGCCCAATTCTCTATTTACTGTTTGTTTGTTTTCTGTTTTTTTGAAACAGAGTCTCACTCTGTTGCCCAGGCTGGAGTGCAGTGGCATGATCTCGGCTCACCACAATCTCCACCTCCCAGGTTCAAGTGATTCTCCTGCCTCAGCCTTCTGAGTAGCTGGGACTACAGGCACAAGCCACCACGCACAGCTAATTTCTGTATTTTTAGTAGAGACAGGGTTTCATTATGTTGGCCAGACTGGTCTCGAATTCCTGACCTTGTGATCTGTCCACCTCAGTCTCCCAAAGTGCTGGGATTACGGGTGTGTGCCACCACGCCTGGCCTATTTATTGGTTTTAATATTGATTTGTAGGCATGCTTTATTTATTTTAGATATCAACACTTTGACAGTTATGTGTGCTACAGATAGCTTCTCTAAGTTTGTATCTTGCCTCTTCACTTTCTTTTTTAAAAAACTGAGATAGGGTCTTGCCATAACTACTGGACTCAACAGATCTGCTTGTCTTGGCCTCCCAAAGTTCTGAGATTACAGGTGTGAGCCACCGCACCTGGCTGCCTCTTCACCTTCTTCACAGTGTCTTCTGTTCTTAATTTTAATATAGTTGGATTTGTCTCTTACTTGTGTATTATTTTAAAACGGTTTGCATATTCTGAGCCTATACCATTTATATTTTTAGGTTTTAAAGTTGTCTTTTACATTTAGGTCTTTAATCCACTGGAAATTTTTATGTTTGGCGTAAGGTAGGAATACAAGGTACAATTTCATTTTTCCCATGTGGATATTCACTTTTCTCTGCATTCTCCTTTCGCCAGTTATCTGCAATGTCTTCTGTTTTATATTGCATTTCCAAACATGTATGACTACGATTCTAGGCCTTTAGCCTGTTTCACTGGTTAGTCTATTCCACACCAATGCCACACTAAATTTTACTTGCCAGTACTGATATTTGGTAGAGCAAGTCCTCAAATCTATCATCTATTCTTTCTTTCTTCTTCTTCTTCTTTTTTTTTTTTTGAGATAGAGTATTGCTCTGTGGCTCAGGCTGGGGCGCAGTGGTGCATTCTCAGCTCACTGCAACCTCTGCCTCCTGGGTTCAAGCGATTCTCCTGCCTCAGCCTCCCAAGTGGCTGGGGCTACAGGTGCCCACCACCACGCCCAGTTTTTATATTTTTTAGTGGAGAGGAGGTTTCACCATGTTGGCCAGGCTGGTCTCGAACTCCTGACCTCAAGTGACCCACCCACCTCAGCCTCCCAAGTGCTGGGATTACAGGCGTGAGCCACACCGCACCCAGCCCTCATATCTATTCTTTTTCCATAATAATGTCAAGGTTATCCTTGGCCTTCTGCTCTTCTACATGAATTTTAGAATCAGTTTGAAGTTTCCAAGAACTGCATTGACCCTATAGATCAATTTGGGGAGAACTGACAATCTTCACATCTATGAAATTGGGATATCTATTTAATAAGATTTTTTACTTTCTCCATAGTTGCTTAATTTTTTAATGTACTGATCATTTCTCCATCGATTTTTCCACCACAAAATTATTTCTTAAGTTTTTAAAAATTTTAAATTCATTTATTTTTTATTTTTTTGAGATGGAGTCTCCCTCTGTTGCCCAGGCTGGAGTGCAGTGGCACAACCTGGGGTTACTGCAAACTCTGCCTCTCAGGTTCAAGTGATTCTCCTGCTTCAGCCTCCCAAGTAGGTGGGATTACAGGTGTGTGCCACCATGCCTGGCTTATTTTTTTGTATTTTTAGTAGAGATGGGGTTTCACCATGTTGGACAGGCTGATCTCGAACTCCTGGCCTCAGGTGACCTACATGCCTCGGCCTCCCAAAGTGTTGGGATTACAGGCATGAGCCACGGTGCCTGGCCTTAAATTTATTTCTATGTTTTAGAGACAGGGTCTCGTCCTATCTCCCAGGCTGGCAAGCAGTGACACAATCATAGCTCTCTGCATACTCAAACTCCAGGGCTCAAGCTGTTCTCCTGCCTCAGCCTCTCAATTAGCGGGGACTACAGGCATGAGTAACCGTGCCCAGATTAAAACTATTTCTAGATATTAAATGATATTATTTACCTACTGCAATGAATGGTCAGGGAACCTCAAATATTTGCTGGACTGACTTGTTTCTGATTGGTTTCCTTAATTTATACGGCCAACAAATACTTATTAATAATAAGCTACCCCAGCCTGGCCAATATGATGAAACCTCATCTCTACTAAAAATACAAAAAAAAAAAAAAAAAAAATTAGCCAGGACCCAGAATAGCTTGAACCCAGAAGGCAGGGATTGCAGTGAGCAGAGATCACGCCACTGCACTCCAGCCTGGCTGACAGAGCGAGACTCCATCAAAGAAGAAGAAAAAGAAGAAGAAGAGGAAGAAGAGGAAGAAGAGGAGGAGGAAGAGGAGGAGGAAGAAGAGGAAGAGGAGGAAGAGGAAGAAGAAGAGGAAGACGAGGAAGAGGAAGAAAGAAGAGGAAGAAAGAAGGAAGAAGGAAGAAAGAAGAAAGAAGAAAGAAGAAGAAGAAGTAGTTATCTATGTGCCAGACTCTATGCTATGCACTGATGGAAAAAAGAAAGTCCTCTACCATTCTACTCTCACCCTTGAAAAAACCATTGTCTCTCTTCTTTTCCTTCATTCCAGTTCCACCAAAAATATGTTCTATGCTTGAATCTTAACTTGAACAATTCTTCCTATCGGACAATCCATCATCCTCTGCACATTAAAACTTGAATGGTTCTTTTAATTTCATGTGCTCTGAAGAGGAGACAGAAAGCGTGGTAATCCTAAGCATTACGATACGTCTCTTCCTACAAGATCTGCACCTGTCGCAGTAGATGAATTCATTCAAGTCACTTACATAAACAATTTCAATCTTAGGGCTTCAAAACCTCCCACGGATATGTAAACTGCCCCAACAAGGAAAGAAGCAAGTATAACAAAAATGGCATAAACTACGGTTTCCGCATTAGGAAGTCTTAAGACGCATTAAGAATTACTTAAGGCCGGGTACGGTGGTTCATACCTGTAATTCCACCACTTTGGGAGGCTCAGGCGGGTGGATCACTTGAGGTCAGGAGTTCACGACCAGACTGGCCAACATGGGGAAAATCCATCTCTACTAAAATACAAAAATTAGCCAGGCATGGTGGCGCGCGCCTGTAGTCCCAGCTACTTGGGAGGCTGACGCACGAGAATCGGCTTGAACCTGGGAGGTGGAGGTTGCAGTGAGCCGAGATCGCGCCACTGCACTCCAGCCTGGGCGACAGAGCAAGACTCTGTCAAAGAAAAAAAAAAAAAAACCTTAACTAGGAAACTGGTGAAAACTAGTTTTCTTAACTAGAAAATTGGTGGTGATTTCCTCAGATTTTATACCGGAAACTCAGGCTAGTCAGGTCTCGGAAATATAGGTCAGATTTCTAGGTCGGCCCGCCTACTCCCCAACCTTCCAACATTAAGATCTCTCCAGGGCCTTCAAGCTCTGTCTTCATCCCTAAATTTACTCAGGTCTTTCATTCACAGAACAGTTATTCAGTACTTATGTTGTTGTCAAACACAGTGGCTAGATGAAGGGAATACAAAAGCACAATCTTTGCAGTCAAAGGGGCTCACAGCAAGAGTAAGGTTTGTAAATACATAATTACTCCACAATGTGATAATCGATATCTTTGAAAACAGAAGGGTTGATTCAATCTTCCAGGGAGTGACTGAGTTGGGTCTTACAAAGGATGAGCTTTGCAATTCAAGAAAAAAGAAAAAAAAGGCAGACCATTTCAGCAGACAGAAAGGCGTGGTTAGGCGTGTGCTGTGAGCTGTTTGAGGCCAGTGAAGCTGGGGGTATGAGGAGGGCTCGCACCAGGTGGAGGTTGGGAAACCTCGGAGTTGCGGGAGAAATCAGAATCCAGGTCCTCTCAGGCACCCTGGGGCCGCTCCCCATAGCCAGCTGCCCCCGCTCCAAGCCCCACTACAAGCCGGGAAACGCAAAACGGAGGCAACCTGGCCAAAGGCAGAGGAACCCCCCCCCAAGACCCTGAGGACCCAGACCTGGCCCTGCGGACTGCCCGCACCTTGCCAAGCAGCCGTCTTAGGCCCTCGCAGTCGAACTCCATCTCCAGCCCGGTCCCGAGCCAGATCGCACGACCCCAGCCTCCGGGCCTTGTTCCGGACTTGCTGCAGGACGGAAGCCGCTGAGGACCAAACTTCCCGGCGGTCCAGGGCTCCGCCTCTTCCCAGACTGAAAACTTCACCCGCATTCAAAGCACGGGTTCAGCCGCGGCTGCGTCCGGAATCCGAGGTACCTGCTTCTTGACCCCGGAGTGGGCAAGTGACGAGGGCACGGCCAGAAATGCGTTGGTGTCAAGGAAACCACAACCCATCTTCCTGGAAGGAAACCTGGGGACACTTATGAAGAGAAGACTAGGAAGGACCGGAGTAGAATCTCTAAAGGAGGTAGAAGCAACACGCGGTGTTCTTGAAGAGTTTCCAGACAGATGTGTTAAATTCCGCAGTGTATCAGGAAAGAGCAAGACCGAAAAATTGCAGTTGAATTTAGGAAGGAGGCGGTAATGGAATTTCAGAAGCAAAATTTCAGGGAGTAGAAAGCAGAAACAAAGTCAGGAGGATCCTTGTCGGAGAAGCGGAGCCACAGCATCAGGGTGGCGCAGCACGGGGCGAGGGGTTGCTTTTTAATATTTTTAGGGGTGCCATAACAATGTTGGTGGTCAAAGAGAGGAGACAGCCAGGTGAACAAAAAAGTTGGAAAACAAGAGAGGAGGGAGGTGGGTGAATAAGGTCATTTGGAGAAGGTGGGCGAAGAAGAGATGCAGAGTACAGTAATTTTCTGGTATTATTTGGTCTCCTTGACCCGTGAGTGACTTACCTTCCCTGTATCCCTGGCATGAGCCACTGAAGCGAAAAGTCAGGAGCTGGATATTGTAATTGTCAAGAGGTTGGGCGTATAGGAGGGAGATTGTATTTATAGGAAGATTTGAAGGGAGCGTTGCCCTGACTCAGGAGAAGCAGCTGAAAAGCTGGAAGGAACATTCATTCAGAAAGTATTTATTGAGCATCTACTAGTTGCCAGCTACTTTTCCAGGTCTCAGGATACAGCAGTGAACAAAATACACTCAGATAGCTGCTGTCTTGAGGGTGTCATTCCTTTTTTAGCAGAGGGAGAGCAAAACAATAAATGTAATAAGTAAATTATTCAGCGTGTCAGAAGGTTGATTATGTGTTGTGGAGAATAAATTCATAAAAGGGTAAGGAGATTGGGGTAGTTCTGAGGGGTGAGGGAGTAAGTGTTACGAATCAGAGTGCAGACAAAGCAGAAGCCTAAGACAGGCATGTGCAGAGGGAGGCTCAACACAGCAAGAAGGCCAGTGTGGCTGGAGTAGAATGAAGTAAGACAGGAGTAGAGACAAGGAGGCTAAGTCAGGGAAACAAGAGGGAGGAACAAATGGTTTAGAGAAGTGAGTCTTTTAGTGTGATCTCCAGACCTGCAGCCTCAGATGCTGGGAGTTGTTGGAAGTGCAGAGTCTGCCGGGCGCGGTGGCTCACGCCTGTGATTCCAGCACTTTGGGAGGCCGAGGCGGGAGGATCACGAGGTCAGGAGATCGAGACCATCATGACTAACACAGTGAAACCCCGCCCGTACTAAAAATACAAAAAATTAGCCGGGCGTGGTGACGGGCACCTGTAGTCCCAGCTACTCAGGAGGCTGAGTCAGGAGAATGGCGTGAAACCAGGAGGCGGAGCTTGCAGTGAGCCGAGATCGTGCCACTGCACTCCAGCCTGGGCCACAGGGCCAGACTCCGTCTCAAAAAAAAAAAAAAGAAGTGCAGAGTCTAAGACCTCACCCCAGCTTTATTCAATCACAGACTCTGGGGTCGGGGACCAGCAGTTCTCTTTTAACAAGTCTTCCAGATGACTCTGATGGGTGATGAAATCCAAGAACCACGTGGGGCTTTGTAGACAATTGTAAGGATTCTGGCCTGTCCATGCCCTCCAGCCAGAGACCATCAGGAGCACACCTGTACTTAAACAAGTTGAGTTCATTATTAATAGTTCTTGCAGTGAGGAAGCAGGTGCTGTGGAGAACCATTGGGACAGCTTGGTGAGAGAGAGAACCTATTACAGAATTTGGGCGATTTGCAGGAGGGCTCAAGAAAGCCAGGCTTCACCCTGGATTGGGTGCTGTCAGAAAGCAGGGACGTTTCTGAGACTATCTGAATCAGTATTGTCTGTAAGATGGACAGACTAGAATGAAGATAAAGCTATACTTGGTAAAGAAGCAGCAGTCACTCATAATAGAGAAAAACATTTTTATATTTCATGGCTTGCAGTGACCTTGCTCTCTTGTCTCTTAGACAACATTTTGAAATGGCCTCATTGTGTCTCACTTTTTTTAGTCTGACTGACCTTGTCTCATGTTGGTGTTCTGTGAGATTATGTCCCACAGAAGAATAACTGGGCCAAGCTGTGAGCATCAGTCCAGCTTCTAACAAGCCTGAAGTCTAGCTGTGTCAGACCAGCTCTCAGATGTCAGGGCCTGCCTCTTCCTTTCTCAGGCTTTTAATCTGGGAGAAAGAGAAAGCCACTGGGAGGTTTCGAACAGAACAGTGACATGATCTGACTGAGTTTTAAAAAAATATTAATAACTCTGCGGTGTTGTGAAGAGGCAGCAGTATGGGGCAAGAGTAGGCCAGAAGACAACGTAGGAGGAAGATTACAGAGAAAAGTTGATAGAAGGGCTGTTAAGTGCATCTCAGCCAGATCTAACCCACCTTGAAACAGAACTGCCAGGGGCTGCAAGTTCTAATAGATCCTGCCAGAAATCTGTGTTATAAGGAAAAAATACCCATTAGCAGCAAGGCCAGGGCAAGATTGTTCCATCTTTTATGAAAGAGTCTTATGGAAGAGGCCTTCCAGCCAAACCTTCAATTCTCTTCTGGTCTAGTCACTATACACACTTTATGCCAGATAGAGTGTGAGTGAATGTGTGTGTATGTGTGTGTGTGTAGTGTTTCCTTTGTGAAGGGTACATTGCTAAGAGTTTTATGTGCTTTAACTCTGTTCATCTTCCTAAGACCCTATGACCTGGATAGAATTATTACCTCAGTTTTACTGATAAGAAAACTGTGGTTTATTGTTATATTACCTATTTTCCATGTTTCTGAGATTCTGTTGAATAAGAGATATATTAATGATAGCTTTTGGGGGGAGAAGAAAACTACAAAATTAAACACATACTGACTTTAACACACCTATTTCAAAAGAACTTAAATGTGAAATATAGGATATGTGTATAATTGTCTCCATTTTACAGATTGGAAAACCAAAGACTAAGGTTAAGTTACTGCAGGAGATGATGTCAAAGACTATTTTCCTAAGCTGCGTGTTATACTGCCTCTCACTGTGTGTGAAATTGTGATGACACTTTGTGATTAATAATAATAGTCTAGGAAACCAGCCAGGTGTGGTGGCTCATGCCTGTAATCCCAGGACGTTGGAATGCCCAGGCGGGCGTATCACCTGAGGTCAGGAGTTCAAGACCAGCCTGGCCAACATGGCGAAACCTCATCTTTGCTAAAAATACAAAAATTAGCGGGGTGTGGTGGCAGGCACCTGTAATCTCAGCTATTTAGGAGGCTGAGGCAGGGAGAATTGCTTGAATCTGGGAGGCGGAGGTTGCAGTGAGCCGAAATCTTGCCACTGCATTCTAGCCTGGGCAACAGAGTGAGATTCCATCAAAAAAAAAAAAAAGTCTACAGAAGTCTGAATTATGTGCCTATATTGCTATGCAGTTACAAGAGAAAGGCTGTATAGTACAGACATTGGCTTTTTTTTTTAAAGCCTCTCCCTTGACTTCCATCCTGACCACCAGGCTACCCTCATCTCCTGAAACTGGTGCTGTTAGATCCTATAATCCAATTAGATTGAAACATTCACTCTTCCCCAAGTACATTGTGTTCTTCCTTGCCTCATGCCTTACCTGCCAGGAATATTTTATTGTACTGTTGTACCTGTCTACCTCCATTTCCACTCCTCTTTCTGTCCTCAGATACTGTAAGGCCCTGGCAAATAGGGGTTGAATCTCATTCATCTCTATATTCCCAGTGCCTATTATAATTATTGAATAGTGTAATTATTGAAGATATAGACCTGCCCCTGTATACAGTCACGTATACAGTTTGTTTTGTGTCCAATTTCTGGAATGTTTGTAGATTTACTGAAGTCTGCTAGACCCCAGGCATTGTTGGTGGGAGCATAATTTGCTACAACCTTTGGGCAGAGTAGTCTTGTAGACCTTTGACCCTATAATGCCACGTTGGGAATCTGTCTTACAGAAATAAAAGTACTCAGGATATATGTACAAAGATGTTAATAATGTTAAAAGGGGGAAAATGTCCCAAACATACGCTGCATCTTTGTAAGTTTTAGAAAAAACACAAAAAATGGCTTGTTTAAAATTAGAACTTGTGTTTTTGGTGCTCTACCTCTGATCTCTGTTTATACCCTTTGTTGCTTTCATGATTATTGGCCCTATCAGACATATTTTTAGGGGACGAAACTTTGTTATTCTAAATATCACACATATATATATTCTTACATACTCCTTTTTTTTTTGAGATGGAGTCTTGCTCTGTTACCCTGGCTAGAGTGCAGTGGCACGATCATAGCTCACTGCAACCTCTGCCTCCTGGGTTCAAATGATTCTCCTGTTTTAGCCTCCCAAGAAGCTGAGATTACAGGTGTGTACCAACACGCCCAGCTAATTTTTGAATTTTTAGTAGAGGCAGGGTTTCACCATGTTGGTCAGGCTGGTTTCAAACTCCTGACCTCAGGTTATCCACCCACCGCTGCCTCCCAAAGTGCTAGGATTACAGGCGTGAGCCACCGCGCCCAGCCTATCATATACTTCTTAAATGTATGGAACTTAACTGTTGTGTTCATTGACAGCAATTTTGCATCTCAGGTCATCCTCAAATATCTTTTGTAACAACCTATGTTTTTATGACCTTGTGAATTAAAACTGCAATTTTTCTTAAGCTAATTCTTTTTGTAAGGATTTTATTTTATTTTATTTTATTTTATTTTATCATTATTTTTTGAGATAGAGTCTCCACTGTCGCCCAGGCTGGAGTACAGTGCTGCAGTCTCTGCTCATTTCAACCTCCACCTCCCAGGTTCCAGCGATTCTCATGCCTCTGCCTCCCAAGTAGCTGGGATTACAGGCGCCTGCCACCATGCCCAGCTATTTTTTGTATGTTTAGTAGAGACAGGGTTTTCCCATATTTGCCAGGCTGAGCTGGAACTCCTGGCCTCAGGTGATCCTCCTGCCTCCTCCTCCCAGAGTGCTGAGATGACAGGCCTAAGCCACTGCGCTGGGCCTGTAAGGATTTTATACAGCCTCTGCATTTTCTTACTGTGTCTAAACTTGCATGCTTTTTTTTTTTTTTTTTTTTTTGAGGCAGAGTTTCCTTTGTTACCCAGGCTGGAGTGCAGTGGCACAATCTTGGCTCACTGCAACCTCAGTCTCCCGAGTAACTGGGATTACAGGCATGCACTACCACGCCTGGCTAATTTTTGTATTTTTAGTAGAGATGGGGTTTTGCCATGTTGGCCAGGCTGGTCTAGAACTTCTGACTTCAGGTGATTCACCCACCTCTATCTCCCAAAGTGCTGGGATTACAGGTGTGAGCCCCTGCACCCAGCCTGAACTTTGCATATTTTCTTGTCATCTTTTTGCTTCCCTGGTTAACAAGAAAGAAATTGGCCATGATTAGAAATTTGTTAGGAAAAAAAAAATTATTTTACCACCAATACATTTATTTGCAGGAGATAGGGTCAAATCTTACCATTAACTTTTTTTTTTTTTGAGACGGAGTCCCACTGTGCCACCCAGGCTGGAGTGCAGTGGTGCAATCTCAACTCACTGCAACCTCTACCTCCTGGGTTCACGAGATTCTCCTGCCTCAGCCTCCCGAGTAGCTTGGATTACAGGTGCCCACCACCATGCCCAGCTGATCTTTTTCATATTTTTAGTAGACATGGCATTTCACTATATGTTGACCAGTCTGGTCTCAAACTCCTGACCTCAAGTGATCCACCCACTTCGGCCTCCTAAAGTGCTGGGATTATAGGCATGAGCCACCACACCTGGCCTTATGGACTTTTAAACTAGGTAGGACTAGAGTCACTGATCTGCCTAACCTCTGGGTGTTTATCCTGCACACAAGGCATCACCAGTAAATACATGAGCATTAGATGAGGGGGACACATTCTGACTAATCACATGATTGCCTATTCAGAGGAAGGTGCTGCCCTTGTATCAAAAGAAGTATTGAGAAAAATAAAGGCAGAGCCTAACATTTGCCTCCTAGCACGGGCTGAAACATGATAGTGGCCTTGTGCAGAAGAATGGTGCTTTCAGTGAGCTGCAAGATAGGAGCTGGACCAACTAGGGGGTTGGACAGGGGTGGGATCTGACCTGATTAGCCTTTCCCCATCCAGTCTGGGCCTCCAAAAGCCATTCTCTGGCCCTCTGAACAAGGCAGACTCAGCAAATCTGGGAGGTATGGGGATTCTGCCAATTCCCCACCTAGCCCCCACCTCCCCCAGGTTTGGCAGGTGATCTAATCCCCAGGGTGCAGCCCCACCCCCATCTGACCCCACATCTGGACAAACACATGACAAATATGGAAACTGAAGCCCAGCTGGGCTGGAGCACATCTGGTTGTTGCTGCATTGGAGTCATCTTGAAGGTGTCCTGAGATAATCAGGCCTCACCCGTAGGGGCCAGGTTGAGACAGCGTGTTTTTTTTGAAGATGACTCAGGTTGCTCCAGGTCAAAGCATGATCCTGATGACACTTGGTGGAAAAGCAGGCTGGAGCCTCATAAGAGCTGGCCCTGCAGCTCTTCTTACAGCAGTAAATCCAGGATTTGAACACCAGTGAGTAAGGCGAGAGCCCAGCCTGCGGCCCACAGTTGTTCACAGCCATGAGGCTGCCAACCAGCAGGAAAGGGGAGGTCAGCATGCTCACTGCAATCTCCATCACAAACTTGATGTAGCTCTGGATGGATAGGGCCTGGCCTAACTGGGAACCCCAATTCTGGTAATTTCTTAGCCCCCCTAGGTGTCACTCATGCTGTCATCTACCAGGTAGTCATTGATAAAAGTGGGCCAGCAGGTTATAGCCTCACAAGAAAACTACTTCACCCAGGAGATGAAGGATCAAGCCAACAAAGAATCCCAGCAGCCCTTCCTCTTTGAAAATCTTCTCACTGGAGCTCAGCACACCACTGTACTTGACCTCCCATCCCACAAATTAGACCATGCAGCACATTGAGATGGCATGCAGGGGGTGGGCCAACATACAGGACACACACTGCATCATCATCCCCTAGGAGGTCTCCTTCACTGCTTGCTTCAGAGAAGTCTTCATATCCGTCCTTATTGGAAACCTGCTTGTTTTCATCTGGAGGGAAAACCTTCCTGCTGCCCCCGTTACAAAGGAGAGGGGTCACATCAGTTGGAGGCTCAGAACTCCGAACAGCCCTGTCTTGCCATCCATCACATCCATGCCCACTGCCACAAAAAGCTTCAGTGGTCAGGGAGTTGTCTTCAGGCCCCAGGCCCCACCATCCATTCTGCTGGCCAAGGGTAGGATGGATGTGCGTGGGTGCTCTCCACCTTCACTGCAAGTTCCTGCTCCACCTCCAGCTCCTGCCATCTCCATGGCACTACCACAAGCCTGGGGCCAGAAATTTTAACAATCATAGCATTGTTTATGGTGGTAAAAATTGGGAAAAAATCTGAATGTACATTATGCCAGTTATTTATTGCCTTTTAGTTCCAAATCCACCATTTATTGCTTGCTCTACCATAATGAAGCTGGGCCCTCTAAGCATTTCTTCCTTGTTAGTGGAATGCTAACATTTTGTCAGTAGAGGGCCTTCGGAGGATACTACAAGAGGAAGGGCTTTCTCTTCCTAGTTCCAGTGTGTGTCTATTCCTGATTCTGTTCAAGGCTGCCAATGGCATGTGTGGGGACTTCTAGTGGCACTCACCCTGTCAAGTATCAGTGGCTCCGCTGCGGGCTGCTTCCACACCTGTGTCACTGAGACAATTTTCCAGTGAGTTCCACCAGCACCCATTGCCAGCATTAGCCTGCAGCAGCTCATTAGACCACTACTGTCCAGTTGGTCATGTCCACAACTCCTCCAACATGTTTTGGATCTCAGCCCTGGAGGGGATGGGACTATTCCAAATTTATTGCTTCCTTTGGGTACTTTGCCTCAGCCCTAGCGGTAGTGACTACTCCCTATGTATGCTGTTCCTGTAATATGTAACACTTTCTACCCCTTCTATAGTCAGTCACTTGCTCCTAGTTGGTAACTCCCTTTATTAAAATTTTCAAATTACTGTGTGGTTTTCTGTCTCCTGATTGGACTTAACCTACTGTATCATTGGGAGCAAGATGAAATAAACTAGAATATTATGCAAGAATTAAGAATAACGTAACCTAGGCACAGTGGCTCACACCTGTAATCTCAGCACTTTGGAAGGCCGAGGCAAGAGGCTAACTTGAGCCCAGGAGTTTGAGACCTGCCTGGTCAACATAGCGAGACCCTACCTTTGAAAAAAAAAAAAAATTAGCCAGGCATGGTGGTACACACTTGTAGTCCCACCTACTTGGGAGGCTGAGATGGGAGGATCGCTCTAGCCCAGGAGTTCAAGGCTACAGTGATCTGTGACTGCCACTGCACTCCAGTCTTGACAACAAAGACTGTCCAAGAACATACACTTCTGCTTCTGCCTATGAAGGATCAACTGTTACAGAAATTACCTTCTCTTTATAAATAGAAAATTGCACAAAACATGAAATAATTGTTTTCAGATCTTGTACAAGAGACAGCACAAGACTGTGTACTTTGAAAGAAAGGAAACCAGTGAAGGTGAGTCCTACAATTGCTCCCGCCAGGTGGCAGTTTTCAGGCTGTAGCACAGAAAGGGGTTACCCAACTGAGCGTTTCACTGAGTTGGAAAGAAAGATAGCAAAGTACAGCAGAGGCCAGAATTTGCAGGATGGAGTACTAAGAAGAGGGAGCTCCATGGAGAAAGCTCTGTAGCTTTCCACAGGGGCCCTTGTGAGTCCAGCTGAGTTCTGTCTGCACATATATGGGATAAAACTCGATGAGGCCTGGAAAAGATCCACCCAAAAGCAGTAGGCCAAACACTTATTGGAGTTCCTGAAGGGCAGGGAATTGTGAAACATTCCACAGATTTGAAAGATCAAGGCTGGGCACAGTGGCTCACGCCTGTAACCCGAGCACTTTGGGAAGCCGAGGCCAGCGGATCACCTGAGTTCGGGAGTTCGAGACCAGCCTAACCAACGTGGAGAAACCCTGTCTGTACTAAAAATACAAAATTAGCTGGGCGTGGTGGTGGGTGCCTGTAATCCCAGCTACTCGGGAGGCTGAGGCGGAAGAATCACTTGAACCCGGGAGGCGGAGGTTTCAGTGAGCCAAGATCACACCATTGCACTCCAGCCTAGGCAACAAGAGCGAAACTCCGTCTTAAAAAAAAAAATCTAATACAATCGGCCTCAGAGAAGGTGCTCAGAGAAAGTGGTCATTAACTTAGCAGTGGGGATATTAACCCTAGAGTAAAGGCTGCTCCTGGTCTATCATAAAACTTAGAACAAACCTCAGAAGAATCAAACTGATCACAAGTAACTTAAGTGCACCTTAGAATAAAATTTAACACTGTTGAAAGGAATGCAACAAAATGCAGCACTCAGCACTAACATTTACCATGTTCAACATCTAATCAAAAGTTGTAAGACATTTAAAGAAGCAGGAAATATCACAACAGGTCAGACGCAGTGGCTCATGCCTGTAATCCCAGGACTTTGGGAGGATGAGGCGGGTGGATCACCTGAGGTCAGGAGTTCGAGACCAGCCTGGCCAACATGGTGAAACCCCATCTCTACTAAAAATACAAAAATTAGCCTGGCGTGGTGATGGGTGCCTATAATCCCAACTACTTGGGAGGCTGAGGCAGGAGAATCACTTGAACCCAGGAGGTGGAGGTTTCAATGAGCTGAGATCACACCACTGCACTCCAGCCTGGGCGACAGAGCAAGACTCCATCTCAAAAAAAAAATTCTAGAGATGAAAAATACATTAAATGTCCATGATGTTGTAGCAGAAAAGCAAAAAAGATACTTGGTAACCTCTGAGAGGGTATCTAATAGTGAAGTGGGGCTAGAAGTCAGAATGCAATGCATGGAAGAGAGGTGTAGATTGGAAAAAGCTTTGAGTGTGGACCACTTGTTTAGAAAGTTTGGTCATAAAAGAAAATTAAGAAATAAGACAGGGAAGGAGCCACAGTATCATCTGGAGGTTTCTTTGAGGAAAGGACAGGGGTACCTGTGGCTTCATGATGGTAAAGAAAAGAGAATCAATGGAGAGGAACTAACCCAAGGTGATGAAGATGTGAGTATACCATTGTCCTGAGGAACCCCTTGAGATGGGGAGGGGAGGTTTTGCAGGGACAGAAATAGAGACAGACATCTGTCTCGTTTACCTATAATTCAGTTTGTTTTATTCACATGTCATACACCTAGCAGCAAAACACCTTTCCAAATCTCTGCCTCTGGTGTAAAGAGCCCAGCTGCCCAAGAGGCAGCTGAGTCCTAAGTCTTGGTGCTGATCTGGAGCGTCAGATGTGTGCTGTAGTGCACGCCACTTAGCCTCAGTTTTCTCATTAGTGAAATGGGGTTAACAGTAATACCTACTTCCTAGTGTTGCTGTTTACTGCACAGCTGCTGGTCTGGGGGCAGTGTCTCTGGTATGTTTTGAGTCTGGGCCATATGACCAATGATGTCACAATGCCCTAATAGATT
Organism: Colobus angolensis palliatus; assembly: GCF_000951035.1. Lineage (NCBI taxonomy): Eukaryota > Metazoa > Chordata > Mammalia > Primates > Cercopithecidae > Colobus > Colobus angolensis. The sequence goes on from NW_012114755.1 coordinate 2,164,641, forward strand.
TCATCTTCTCCACTAGGGAGCTGTGGATCCTTTGGAGCCAAGGACTCGAACAGACATGCGAGACCTCTATCAACTGAAGGTTTCGTGAGCACACTCCTTTGCCAAGATCTTGGTGAATAGTCTTTCACTGTGCAGTTGTATCTTAGAAATTGTTTTATGTTTGATCATGATTGTGCTTGGCTGGATGTTTTTTGTTGGACTTGCATGTTACATGGGCACATTTCCAGAGTCGATGGTAAGTAATGGCTCTGCCTGTCAATCCCTGGTGGTCATCCTGGTGCTGGCTCATCTTCCTATCTGGGTTTTCTGACCAAATGGGAAAGATAATTGAGGTCTCGCCACTAATTGGAAGTCAGAATGTGATGGGAACAAAGTTAGTGTCCCAGGCTACCAGGCTACTTCCCATCCCACTAGGGATATCCCTTTTTGTTTTGTTTTGTTTTTGAGATGGAGTTTCACTCTTGTTGCCCAGGCTGGAGTGCAATGGCGCAATCTCGGCTCACCACAACCTCCGCCTCCCGGGTTCAAGCGATTCTTCTGCCTCACTCTCCCGAGTACCTGGGATTACAGGTATGCACTACCACACCTGGCTAATTTTGTGTTTTTATTAGAAATGTGGTTTCTCCATGTTGGTCAGGCTGGTCTCAAAGTGCCAACCTCAGGTGATCCACCCACCTTGGCCTCCCAAAGTGCTGGGATTACAGGCGTGAGCCACAATGCCTGGCTGGGGACATACTTTTTTTTTTGAGATGGAGTCTTGCTCTGTTGCCCAGGCTGGAGTGCAGTGGCATGATCTCGGCTCACTGCAAGCTCCGCCTCCTGGGTTCCTGCCTCAGCCTCCCGAGTAGCTGGGACTACAGGCGCCACCACCATGCCCAGCTAATTTTTTGTATTTTTAGTAGAGACGGGGTTTCACCTTGTTAGCCAGGATGGTCTCGATATCCTGACCTCGTGATCTGCCCTCCTTGGCCTCCCAAAGTGCTGGGATTACCAGTGTGAGCCACTGCGCCAGGCCGGGACATCCTTTTCAGTCTTTCTTTTTTTCCCCCTCTCTTGCATATATAGCTGCACTTGTTTCAAAGCACTATGGAATTTGCTAGGGGTCTGCTGGAGACCATATTTGACTTGTGGGTTTCAGGCCAAGTGGGTCAGTGGTTGTTGGTAGGAAGGGGGACAGTAGGGATTGGTGGGGACTTTTAGTAGCCCTTCTAGTCCCACACAGAGGCGGTTACCCTCTGGGCCAGTGAGTAGAACCATCTCTGCCCTCAAGTTTTCTTTCTGATTCAGCCTCCAACTCTGAAGTGGCAGGAAAGGTGGCCTGTTCAGGAGAGCAAGACACAACTGAAGAGGCAGGCTTTAGATGAAGATCTGCCGCAGTAAGTGGGTGGTCAGGTCTGGTGAGCTGGATTCCTCCCTTTCCAAAGTACTTGGTAGAACCCTGAAATCTCAGTGGAGAGTGTTTATTTCTCTGGAAAATATAATAAACTGTGGAAGGGGAAATGATTTGGTGAGTACAGCTAAGGACAGCAGGCCAAAGTTGTCTATTAATAACCATGTCTCATAGGTGTTGTTTTGAAGACTGTTCCCATCTATTATTTTTCTTCTCACAACACTGTAATATATTATACTATTAATAGCATTCTTTTTTTTTTTTTTTTTCCTGAGACAGGTCTTGCTCTGTCACCCAGACTGGAGTGAGGTGCAGGCAGTCTTCCCACCTCAGCTTCCTGAGTAGCTGATCCTCAGGGCACATGCCACCATGCCTGGCTTTTTTTTTTTTTTTTGACGGAGTCTCGCTCTGTCACCCAGGCTGGAGTGCAGTGCCACGATCTCAGCTCACTGCAAACTCCGCCTCCTGGGTTCTCCGCCATTCTCCTGCCTCAGCCTCCCGAGTAGCTGGGACTGCAGGCGCCCTGGCTAATTTTTTAAAAACATTTTTGTAGAGAAAGGGTCTCACTATGTTGCCCAGGCTGGTCTTGAACTCCAGGACTCAAGTGATCCTCCTGCCTTGGCCTCCCAGAGTGCTGGGATTGCAGGCATGAGCCACCATGCCTTGCCAGGACCAGCATTTTTAATATCCCTTTTGGCAGATCCTGAAACTGGAGTTAACATTGAACTTGAGTTTAGGTCCTAACTTTGCGACTTACTAGCTATGTGACCTTGGGAAAGTTTAATTACTTTCTTTGAACCTCAGTTTCAAAGTTTCTTCTATACAACAGGAGATATCTGAATATCTTGCTATTTTTGTGACAATTATATTTGGGAATTAATGTAAAGCATTTAATGCAAAGCTCAAAAATTAGTATTTAGTAAAATACTAACTTAACAACAAGCAAATAATGAACCAGTCAACAAAGATTAACTGGTGATAGTGACCTCAATTATTTACCTGAGGCCACACACAGTAGCTCTTTGGTAAAGGTGGGATGCGAGCACAGATCTCTGTCTCTGGACTTAATAGCCTCCCATACTCATTCCACTAGACCAACCTGCCTACAGAAAACACTAATGGCAGTATCCTTTTTAGCAGACCATCTCCTGGGTTTCTTACATTTCACCCCATTTCATTCAGACCTGATTTTTTTTCAGAGCTGTTCCTATTGTTAGAGAAACTTAACTCGGAGAGTTTTAATAATATACTGATTACAGAAGCAGAAGGTTTTTTGGAAGCTGCTCCAGAAATTAGGGGTGTTCAGCCCCAGCCCCAGGTAGAGTAACAGCAGGACACGATGGCTGGGGTTTTTTTAATCTCCATCTGCCCCAGGACTTCTGTGAACGCATTAGCCCAAAGCAGTCAGAACTTTGTGGCAGTCCTGACCAGACCACTTAAACTATTCTGTGCCTCAGTTTCTCCAGCTGCAAAATGAGTAAAACAGCCCATCTCCCTTCTCTTTCCTTCTCAGGAAAATTGTAAATAGGCTCATCCTACATGATGGAGAGTTTAACTGTACCATTTTATAAAATGCAAGATTTCTTTTTTGAACAGCGTAACAATAGCATATGAAGTTATTTGCTCATGGCATACCTAGCCAGCTAATTCTCTTAATGAACCCAGGCTTTTTTTCTTTTGCATAGCACCTGATTGCACAAAGCCAATAGTTAAACATTTTGGCAGGTGACAAGTTAATGAGTATGATGCCAGCTAGGTCCAAATCACAGACATACCAGAGCACAGGGCCATTTTGATAAATTTTCTTTAACCCAACACATCTAGCATCCTGGCCAACCATCCCATAGGTGCTCATGTTGACTGGATTGCCGAGGTTACAGGAGCTGATGTCATAATTGGTGTCTGAGCTCTGCCCCACTAAATGGCCATGAGGAGCCACTTCAATTCAGATTAGGCCACAAAGCTCCTTAGTGAGGAGCTGCCATGCTGGGCCATCCACCATCTGGTGTCTAACAAAGACAGCCCAATTCCTAGGACTCAGGAATAGAACACTGCACCTTCCAGAAGCACTTGTTTCTTCTTGGGCACACCACTAGCTGAGAAAGAAGCCTCGCGATGATTGTTATCTTATGGATGCTTCTCATTGCAGGAACCATGTGGAAGGGATATAAATATCCCCCAGGAGGGGTAAGTGTACCTTCAACTTTGTTCTCTATTCCTACTTTGAAATGTATTCCTGCCCCCAGAAACAAACTAAGCATGAAAATCCAACTCTAGTAACATTAGAAACAAATACTTTTATTATGTTTTTAAAGTTACTGTAGCGGTTGGGAGAGTTCCCATTTTGTTTCACGTGATAGCGGTTGGGAGAGTTCCCATTTTGTTTCACATAATCTTTAAGGCCCAGAGTCAAAGCTTTCTAGGTTGGGAGGCCTTGTTTCTGTTGTGCTAATGGACATTTTGTATGCCCAGTCTTCGATGCCATTTCCTAAGGATCAGTCCACTTTAGAAATCCAAACTTCTGTCTTCCACAAGTAAACACTAGTCTGTAAAAGGGATCTGGTGGCAGATGTCTCTTTCCTCTCTCCTCCTGTTAGACCTTGGAATTTCTGTCTTTTCTCTGCCTCTTGTCAGCTCCCCAGTGCTAAGCTCCCCTTGCATCCAGGGTCAGAGGCATTAGGTGAGACAGAATTGGAGGTAGCCTCCCCTGCCAGTCCTTGCCTGGGAGGCCAAATGCCTCAGGCCCACACCAGAAACCACTAGGCCCACATGACACACTTCCTTTTCTCCCCACAGACCCCAGTGGAAGTAAGCAAGGATGATCCTGGTGAAGTAATGCAGCTCTGAAGCTCACCTGACCAGCTGTACAGTTCCTGTTGTTGGTTTTGCATAAAGTAATTGCACATTATTTTGTCATATTTTATGTTAAGAAGTTACTGCACTTTTTAAGATGCATGAAGGCTTGGTATTCTGTTAGCTTGTAACAGGGAGACAGAGGGTGGGGAAGTAGTTGAGTGAATGGGAGACAATTGGGTCCTTCTGCTACATGGTCTCTAAGACTGGCATTAAGATACGTAGTTCAGCCCAGCACGATGGCTCACGCGTGTAATCGCAGCACTTTGAGAGGCCAAGGCAGGTGGATCATCTAGGGCCAGGAGTTCAAGAGCAGCCTGGCCAACATGGTGAAACCCCATCTTTACTAAAAATACAAAAAATTAGCTAGGGCGTGGTGTGCTGGCACATGTCTGTAGTCCCAGCTACTCGGGAGGCAGCAGTTGCAGTGAGCTGAGATTGGGCCACTGCACTCGAGCCTGGGCAACAGAGAGACTCAGTCTCAAAAGAAAAAAAAAAAAGAACCCTAAGCTTATACCATGTGGAGTAAGGACCTCATTTTTAATATTAGGGTTAGATACTAAAGTACAATTATCCTAATCCTTAAAAAAACCTTCCGAAGCTATCAGCCTCATCTTACAAAATGGCAAAAATGAAGTTGAGGGACATATGTATCTTGCCAACACACACAGCCCTGGGCTGCAGAGTCAAGATTAAGATCCAGGCCTTCTGCCTTCATATTTTCATGTGCCAAGGAAAAGAGCCAGATAAGACTGTGGGATATCCAAGATCTTGCTGTTTAAATGTTCCCCTCACCTGAATACCCAAGAAGTTAGGCTGGGCGTGGTGGCTCACACCTGTAATCCCAGCACTTTGGGAGGCCGAGGCAGGCATATTACTTGAGGTCAGGAGTTCAAGACCTGCCTGGCCAACATGGTGAAACCCCATCTCTACTAAAAATACAAAAATTTGCCAGGTGTGGTGGCAGGCACCTGTAATCCCAGCTACTTGGGAGGCTGAGACAGGAGAATTGTTTGAACCCGGGAGGCTGAGGTTACGGTGAGCCGAGATTGCGCCACTGCACTCCAGCCTGGGTGACAAAGCAAGACCTTGTCTCAAAAAAAAAAAAAAAAGAAAAAAGAAAACCCAGGAAGTTGCCTGCTAATTCTTTTTCATGACTACTGAAAAGATGGGAGCCTGAGACAGACCTAACAGGAGTAAATACTTTAAAAACAAATTGTATGGAACTGTACCCATTCTGAGGATGACTGATACAGTTCCAATATTCTAAAGAAGTATACCTTTTCCAACAAAGCAGATCTTTTGTTTACATAGAAAACATTTTTTTATTTTGGAAGTTTGCTTAACTATTTGTAAGTGGCTCTTTGCAATGAATGGATTACCTTTTTTTAATGGAAAGAAAATAAATTCAAAATCTATAAGTAAAACTTTAGTAATTTCTGACTCTAGGTTTCTAGCATCTTCTATTTCTTATGTGATTTAGACTCAACACTTTCCAGTGAGTTAAGTACTTACATCCTCTGGCTATATAGCTGTGCCCATTTGCCTCATAATACACTTTTTTTGAGACAGTCTTTCTGTCACCCAGGATAGAGTGCGGAGGTGCAATCTTGGCTCACTGCAACCCCCACCTCCCAGGTTCAAGTGATTCTCATGCCTCAGCCCCCTGAATAGCAGGGATTACAACGCACACCACATTTTTGTATTTTTAGTAGAGACGGGGTTTTGCCATGTTGACCAGGCTGGTCTCAAACTCCCAGCCTCAAGTGATCCACCTGCTTCTACCTCCCAAAGTGCTGCGATTACAGGTATGAGCCACTGTGCCCAGCCTGCCTCATGTGCATTTCTAAGGACTCCTCTTCTCAGCCATCTCAAGCTGTTTTTATCGTAAGAGACAGGACCCGGCTCATTTTGACAAGAGGAACCATATACCCAGCTGTGTCCTCCCTCTATTTGAGTAAACTTCCAAAACTTGAGCCACTAAAATAGATTCCATTCCTCTGACCACCTAACAGTTCTCCTAACATGGATGTCAGAGAGCAGAACAGTTCTTTAAGCTGGTAGGGGGAGAGAAGCACTATCATGTTAGAGCAGACATGAATGTGTAAGGGAGAATAAGCAGAGGAGTGTGTGCAAGAGGCAAACCCTGTCTCTGAAGTATGACGAGTATACCGAGGTTTCTAGCTGGAAAAATGTTCAGGGTGATGAGTTAAAGAATATCTCAAAGTTTTAATCAATAAATGCAAACCAGCAAAAATATCAGTAAAATATTTTTAATGCCTACAATTTCTTATATACATAAATTGCAAAACTTTCACCTGTATATGCAAAAGTATATTCTCTTGCAGGTCAACAGCACCAGAAAACAAGCTAAGCTACCTAAAAATTTTTTTAACTTGATTTGTCCATTATGTAAAAGACAGGATGGATTTAATAACTCCAAAGAAATCTCTATCTCACTCTTAATCATACACTAAATGTCTGAATATTTAATCACATCCACTCAGAAAATAAATAGTAGTCTAATATATTCAATACATTGAAAATAAAAAAACCAGTCTCTCTTCATATATTTTTTCTCTTTCCAAACATGTTTTGGTCTCCTGCTATATCTCAGAAATTTACTAATAGCTGCTTTTAAGTTACAAAATACAAAACAACAATTTATTTCTTAGAGAAAATCTTGGGGATTACATTAAAAATGAAAATTTGAGTTCCCACATCCTTCTTTTTTTTGAGACGGAGTCTCACTCTGTCACCCAAGCTGGAGTGCAGTGGCACTATCTTGGTTCACTGCAACCTCCGCTTCCTGGGTTCAAGCGATTCTCTTGCCTCAGCCTCCCCAGTAGCTGGGATTACAGGTGCGTGCCACCACACCCGGCTAATTTTTAAATTTTTAGTAGAGACGGGGTCTCACCATGTTGGCCAGGCTGGTCTCGAACTCCTGGTCTCCAGTGATCCACCCACCTCGGCCTCCCAAAGTGCTGGGATTACAGGCTTGAGCCACCAGGTGCCCGGCCAGACTTACTTTTTTGTTAATGGTCTTTGAACCTTTTCACGGCACACATGTAAGGCTGCCTGTGACATGTGGTACCCTGGCCTCCAACTGGACATAACTGCATTTATAGTTTAGAGAAAATACAAAGTTCTGAAAGTAGCCTTAAAAGAAGTGCTCTTTGCTTTGACATAGCAATATCAAAAGCAAGTGGGACTGTGCAATCAGAGCCATGAGTTTTATGAAAACTACTTTCACATCGTTTGTTAGAAAATGCCACACCCATCATCATGTAACATTATTACAATCATGAAATATTACTACATACATTCGTGATTAACATTACCCAAAAGGCACATCTTCAAATGTTGAATTAAGAAAATCCAAAAATCAAAACAGTAGAGAATACATTAAAAATCAAGCATTTAATTTGTAAACCTTAATGAAATAACAGCCTACTCCAGTTTCTTCAAAGGTTTGTGAGCTTTTTATAAGAGTGGTCAGGAAGTGCAGAAGAACAACATGGAAGACAGGATTTGGAAACAAGTCCAAAATTTAAAAGACTTAACCTTTTTTTTTTCTTTTAAATGAGCCACAGAAGTGCTCTTTTATAATGTTGATGCAAATCAACATTTATATTACAGAAATGCACTCAGAAGTAACAGACACACAAGGTTAAAACCTGATTCTTCCCACTAAGTTCTGGAAATTTATTCTAATATAATGGTGCCTTTCTGTACAAAGAACTGTACCATATCATAAATTTACTACTAGTAAACTTTAAGCTACCAGAAATCTTTCAGCTGTGACAAGCACTTGATTGTAATGACAGATTTCAGAGTCTGAATATTGAAAAATATATATATCCAATACAAAATTTTTGAAGGGGGAATAAAAGCACATAAATGGCAGCAGAGGAACTGGTGTTCTAAGCCTGTTTTATTACATGGGACATCACACTACCCTTAATTTCACTGAAGGTATCTGAGATGGGTGAGATAAAATCAATAGGATTTTCTACTACCATTGTAGCAGTTCTATATGTAGTTACAAAGGGTGTCATTCCTAGTGATGATGACACCTTTCATGGGATTCAACTTAAAAATTAAATCCTTGCACTTTCAAAGTTTGAAACTCAATTCAAAATGAGTCAGTCATAAAAGCCTGGCTCATATGGTCCCATTAAGGGAGGCTAACAATGGTAATCTATAATACCCAAACTTGAAGAATAAAGACTTTATGGATAAAAAGGAATAAACCAAAACATTTGGGCCATTGAAGTATAAGGGCCTGTTGTAGGACAATCCCTCCTACTTCCTAATCTCCCCTATACAATGGCTTAAGATATAGCCAGAATGTTTATTGTAGAACGTTTATTATTCCTACAAGCTTATGTCTCACTTCCCCCAAGCCTCCGCACTTGCAAATGCTCTCTAGCATCATATCTCATTTTCTGTTGCTGACAGTTCTTGAGACTTGGCTTCCTTCCAGCCTGATCCTAAGTCAGCCTGACTGGAACTGCTTGGACTTGAAGCTTAAGGGATATTAAGTCTATATTTATGACTTTAAAAAGGGTGAAAATGAGTTTCCACAGCTCAGTAAAATAACGGTAACAAGGAACATCCCTTCCTACCTGGGGAAAAAAAATCTCTTCACAGTGCATAGTTTGAAATCAAAGTGCAATATGGGCAAAAAGAGAAGGTGGTGCTCTCGATACCATAAATTTAGTTTTTGGTTTTCTGCCATTAACATTTGCTAACAAATTCAAGCTAAAAAATGAAGTCATTAATGTCACGAGGTACAGGGGCACCTTGGGATTTCAAAATATTTTTATGATGGGGGAGGGGAGGAGGGGGGAGCCTCACATGTTACTTCCTTATTTTATAAACTATTACTCTTTCAAATCTAATGTTTGAATAAAATATTTTTTCTTCAATATAAAAATGAACTTTTTTAGATAAAAATCAATCAGCACAGTGACCTTGTCTATCTTACACTAAAGCCAACATAACAGTAAATCTGAAAGGAAAATTTAGAAAACAATATTATACTGTTATAACCTGTATTTTAACTTGAAAATTTTTTCATTAATTCTAGCCACCTAAATTAATAAGTAAGAATGCTCAGCATCCAATCCATGAATACAGAATTTATTCTACTTTGTACTTCAAAGTCACAGGATGACATCCATATGATAGTTATAAATTCTACTCTACATTTTCAAGTTCTCAATCCATAGATTAGGGCAAGTCACTTTATTGCTGGCAACATTCATGGAAGGTCCAGGTTTCTCATAAAAAGACTAAGTTTGATTGGGAGCAGGGCAGTGCCCTACTCACAGATCAGCAGAATTATAGAAATCAAGAGACAACCTTTTTTTTCCTTTCAAAGTAGCAAAGGAACAATAAAAGATTGGCTGACTGGTGACTGGCCCCACATAAGAGTGCATAGCTCATCAGGATCAAGGCTGGCATCTGTGAACAGTTAACTTCATAAGAGCACATGTGGGCATTATATCATCTGCATTACAGATTTCACCCTGGAAAATATCTGAAAATATTTTATGCTCAAATGACAGCCTGCAAATGACAGTATGCATTCCTTCTCCTTGAGTACCCAAGTATAAATCTAAAATGATAAGGGGACGTCTTCAGTCTGAAGGCAGGAAATCCTTGCAGCAGAGCAGCTCTACAATTTCACAAAAATAAAAGCAGCAGCTAACGCCTCTTCAGCTTCTTGGCCCTTCGACGTTGCATTTCTTCTTCTTCACGTCTCATTTCCTCTAAGTCCTCTTGCATACCTAGTCTTAAGCTGCCAAAGAATTTTTAAAGGGTATTTGTTAATATACATGAGATGATCGCTTTCCTTAAAAAGAATGAAATTTCCAACTGGGAGCTCATGGATTGTGCTGATGCTCTCAAAATGCTTCAAGGCTTTACCACTGAAAACAAACTAGCAGGGATATTTTTTTTACCAGGGGTCACAGACCCAAATTGTAGTGGGAAAAAGAACTCACACACCACAAAACCCTTAGTATTTCCATTAAAATAATAAAATATAAGTTTATCTCAATAGCTTTTAAAAATAAACAGCAAGAAGCATTTATTCATTAACATTCTATTCTTGTTCTCTTCCAACACTTTAGTTTGAAATTTTATGGGCAAGAGGGAGAAAAAGATTTAGTATTCTGGCTTGAGGCTGAGGTGAATTATTTACCTATAATAACATTATGGCTGGGCACGGTGGCTCACGCCTGTAATCCCAGCACTTTGGGAGGCCGAGCCAGGTGGATCACCTGAGGTCAGGAGTTTGAGACCAGCCTGGCCAACATATAGTGAAACCCTGTCTCTACTAAAAACTACAAATATTAGCTGGGCGTGGTAGTGCACAACTATAGTCCCAGCTACTTGGGAAGCTGAGGCAGAAGAACTGCTTGAACCCGGGAGGCGGGGGTTGCAGTGAGCCGCAATCATGCCACCGCACTCCAGCCTCGGCGACAGAGTCTTAGACCCCATCTCTTAAACAAAACAAAACAAAACAAAAAAACCACTATAAACAAAGTAATTACTTTTTACCCCAGTGGAGAAATTATCATTAGCTTACTATCAGATAGCCAAACAGAAATCAGAGGAAATATAATATACCTATATCCCTGAGGCCAGCAATGTTACAGGTTACCAAGATTGAGATGTGTCTGATGCAGAAAGAAAAGCAAGAATTTGCTACAACAGGATTAGGGAAAGCATTTACTGTGTATCCACACATGTGAGGCACTACACTAGGCACCTTGTACACGTCTTAATCCTCATAATACTTAAATGAGTAAAACAGTATATTCTCATTTTACAGAAGAAAATAGGTGGGGCATGGTGGCTCACATTTATAATCCCAACACTTTGGGAGGCTAAGGCAGGAGGATTGCTTGAGCCCAGGACTTTGGGACCAGCCTGGATAACAAAGCAAGACCCCATCTCTTAAAAACAAACAAAAAAACCAGTGACGGTCCAGTGCAGTGGCTCATGCCTGTAATCCCAGCACTGCGGGAGGCTGAGATGGGAGGATCACTTCAGGCCAAGAGTCTGAGACTAGCCTGGTCAACACAGTGAGACCCCATCTCTGTTAAAAAACAAAAAAACAAAAACCAGTGAAAAAACAGAACTGTTAAGGAATTTGTCTAAGGCCCTACAGCTAGTAAACAGGATTGGAATCCAGAATTCTCTGGCCCAAAGCCCCAGTTCCCAATGGTGCAACTGTAGCAATAAGCAGAAAGGAATTTTTAGGACATTTTTGCACAAGTGTGTTAAATTTTATGCTTACCTCTTTGCTTCTTCCTTCTGCTGCTCTTTCCAACTACTTTCCATGTAACGTAAGGCATAATCACTTTCATCTTTGTATCTGACAAAAGGAAATCAAAATGATAAAAAGAGAAAACTTCAATTTTCAAAAGGAACTACGTCCTCTCATTTAAAAAATCAGTATCTCCTTTAAAACTAAATCAAGCACACATTTAGAATTACTCCTTGCTTGGCATCGAGTGAGGGGAGTGGAGGATGGATAGAGGTAGGTTTCTGAAGTAAAGACAAGTTTTAGATAAGCCCTTATTACCCTCAGAGGGCAACTATTCTGAAGCTAATGTGCATGAAGGTACCAATCCTCCAGTGCTTCCTCAACTCACTCACCTACATTTACTTGATAATTTATATTAAAATTTGAAAGCACAGTATATATGAAAATTATTTTACATATAATAATCTAATTTGAGCTTCATGACCATCATGAGGTGGGGAAAGACTTTAGACCAGAGGAAACTGAAGCAGATAGGTTAACGGACCAAGAACATACAGCTTGTTCTTTCAAGAGCCAATCTACTTCTACTACACTAAGCTGCTTCAGTCTCACTAAATATATATCTTGTAACAATTTAAAAGGGTTATTTTTTGTTCCTCATGCAAATAACTACAGAAACTATTTTGAATTAAATATAAAATATTTAGTGCTAAAAGAGTACATTTATTTAAAATAACAATCACACAAGGGTTCCTAATTAAGAATTATATTCAGTGCCTCTACTATTTGTTTATTACCCCATGACATGAATTATTTAAAATAAGAAAAGGATGTCATAGTTATCTGAATCTTCTTTAGTCTTACTTTTTTCGGTCATAACCAAAAATTTCTCTAATGTGCTTGGATATTTCTTCCTGAGGCTCTCCTTCATCTTCGATAAAATCTTCCATTTCAGAGTCGTATTCATCATCATCATCATCATCTTCCTCTTCATATTCTCGCTGCCTTTTGTAACCAGTAGGGAAGGGAAGCCTTTGAGGACCTAAGAAACCATAAAGAATATTACAACTTAAAATGGTTCCAATGCAGTTCTATGTAAACTGAAATTGTGAGTCATCATTAAGATGGTATCCTTAAAAACCAAAGCAAGCAGGTTGACCCTTAGCACGGAGTCATCATCCTTGCTGTGTCATGGTATCCAGGAGGAACAGCACTCTGTTCTCCTGTTTTATCCCAGGGCTTACCAGAAATGTCTTGTTCCATTTTCTAGCTTAGTAGTGCCAATATTTCTGAATTTATAAGATCAGTAAAATTTCTTTTTTTTTTTTTTTGAGACAGAGTTTCACTCGTTGCCTAGGCTGGAGTGCAATGGTGCAATCTCGGCTCACTGCAACCTCTGCCTTCCAGGTTCAAGCAGTTCCAGTTCTCCTGCCTCAGCCTCCCGAGTAGCTGGGATTACAGGCATGTGCCACCATGCCTGGCTAATTTTGTATTTTGAGTAGAGATGGGGTTTCTCCATGTTGGTCAGGCTGGTCTCAAACTCCCAACCTCAGGTGATCTGCCTGCCTTGGCCTCCCAAAGTGCTGGGATTACAGGCGTGAGCCACTGCACCTGGCCAAGATCAGCAAAATTTCTAAAAATAATACAGTTTACAAACCTCCACAGAATCATTAACTTTTGCCAAGTAAAGACCAAAAGTAGCAGCTACCATCTACTATAATCACAATTTCATTTAAAAATTTAAAGTTGAATGAAGTATGAATGATTCTTAGGATTATTATTCAAACTGAGTAAGTTTGACTGTAGGAAAAACTCACTACATCATCCTTATTTTTGTCATTCTGCCAAAAGACTGATAAAAACTTTGCATTTTTTTAATCAAATGCTTTGATTAAGACAGGCATTGATCAACAGCCCAGCATCTGGGAACAACTACTTTCTAGTTTTTGATTACAGACACTTCTTTTGTTCTTCTACGGTTGTTATAATATGCATGGCTTGTCTCCCTAGCTTAGTTTCTCAACCTTAGCTCCATGACATTTCGGACCAGATAATTCTTTGTTGTCAGGGGGCTATCCCCTGCACTGTTTGTCAGCAGCATCCCTGTCCTCTATTCAGTAGATGCCAGTAGCATCCCCCATAGCCCCAGTTGTGACGATTGCCAAAAGTCCCCTGGAGGGCAAAACTGCCCTTGTTAAGAATCAATGGTCTAGCTTAACTAGGAAATTTAAAACAAGTAATTCAGTCATTGGTTCCTTTTTATATCTCCATGGAGCCTTTTATATACTCCAAGTAATTCAATCATTGGTTCCTTTTTATATCTCCAAGTGCTTTCATAAATGCCTATTAGCATAAAGCAAGTATGACCTAGCAGCTAGCAGGTGCCACTAATGATCACATACCTTGGGACAGTAGATTCCTGAAGGATCAGTGCTTAGGACCTTGATACTAACCATTATAACAGGCAGAAACACAAGTACAATCTAAAAACAGTTCCTGGCACATAATGGGTGCCCAAGAAATATCTGCTGAATAAGCTTCCAATTACACTCTGATCCTTGAAGACAAGTCTCTTTAGTCCTCAGGAAAAAGTAGATTAATTCATCCATTGTAGCATACATATATAAGTCACGTACATTCACCCTGAATGTTCACAAATCACAAAGCTAAATTTATCACACTTGGAGACATTTCAAGGGTGAACAGAGAGATCCTAGACAAGTCTCTTTCTAAAGACCTTTCCAAGCCATGATCATTAAAGGAACTCTCAGCAGGGCTTAGTGACTCATGCCTATAATCCCAGCAGTTTGGGAAGCTGAGGAAGGCAGATCTCTGAGCCCAGGAGTTAGAAACGAGTATAGGTAACATATTGAGACCCCATCTCTATAAAAAATAAAAAGTTAGCCAGGCATGGTGGCACATGCCTATAGTCCCAGCTACTTGGGAAGCTAAGGTGGGAGAACTGCTTGGGCCTGTGATTGACCCTGTCTCAAAAACAAAACAAAACAAAACAAAAGGAACTCTCAACCACAGGACAGATAAAACATCATGATTCTATCAAAACTACAGTACATTAAAGGACAGCACATGAGGGGTTCACAGGGTCCCTGATAATATAAAAACTCTTTCCAATTTCCTAATGCCAAATATATACTCTTTAGGGTGAGGGGAAATTTTACCTTGGGCAGATCTGTAGCCAGATAGGGGAGGCTTCATTCCATTCATCTGTCCATTGCTGGACCGGCTAATGATATTCTTGGAAGAAATTGTTTCGGAGACAACAGTGCACTTAGGCTTTATCGTGGGACCTGAGCTACTAACTGTTCGCCCAGGTCTCAAGCTGCTCACTGGTCTTCCTGGGACTGAACTACTGACAGTCCGTCCAGCTGGAACTGAGCCACTTACGGATCTCCCAGGGCCATTGACAGACCGCCCAGGGGGGCCTGAGCCACTCACTGGTTGTCGAAGTTCATGTGGACTGCTCACAGGTCGGCCAGGGCCACGAGAGCTGCCCAAGGGTCTTGCAGAACTACCTGAACCACTGATGGGTTGCCCAGGGCCACTTGAGCTGCTTGCAGGTTGTCCAGGGCCACATGTACCACTGACTGTCCGCCTAGAGGGATTTGAGTCATTGTTTGGCTTCTTGGACCCACTGATTGATCGCTCAGGTCCTGAGCTGGAGCTGCCATTCTGGCGCTTAGGCACAGGGCCAGAACTAACTGTGGGTCGAGCAACTCCTGTGCTGGGCTGCCCAAGGGCTGAGCTAGAGCTGCTGCCTGGCTGCCTCACACCTGGACTCTTAGCCTTATTGTGTGGGGTGACCATGGGCCCAGGCCTGGAATGGCTAGGATGGGATGGAGATTTTTTGGCTTTGTGCTCAATAGCAGATTTCTGAGTCCTGCTAGCAGGAGTCTTTGGGACATTTGGTGAAGAGGTGCTGGAATAAGACTTTCCAGCTCCATTGAAAACAGGTCTGTCGTGGCCCTCACGAAGTGAGGGTTGGGAGCTATTGCCAGATCCTGCCTTGATCCTCTCTCCTGGCATGGATTTGGATGAAGACAAAGCAAGGTGTTTCTCATTGGCCATGCTGGGTCTTGATTTCTTCTCAGCATGAGGAAGGGGCATTCCTTTGGAAGAAGGATGCCTGTCTCCAGAACCTTTGCTTAGTTTTGTGCCCACACTTTCTTTCTGAGAGGGTGCCTTTTTGGACACAGTTGGAGGTAGTTTTCCATCTGTCTCAAGTTTTTTTCTCCGATGCTTTCGTTCAAGGAATTCTCGCTCCCTAAGTTCTTCTGCAGTCATAGGTCGCTCTTCTGATTTCTTCACTACCTTGATTTCCACTGGTTCAAACTGCTTTTTCTCAGCCAGCCTGAGTAAATCAGTGAAGTTCATAGGTGGTGGGGCACTTTTAAGGGGGACCTTTGGTTTGCTTTCAACTTTGGGAGGTTCTTGCTCTTCCTCATACTCCTGCTCTGACTCTGCGTGATTGTACTCAAGGAATTCATTCTCTTCTTCCATTTCATACTCTCGGTCGGTTCCTTGGCTGGTATGGCTTTCTGTTGCCTGCCTCTTCTTTGACTTTTCCTCAATAGGAATCCCATTGTAACCATGGAAATTATCCTTTGTCCTCTTGGCCATAGCTCTTGCTTTCTTGTCATGTTTGAGCTCAATTCGCTTTTTCACTAGTTCCTCTTTTCTCCTTTTCTCCTCTAAGGCTAAAAGGGACAAAACAAGAATATGTTATTATTTCGAGATCTCAAGATTGCTCAAGTGAAAATACAATGTTCAGGTTACAGTTTGAAGACATCTAGGAATCAAATGAGGAAGTCATTTGAACAAGTATCAAATGAGTCATCTTTACATAATGAGTGGGAGACATATGGGTTTTTCTATATGACTAAAGCAAGTGGGAGACTTAGTTTTCAGCTTTAAATATAGAAAATACTTCAAACCAAATACATTACCAATTTAAAAGAACATTAGTATCCCCACTTAGCAGTTGTTATTAATTACGATTCAATGAATACTTAAACATATTGAATCAGTTTCTTTGTATTTGCATGAAGTAGAACTATTTGAGATAAAGATGTTAAAACTTATCTCTAGTTTAGCCTTTTAGATAGCATTCTGTTAATAAAAATTAAAACGCAAAATGGGTAGAAACACTTTCAGAACCAAAGTTAAAGAATGGAGTTCTGATTGGGGACTTACTATGGCCAATTAGAAGACATGGCTACTAACCCCCAAAAATCTGTTACTTCAAGGGGAGAAAAAAAGAAAACGTTTATACAAATGATCAAGATAACATGTAAAGCCATGAATACAGTCAGTTAACCTGGACACACACACACACACACACACACACACACACACACACACACACCCTCCCAAATCTGTTGACCTGTTATGTTTTTATAAACAGCCACTGGTTTAGTACAAGCTAGATGTGATGATGGAAGACTTCAAAATTGAAAATAAGGCTATAGATACATACCTTTTCGTCTAAGCTCCTCTTCTTTCCTTTTAAGAAAAGCTTGTACAGCTGCTGATTGGACACCTTTAACTTTTGGGTCTTTTTTTGGAGGCCCCACTGCCAAACTATACCTTTTCTAAAAACAAAAACAGTAAAAGTTACAAGCAATTCAACTTTTAAAATACATTATTAGGTATAAGGCACTGTGCCAGGTAATAAGAGGTATAAATGTTAACTATGAAACCTATTCTGAATAACTGAGAGATCATATAACCCATAGTAAAGCTTAGCTACAAAATTTCAGACTAAATATTTATTATGTATGATGATTTTTGGGTACAAAGTTTCTATGTAATATCCCAAAATGATGCATAAATGAACAATTCACAGAAGCATTGTTTTCAGGCTATTTTCCAAAAAAGTACCTGGACTGGGTAACTAAATGAAATCACCACCTAGAAGAATCGATTATTTGTGTTTTAAAATTCTGATTTAGGCTGGGCTCAGGGGCTCACACCTGTAATCTCAACACTTTGGGAGGCCGAGGCAGGTGAATCATGAGGTCTGGAGTTCAAGATCAGCCTGGCCAACATGGTGAAACCCTATCTCTACTAAAAACACAAAAAATTAACTGGGCATAGTGGCAGGTGCCTGTAATCCCAGCTATTTGGGAGGTTGAGGCAGGAGAATTGCTTGTACCTGGGAGGCAGAGGTTGCAGTGAGCCAAGATCCTGCCACTGCACTCCAGCCCAGGTGACAGAGAAGACTCCATCTCAAAAAAAAAATTCTGATTTAGGCCAGGTGCAGTGGCTCACACCTATAATCCCAACACTTTGGGAGGCTGAGGCGGGCAGATTACCTGTGGTCAGGAGTTGGCAACCAGCCTGGCCAACATAGTGAAACTCCATCTCTACTAAAAATACAAAAATTAGCCGGGCATGGTGGCGCATGCCTATAATCCCAGCTGCTTAGGAGGCTGAGGCAGGACAATGGCTTTAACACAGGAGGCAGAAGTTGCAGTGAGCCAACATTGCACCACTGCACTCCAGGCTGGCAACAGAGCAAAACTCCGTCTCAATCAATCAATCAATCAATCAGTAAGTAAATGTATAAAATTCTGAGTTAAAAAATAGCCTGCCTTAGAATGAAGCATTTCGAAGTCCAACTCTTCAAACAAACAGAGAAAACTACTCCTCACAACTATTTTCTCTCCTGACTACTCCAGATGATTTTCTAGTAGGGACTCATAGCTACGTGTGTTATTTCGCCTAGAACGTGGAAACACTGAGGTTTTACTTTGACCACACACAAAGACTAGGGGCAAATCACAGTAAAAAAGCATTTCAAAAAATCTATGCAATAAATGCCCAATTCCCGGTAACCTTTAACTGTAGCTCTTATGTTCAGTAAATGTTAATTTGCCTCACAAACTTTTTCAGACAGGTTCCTATAACACCCCAAAAATGCTTACATTATCCTGGCACAGATGAAGCCTCTGGACCTCAGTTTTTATACAACTGCATCAAGAAAGTACTAAACTCAAGTAATATTAATTTGAACTACAAAAGGAAAAATATTTCCACTTTATAAGCACCTATTATGAGAGAAATATGATGAACATAGAGCTAAAATAAATTCAGACCAGGGATGAGTCACCTCTAGGACCATTCCAAATTAAATCCAGGAAATGAGATTTTTAAAGTATCCTCCTTTTTTTGTTTTGTTAGGCAGATGCATTCTCATCGAATGTACCTGTTGCTGTGGCTAGCAGAAAAAGAAACATGTCCAAGAACAAATTGAGACAACTTAGGAACCAAAAAACTATTCCCAAATATGTATGAAATTCTTGGAGGAAAACCAAAATATATGTGCTTACTCTACGGCTGCCATATACGACATATCTTGAAACAGGCTGGAAGTTCCGAGTAAATTAGTCTGCCAACGAAGCAGCTAGCCAAGGAAGCAGGCTCTAATCCAACCTGAAAATCTTGCATGATGGCAATGCTGAGAAGTGACATATCCCTAATAGAGAGAAATCCCAAGACAGCATCCAGATTTCTTTCCCAGTCACCTTGGCTAGGCCACAATGAGATCCTTTGAAGTCCATATCTTTGTAAATTTAATTTTAGACTCTTTCCATAGTGGATAGGGGCTCAATATTTAAAGGAGAAAAAGGAGAAGGAAAGGGAGAGGAGAAAGAGAATACTGCTAACCTAACTAGATATATATAAAATTGTCCTTGTTTACAAGAAAAGAACCACAAACACAGGTCTTAATCACAAGGAGCTTACATTTTCATTGTGGAAAGGGCACCATGAATATGATTCAAATTAAGACATCCAAAAACTTGTAAGCAGAAGCACACACTCACTCTACTCCATCCCATTAATGGATTTGGAAGCAGAGGAAGGTGGATTTTCTTTTCACCAACACTTAAGATTTTCCTGGCCAGTCGCAGTGGCTCATGTCCGTAATCCTAGCACTTTGGGAGGCTGAGGCGGGAGGATCGCTTGGGCTCAGGAGTTAAGAGCCCAGCCTGGGCAACATGGTGAGAACTCATCTCTTTAAAAAAAGGAAAAAAAGGCTGGGTGCAGTGGCTCACGCCTGTAATCCCAGAACTTTGGGAGGCTGAGGCAGGCGGATCACAAGGTCAGGAGATCGAGACCACCCTGGCCAACATGGTAAAACCCCATCTCTACAAAAAATACAAAAATTAGCTGGGCATGGTGGTGCCTGCGTGTAAACCCAGCTATTTGGGAGGCTGAAGCAGGAGAATCGCTTGAACCAGGGAGTCAGAGTCAGTGAGCCAAAATCATGCCACTGCACTCCAGCCTGGCGACAGAGCAAGACTCCGTCTCAATAAACAAAAAACAAAAATTTCCTGTCCCTGTCCATTATATAGCTCATAGAGTTATAAAGCCCCATACAAATCAAAGCCCCATACAAGGTTTTCCCCAAGAAAAACGCAAATACGCATATTAGCGTTACTTATTTAAAATAGGACTGGTTTGCTGTCCAAATAACCCAGCACTGAGCACTATCTAACATGAATTTGGGATGGATATCTTTCGTCTTAACCTGGGACTGCAAGAGATAGAAAGTGGGATATGACAAACCAAAAAGCTGCTCTTAACTGAATACTGGTATCCAAAAGGGAAAACATCAGTGTCAATGGGACATAATTTAATGCAGTGTTTATAAGCAAGCTTCAGTCACTTCCATACTACCTTTATGATTTTTGCCTTTGTGGTATACTACCCCTACTATTACTTACTAATTTTAAAAAATATACAGAGTTCGCCAGGTGCGGTGGTTCATGCCTGTAATCCCAGCACTTTGGGAGGACAAGGAGGGCAGATCACTTAATGTCAGGAGTTCAAGACCAGCCTGGCCTCGAACTCTGGTGAAACCCCATCTCCACTAAAAGTACAAAAAGTAGCCAGACATGGTGGCTCATGCCTGTAGTCCCAGCTACTTGGGAGGCCAAGGCACAAGAATCACTTGAACCTGGGAGGCAGAAGTTGCAGTGAGCCAAGATCACGCCACTGCACTCCAGCCTGGACAACAGAGTGAGACTTGGTCTCAAAAAAAAAAAAAAAAAACCACAGACCTAACATCATGACCTATTATTATTACAGCTTTACCTCAGCAATAATATCCATAAAATGACTGACTTGAACAACTAGTTACATTTTTCCAATTCATATAAAAATACATACTATTAAGCCAGGTGTGGTGGCTCACGCCTGTAATCCCAGCACTTTGGGAGGCCGAGGCGGGCGGATCACGAGGTCAGGAGATCGAGACCATCCTGGCTAACATGGTGAAACCCCGTCTCTACTAAAAACACAAAAAAATTAGCCAGGCGTGGTGGCAGGCACCTGTAGTTCCAGCAATTGCTTGAACCCAGGAGGCAGAGGGTTGCAGTGAGCCGAGATTGCACCACTGCACTTTAGCCTGGGTGATTGTACTCCAGCCTGAGTGAGAAAAGCAAAACCCCATCTCAAAAAAAAAGAAACAAAACACTGACTTAGGGAACAAAAATACAGGAAAGGTAGAAAAGGAAGGTGGTGTTCAGGGACTCAGATTTGCTTTGAAAAGAATAACAAAGGCTACTTTTAGCTTTCTTTTTCAAAGTATACACCTATTCTCATCAATTTATATTTCAAATTCTGCCTTTTTAAACACCTCTAATCTTTAAGGATACTTAAGCTGGTCTCACATTTAACCCAACAACTTTGCAGTACTTGTTGTCCTGTCCTTATGATGCAGAAGAAATTCAATAAATCTATGCAACGTCTATTTTGTTGATCTTCTAAACAACTTAAAAAGCTAGCAGTAAGGCAAGGGTCAGCACTGCTTTAATGAGGCTTAATCTTGTTTATATGAACTGAGCCATAATCAATTAATTTCTTATATCCTCTGTAGCTTAAAAATGTACTCAGGCCAGGCATAGTGGCTCATACTTGTAATTCCAGCACTTTGGGAGGCTAATTCAAGAGGATTGCTTGAGCACAGGAGTTCAAGACCAGCCTGGGCAACATAGGGAGACCGTCTCTCCAAACAATTTAAAAATTAGCTGGGCACAGTGGGACACACCTGTGGTCCCAGCTACTCGGGAGGCTGAGGCAGGAGGATTGTCTCAGCCAGGGAGGTCGAGGCTGCAGTGAGCTGTGGTTGTGCTACTGCACTCCAGCCTGAGCAACAGAGTAAGACCCTATCTCAAAACAAAACAAAACAAAACAAAACAAAAAACCAAAAAAAACCTCAACAGCACAAATACCAGTAAGATATTAAAACACTCTTAGACAAAGTTTAGGTTCACAGCCTAAAAAAAAGACTGGGTCACTACAGATCATCTTTATATTTTTGGAAATATCTTTGAATGGCCGGGCACGGTGGCTCATGTCTGTAATCCCAAAACTTTGGGAGGCTGAGGTGAGAGGACGGATTGAGTCCAGGAGTTCGAAACTAGCCTGGGCAGCATACTGAGACCCCCATCTCTACAAAATATACAAAAATTAGCTGAACATTGTGATGCACACCTGTAGTCCCAGCTACATAGCTGATGTGGGAGGATGGCTTGAGCCCAGGAGGTAGAGGCTGCAGTGAGCCATGATTGTGCCACTGTACTCTAGCCTGGGTTACAGAGCAAGACTCTGTCTCAAAAAGAAAATCTTTGAGATGTAATTCATATATCACAAAATTCATCCATTGAATGTATACAATTAAATGGTTTTTGATATACAGCTGACCCTTAAACATGGTGCACGGGATGCCACCACCCTGTGCAGTAAGAAAAAATTCCGGCTGAGAGCGGTGGCTCATCCCTGTGATCCCTGCACTTTGGGAGGCCAAGGCGGGCGGATCACCTGAACTCAGGAGTTCAAGACTAGCCTGGCCAACATGATGAAACCCCATCTCTACTAAAAGCACAAAAAATTAGCTGGGCGTGATGGCGCGTACCTATAATCCCAGCTACTCAGGAGGCTGAGGCAGGAGAACTGCTTGAACCCAGGAGGTGGAGGTTGCAGTGAGCTGAGACCACGCCACTGTACTCCAGCCTGGGCAACAAGAGCAAAACTCCATCTCAATACCTTTTTCTTAATTGTTTTAAATATTTCTAGGCTATGTTCATCTGCAGGTTTTTTTAAGTTGTCACAAATTTTAAAAACACTTATTGGAAAAAAAATCCACGTATAAGCAGGTCCACACATTTCAAGCCTTTTTTTTTTTTTTTTTTTTTGAGACGGAGTCTTGCTCTGTCGCCCAGGGTGCAGTGGAGTGACACTGGCTCACTGCAACCTCAGCCTCCTGACTTTTCTTCGTGGCATCGATTATCTATTTCTAACAATTTTAGTATTTCTAATAGTAGGTCACAAAAATGACCACATTTCTTTGTCTATTGT
>NW_012114755.1:2187597-2227721 GCF_000951035.1 Colobus angolensis palliatus
AGACGGGATTCACTGTGTTAGGCAGGATGCTCTCGATCTCCTGACTTCATGATCCGCCCGCCTTGGCCTTCCAAAGTGCTGGGATTACAGGCGTGAGCCACCACGCCCAGCCACAAGCCTATGTTGTTGAAGGGTCAAACTGCATCCACAGAGTTGTATAACCAACACCACCATCTGATTCCAGAATATTTTAATCATCCTCCCAAAAAATCTCTTGGCTTTATCAATGACTCCATGCTCTCGTCTCCCCTCAGACCCTGGCAAACGCTAATCTACGTTCTGTCTCTATGTATTTACCAATTCTGGACATTGCATATAAATGAAATCATATGTGGCTATGATGGTTAATTTTATATGTCAACTTGACTAGGCTATAATACCCAGTTATTTAATCAAACATTAAGCGTTACTGTGAAGGTATTTTGTAGATATAATATCTACAATCAGTTGACTTTAGGGTAAAGAAAATTACCCTCCATAATGTGGATGGGTCTCATCCAATCATGATAATGAAGGCATAAGAGCAAAACCCGAGGCTTCTAAGAAGAGGAATTCTATCTCAAACTACAGCATGAACTCCTGCCTGATTTTCTAGCCTGTTGGCCTGCCCTAGAAATTTCAGACTTGTCAGGCCTCCATAATCAATTCTCTAAAATAAATCTTACTGGCTCCATGGAGAACACTGACAGATACAGTAGCCTTTTGTATCTGGCTTCTTTCACTAAGCATGTTTTCAAGGTTCATGTTGTAGCATGTATGAATATTTCCTTCCTTTTTGTGGCTGAATAATATTCCATTGTAGAGATATACCATGCATTATTTTTATATTCATCAGCTGAATATTTGAACTGTCTCTACTTTTTGGCTATTATGAATAATGCTGCTGTGAACATTTGTGTACAAGTTTTTATGTGGATGCACATCTTCCTTTCTCTTAGGTATATGACCACAGATCTTTTTTTCATTGAGCAGGCAAGACCTTTCAAAAGGGGGTTGCAACAGACCCTGGTATCAAAAGATGTGTTGTAATGAAATATTTTAAAAAACAGTTCCCCACAGGCGTGGCCCAGTGGAGAATTATTTTTAAAAAGACAGAAAAAAAAAAAAAAAAGCTTCAGGCTGGATTACATTACATTCTATTTAATAACCCAGAAGAACTATTTGGCACTTCCCCTCGCATCACATGGTCATATTTAGCCTAGCAGCAGCACATCAAGATGGACCCATCAATTCTGAATCTGATTCAAGGCACCAGGCTGCTTCATTGTTTGAGCTTCATGGAAAGCAGCTGGACAAGAGTTTCTTTTATCCTAAGCATATCCATTTTATTACACTGCAAGCCACCTCCGTCATTCTGCTACACCCCAATGAATGATCCACCACAGTGAAATTTGTCATTTAAATACAACATCAGAGATTTTGCCAAGATTTGTAATTCTGAAGCCAAGAGCTTTAGAAAATTTTAAGGCACTTTAAGACATATCTGTTCCTTGCATTTAAACTGTATCTTCTAGGCCAGATTAAGAAAATAAGGAGACATCAGTCTAGAAACATGTGTACACCAAATACTGTATGTTATGTTGGAATCAATAGTCAATCCCTGGCCAGCGCGATGGCTCATGCCTGTAATCTCAGCACTTTGGGAGGCCGAGGCGGGTGGGTCACCTGAGGTCAGGAGTTCAACACCAGCCTGACCAACATGGAGAAACCCCATCTCTACTAAAAATACAAAACTAGCCAGGTGGGATGGCGCATTGCCTGTAATCCCAGCTACTCGGGAGGCTGAGGCAGGAGAATTGCTTGAACCTGGGAGGCGGAGGTTGTGGTGAGCCGAGATTGCGCCACTGCACTCCAGCCTGGGCGACAGAGCGAGACTCCATCTCGAGAACAAACAAAAAAAAGTCAATCCCTCCATGAAAGCTGTTCTTTACCCAGGAGATAACATATTGTTTCAATTGTAGAAAATATAAATTTCTTGATGGCTTTACATAAGAGATTTATAACTGGTTAGAATTAGGAGTTAGGAATATTCAAAGAATGCTACATCCTTAACTTTAATAATTACCACACAGTTTTAAAAAATTTTCTCAGAACATCAGAGTCAGAGAAAGAAAGTAGGCCTGGAAAACCAATAGTTCCATTATAACTGCTTAGCTGGATGGCTAAGAGGATAAAAATTAATAACCTGCACCAAAAGATGCTACTCATAATTGCTATGGAGTTAAATGTAAACGTTACTGTTATTGTGTTTATAAAAACATACCTGATTATAAAATGTAATAATATCAGATAGGTGTCTCATGGAGTCTCTAGTCCAACCTCTATGTTAGAAATGGCCCAGGACACCTGTGTATTTACTGGCAATCACACAGTTTATAGCAGAGTCTGAATTAGAATCCAGATCACCTAACTCAGCCCCAAAAGTGTTCTCACTACAACACACCTCACCTCTTTTGTTTTTTTTTTAAGAAATACATAGGGTCTTGCTTGATCTGTCACCCAGGCGGCTGGAGTGCAGTGGCATGACCTTGGCTCACTGTGGCCTCAAACTCCTGGGCTCCAGTGACTCTCCCACCTCAGGTTCCCGAGTAGCTGGGACGACAGGCACACACCACCACAACTGGCTATTAATAATTTTTGTACTTTTTGTAGAGATAGAGGGGTCTCACTTTGTTGCCCATGCTGGTCACTTCTAATTTAACTCCAACACTTTTTTTTTTTGAGATGGAGTCTCACTCTGTTGCCCAGGCTAGAGTGCAGTGGCGTGGTCTCGGCTCACTGCAACTTCCACATCCCGGGTTCAAGCAATTCTCCTGCCTCAGCCTCTCGAGTAGCTGGGATTACAGGCACCTGCCACCACACCCAGGTAATGTTATCTATTTTCAGTAGAGATGGGTTTCACCAAGTTGGCCAGGCTGGTCTCGAACGCCTGACCTCATGATCCGCCCACCTCGGCCTCTCAAAGTGCTGGGATTACAGGCGTGAGCCACAACGCCTGACTCTACCACTTTCATCTCTAGTTTCTAATTTAACTCTAAAACTTGGATCCCTAGTTCTAACTTCCTTTCCCTAATTTCCACCTGCCTCTTGGATAATTCCAGTACTTCAGAAAGGTCTACAACTGTACCTCCATCTTATCCTCCCTCACCTTCAGAGTCTACTTCTGTTAACCATGCTGGCACTCTCCTAAACAAGCTGTAAACATCCTTCTGCCTGTCAGTTTCCAAATGATTTTGGTTTGGCCTTTACATTTCTCTCCCATCAGACTCTACTGTATACTAAGAATGTCATTAAAAAAAAAAAATAGAGTTACTGCCTAAGGCTGGAGTTGGGGATAGGGAATTGGATGGGTTCAAGCTATGTAGGTAACAACCTTCCTCACTATACCATCCTCAGTACACGTCCCTCATTCAACACAAGCTCATAATTAACAGCAAGAATTCTGGAGCTAATCTGCCTGGATTAGATTCTCTGCTCTACCATATCTAGCTTTATCACTTGTTAGCTGTGTGACCATGGGCAAGTTACAGGCCTCAGTTTCCTCATCAGTAAAATACTCTTCATTATATGGTTATTATGGTGATTAAATTAATTAATATATAAAGTGCTTAGAACAGTGCCTGGCACAGAGTAAGCACTATAAAGGTTAATTGTTACTTAGAAAGAGATTATCTTGGTAGTGATGGGGAAGGGAAATAACAGAAAATCTATGGGAATAAGGTGAACAGTAGTTTCTAAAAGACCCTCTCCCTAAAACACCAGTTGAGAGGTACTGCTCTAGGTTAGAAATCCAACACTGCCCCAGACATGAGACAAGTAATCTTCAAATCTGTGAAAGAAAATGGAGAGTCTTTTTGGGGATTCTAAAGGTTGTTCAGCCCTGAGGAGGTTGACTTTGGAGACAGAGTCTTGGAGCATGACCTCTTAATTAATGACCTTTTGTTTTAAATTAACTTCCTCATGTTCTTGTACCAGGCACACACCACATGGCCGAGATAAAAGACCCCTGGCCAGGTGCGGTGGCTCATGTCTATAATCCCAGCACTTTGGGAGGCCGAGGCAGGTGGATCACCTGAGGTCAGGAATTCGAGACCAGCCTGGCCAGCATGATGAAACCCCATCTCTACTAAAAATACAAAAAAAAAAAAAAAGCTCCCCTATCCCACAGGGGTAAGCCCAGTGGAGAATCATGTTTAAAAATAAAAACAGTCACAGGCGTGGTGGTACATGCCTGTAATCCCAGCAACCTGGAAGGCTGAGGCAAGAGAATGGGTTGAATCTGGGTAGCAGAGGTTGCAGTGAGCCAAGATCACACTATTGCACTCTAGCCTGGGCTACAGAGCAAGATTTCATCTCCAAAAACAACAACAACAAAAAACCCTTCACCAGGCGTGGTGGCTCATGTCTGTAATTCCAGCACTTTGGGAGGCCAAGGCAGATGGATCACTTGAGGTCAGGAGTTCGAGACCAGACTGGCCAACATGGTGAAACCCCATCTCTACTAAAAAATACAAAAATTAGCTGGGCATAATGGTGCATGTCTGTGGTCCCAGCTATTCGGGAGGCTGAGGCAGGAGAACTGATTGAACCAAGGAGGCAGAGGTTGTAGTGAGCTGAAATGGCGCCACTGGACTCCAGTCTGGGCGACAGAGCAAGACTGTCTCCGGGAAAAAAAAAAAAAAAAAAATTCTTGACTGAGATAAGAGATCCCTTGACTATTACATCCTTAATGTGGAATGTTAAATACACCCTTTCCAAAGAAGAAACACTGCCTACTACCGAATTGCTGCAACTATGCATTAACCTTGAATAGAAAATACTGAAATCCTGTTAAGCTTCCCTAGTCCTTGCCTATATAAAAGATTCTCAAATCTCTCCATTTTGGAGCACTTCATTTGGCTATTATGAATAATGCTGCTGTGAACATTTGTGTACAAGTTTTTATGTGGATGTATGTTTTCCTTTCTCTTGGGCATATGATCATAGATCTTTTTAACATTGAGCTGGCAAGACCTTTCAAAAGGGGGTTGCAATCAAACCTTAGTATAAAAGATGTGGTACTGGAATGTTTTAAAAGACAGCTCCCCTATCCCATAGGGGTAAGGCCAGTGGAGAATCATGTATAAAAAGAAAAACAGTCACAGGCTGGGTTACATTATATTCTATTTAGTAAGGCAGAAGAACTATCCGGCACATAAGAGAATGCATACATCCTGAAATACACACATTTTGAAATTTTCTGCTGTAGGATTATCTGTCTGCTTTGTGGAGTCTGCGTCTTCCCAGGTAGCCATCCTCAAACTGCACTCAAATAAGCTCAATATCATATTGCCAGGACCTCGTTATTAAGGTGAACGGATCCAAGGGTGGGGAGCAATCCAGTTACAATCCATTATAGATCAAACGTTACCTGCAGAAAAAAGTCATCTACAGAAACTTTTTGTTGGCCCACAGTGTTTTTTAAAAGAAAATGTAACTACTATGCAAATTGTAGGCTTCTTTTAAATACATGGAGCTTGGCACCTATCATTTTTTATCCAGACTACTTCAAGAATTTACATTATCTACCTGGCCCCTGAAGACATCTGAATTTGCTGTCCTAGTTAATGTCCTGGGCTCTTACTTTCACTACCTATGGTTCTTATCCTTAAGGGGCTATAGGCAGACCCCCAAATTCTGGTATACCTGGTACCACATGAAGGTTTACCCTTTACCTTTTGGTTTATGGCGGCGGAGGGTGGGGCGGGGTGAGGGGGAGGTCACACCAGAGCTTCAGTAGCTTTTCTGGTTATTTTTCACAGTCTCACTGGGAGAAAGACCATATATGTTGTCTTATGCTTTACAAGCCATCAATTATAGCTATGTGATGGCTGGGTGCCGTGGCTCGCGCCTGTAATTCCAGCACTTTGGGAGGCCAAGGCAGGCAGATCACTTGAGGGCAGGAGTTTGAGACCAGCCTGGTCAACATGGCAAAACCCCATCTCTTAACTAAAAATACAAAAGTTAGCTGGGCACGGTGGCGCACAGCTGCAGTCCTAGCTACTCAGGAGGCTGAGGCAGGAGAATCGCCTGACCCCGGGTGGCAGAGGTTGCAGTGAGCCCAGGTCGCATCACTGCATTCCAGCCTGGGCGAGAGTGAGACTTTGTCTCAAAAAAAAAAATTACAGCTACGTGAGGCCTGTAAGAATCCACATTCTAAGCTCTAGTATTCTACCAAAACAAGTTAAACTACTTTGTTTTTCCTACTGGAACCCAAGGAGGAAAATCAAGTGGAAGTTTACCAAAAATACCTTTTCTCCTTTATATATAAACAGAGCCAGTGATGACAACTTGTTTCATCACCTGAATCAGCAGTTATTATGTATTCAGTTTTCCACCGGGAAATGATAGTGTGCCTAATATTTCTGGGCCTGATGCAATTCTACCTTTAACATAAAAAAGTATTTCTGTTAAAAAGAAACAAAAAAATGATGATTAGGGAAATACTCATAGCTTCTCAAGACAGATATAATAGGTACCTTTAAAAAATAAAGCTCTGGCTGGGCGCAGTGTCTCACACCTGTAATCCTGGCACTTTAGGACGTCGAAGCAGGTGGATCACGAGCTCAGGAGATTGAGACCATCCTGACCAACATGGTGAAAACCCGTCTCTACTAAAAATACAAAAATTAGCTGGGTGTGGTGGCATGTGCCTGTAATCCCAACTACTCGGGAGGCCGAGGCAGGAGAATCACTTGCACCGGAAGGCGGAGGTTGCAGTGAGCAGAGACCGCGCCACCGCACTCCAGTCTGGTGACAGAACAAGACACCATCTCAAAACAATAACAACAACAAAAAGCTCTGCAAAGAGTCTGAAGGGCTGAAGTGGCTGTACAGGTGTTTGAATTTTAGTCTAATAATTGCTAGTCACTGGATTTCCTTAGCATAGTAAAGGTCTGACCTAAGAACTCTGAAGACTTAAATTCTGAGCATTAGCTCTGATAGGTTCCAAATGAAGGTGGGAGGAGGAGTTGGCCAACAGGGAAAAATTGAACCAATCAATAGAGAGAGATGCAGCCTAGCTATTACTGCAAAGCCTCTGTGGTTCTCAGATCAATTAATCCAGTAAGTTCATATCAGCAGGGTGTTTATAGGGCAGGGAGGGGTACAGTTGTCTTCTTTTCTTTTCTTTTCTTTAATTTGATACAGAGTTTTGCTCTGTCACTCCGGCTAGAGTGCAGGGGCATGATCTCCACTCACTGCAATCTCTGTCTTACTGCAACCTCTGCCTCTCAGGGTCAAGCCATTCTCCTGCCTCAGCCTCCTGAGTAGCTGAGATTACAGGTGTGTGCCACCATGCCTGGCTAATTTTTGTGTTTTTAGTAGAGACGGGGTTTCACCACGTTGGCCTGGCTGGTCTCAAACTCCTGACCTCAGGTGATCTGCCCACCTTGGCCTCCCAAAGTGCTGGGATTACAGGTGTGAGCCACAGCGCCTGGCCAGAAATAAAGCTGTTAAATGATATGATAGTCCCCAACTCTCTGTTTCTTTGTTTTTATAATTGCGAAATATCATAGACATAGTGTACAGTGTAAGAGATTATTACAAAGCAAGTATCCTTGAAAGCCACCATCCAAGTCAAGAAACATTTCAAGACAGGCCTGGCTCAGTGGTTCACACCTATACTCCCAGTAGTTTGGGAGGCTGAGGTGGGCTGATCACTTGAGGCCGAGAGTTTGATACCAGCCCTGTCTCTACTAAAAATACAAAAAAAAAAAAAAAAATCAACTGGGCGTGGCGGCACACCCCTGTATTCCCAGCTACTCAGGAGGCTGAGGCAGGAGAATGACTTGAACCTGGGAGGCGGAGGTTGCAGTGAGCCAAGATTTCACCACTGCACTCCAGCCTGGGCAACAGAGACTCCATCTCAAGAAAAAAAAAAAAAGAAAAGAAAAGAAAAGAAAAAGCTTTATTTCTTTTAAAATAGATAACAAAAAAAAAGAAAAAAGCACTTTATTTCTTTTAAAATAGAGAGCAAAAAAAGAAAAAAGCTTTATTTATGTTAAAATAGATGGAATAAATATGTGAAAATGTTAATATGCTAAATGTGGGGTTTGGGTATATAAGAAATGCGTTAACGTTCCTTATGTTTGAAAGTATCCAAATTAAGCTGATAAAGAGAAAGTAAATGGAATAGTTAGATTAATCAAGTTACTGCAAATCAAGTAAAGCATGAAATTTGGCTGGGTGTGGTGGCTCACACCTGTAATTTCAGCACTTTGGGAGGCCAAATTGGGTGAATGACTTGAGGTCAGGAGTTTAAGACTAGCCTTGCCAACATGGTGAACCCCTGTCTCTACCAAAAATACAAAAGTTAGCTTGATGTGGTGGCGAGCGCCTGTAGTCCCAGCTACTCAGGAGGTTGAGGCAGGAGAATTGCTTGAACCCAGCAGGTGCAGGCTGCAGTGAGCCGAACCCATGCCACCGTACTCCAGCCTCCAGCCTGGGCAACAGAGTGAGACTCCATCTTAAAAAAAAAAAAAAGAAAAGAAATTTAACTACAGTCTTATGGGTCTATTCCTCAAATAGTTTCTTTTGTGACTTTAATTCCATGTAAAAAGATAAGAATTATAATGCTGGTAACTAAATCAAACTTCTAGGCTTACTAGCTTTGGCGGGCAGCGGTCAGAGAATGCATGATTCATAAAATATATGGCTATATTATCAATTTTTTTTCTGACGGAGTTTTGCTCTTGTTGCCCAGGCTGGAGTGCAATGGCACAATCTCAGCTCACTGCAATCTCCGCCTCCTGGTTCAAGCGATTCTCCTGTCCCTGTGCCTCAGCTGGGATTAAAGGCACACACCACCATGCCTGGCTAATTTTTGTATTTTTAGTAGAGACAGGGTTTCAGATTTGTCAGGCTGGACTTGAACTCCTGACTTCAGGTGATCCTCCTGCCTAGGCCTCCCAAAGTGCTGGGATTACAGGTGTAAGTCATTGTACCCGGCCATCTATTAAATTTTAAATTACTTTTTCCGCCTTTTTGATTCCTGTTATTCCAATCATAGATAATGCATATATTATGAAATATACACATATTTTGAAATTTTCTGCTTTAGGGTTATCTGTCTGCTTTTCTCCCAGCAGCTACTGGCTTTCAAAATAAGAAATGACTTAGTTCTGATTCTTCCATAGAACACTTCTGGGCATCAAAGCTAGTCTTTGACCTCTACTGAAATTCAGTAAGATCCAGAATGAAATATAGACCAAATTATGCAAAGATGAATGGTTACTAGACCCAATATTGATTCATCTGGAAAATTTACAGATGCTTCTAGAAAGTAAATCTGTTGATCTGGGTTTCAAAGGTTTGATTCTATACCTTCAACATGCAAAGCTTATGACGCACGGCTTAGAGGAATGGTTATTCCTCTAAGTTCTTGGGAACTTAGAGTTCTTGGGATAGGGGATGGCTGTGTGTGTGTATACACATACTTATAAACATAAATACAGACCTTTTTCAGATCAATATTTTCAAAGGGATAAAAGAATGAACTAGCCTCAGAAGACAAAAAAAAAGGCAGAACAGAAAAAAATGAATATTGCAATATACTAATATCTAGGAAATGCACAGCACTTCGTGGGAGCTCATTTCTAGCTGAATTGACTTTGAGAGTCGTTTCAGTTCTACACCTCACTGCTCAAACCGCAGGCATCACCATGCAACTTATCGGTTTACAGCTGTGCTGTGGGTACCATCTGAAAATCTGGAAATGATTAGCTTATGCAAAACAGCCACAACCCCCAGAAACCAGGCGCTCTCCACCACTTTACCATTTAAGTCTTACACCACTCTTGCGACTGTAAGCGAATTGACAAACATCTACTGAGCAAATGGGACCTAGATTTTAAACAAAGACTGAAATCTGGAAGGCTACAAGTAAAAAGAAGCTGAAACTAGCTCGCTTATTCTGTTGGCCAAGAATTTCGTGGAATCTGCTAAACTTCTCTTCCCAAAAATGATACTCATCTCCTGGGAGGTGATAATTTAATCACCTCGATGGCTGAGTGGGTGGGGCCGCGTCAGAGAATTCTTTCAAGAAATCACTAACCGTTTGACTTGAAGATCGATGAGAAACCAGCCAAAAGGCTATCAGGCCAAGGACCCCAACCCCCGTAACTCCCTTACATACATACTTCCTTCCCAGTCTCTGGGCTGAAGTTTATGCTGAAGCCAAAAACTACCAGCGCTAGAATCCACTGCGTGCCAGGCACAGCTCACTCACCGCTTTCACGCAGTTCTAACTAAAACACCCAAACCGCAAAGTCCCTGTTGCAGGGGTAAATAAGCCGGCGAAACCCATTCACAGGAAGGTTCCCGCACCTCGTCCCAAGTCCTTTTCCCCCAAGTTCCCAAGAGTATAAATCCAAGAAAAGAAAATAAGGCGTCCAGGTCTTTCCTCTCCCGGAGCCGATAGGCGGCTGCCTAGAAGTTCCATCGGCCACATACATTCCGAACTTGGAAGATTAGGGTCCCCCTACACGACGCCCCAGTTGCTACTTACCGGCACATTGTTGACACCTTGTCCCTTGGAAGCTATCAGGAGAATTTCTCTGAAGTCCATGTTGGGCCGAGGCGGGAGAAACTGGGGCAGGCACTCGGAAAGGACTGACAGCGCACCTAACCGAGGAGCCCAGCTACAGCCAAGTGCACTGCCTCGGCAGCCCCACTGCCACCCCGCCTCCGCGGGACCACTTCCGGCGCCTTCCTATGCCGTCTGCCCGCCCCCTTCCCTCCACGGCCTATATTCTTTCAGGGCCGCCACAGCGCTCGCGAGTCCCTGCGCAACTTCCGCTTTTAGGCCGAGACACGTACAAACGTGATACGTGGCTGCTGGCGTCGGCCCGAGGGGCAGGGATTAGGCATTTTAGCGACCAAGCGGGTGTGGCTAAGCGGAGAGCGGCTTCCCAGGTGGCTCGGGCGCGCGGCCTTGTCATCTTGTTGCTCCTGGTGAGCGCTGGGTAGGGAAAGTGAGGGGGTGGTAGGGAAAGCCTGGGTTCTCTGGTTGTCACGGGTAGGCGCTCAGATCCAAACGGCGGCGCCACAACAGCTGAACAGACGGATCTCGAGCCAGAGTTTGGGCTACCTGTGTCTAGGCGCTCGCGAAACTGCGCAGGCGCACACGGCAGCGCCCAGTGTTGTCTTGGATGCACATTACTCATCAAATCCGGCCACTTGGAAGTGCGCTCACCTCCTCAGATGCACGCGTGCGGGGGATGGGGGCATATGCTTACTGCTTTTGCCCCGTTTAGAAAATAAGTTTTGGCCGGGCGCGGTGACTCAAGCCTGTAATCCCAGCACTTTGGGAGGCCGAGACGGGCGGATCACGAGGTCAGGAGATCGAGACCATCCTGGCTAACACGGTGAAACCCCGTCTCTACTAAAAATACAAAAAAAAAAAAAACTAGCCGGGCGTGGTGACGGCGCCTGTAGTCCCAGCTACTCGGGAGGCTGAAGCAGGAGAATGGCGGGAACCCGGGAGGCGGAGCTTGCAGTGAGCTGAGATCCGACCACTGCACTCCAGCCTGGGCTACAGAGCGAGACTCTGTCTCCAAAAAAAAAAAAAAAAAAAGTTTTACGTGGGGTAGCCAACCTGTGTTTTTGCGCAGTCAGTGAATTAAGGAATTTCTCACATACCCAGCCTCGACATACTTTGGTGTACTGATGAACATATGCTTCATATTCATTGGGATCCTAGTCCTGACTTCCTTTTGAGAGTCATCTTGGATCTGTAAGGTCATTTCGTCTTAGCAAAAACATTGAAAATAATTAGGCAAACCTGGCTCTGCAGGTGTGAACCGGCCAGGGGATTGATAGCAGACAGGTACTCGGAATCTTTTCGGTGGGATGGAAATGCCTCCAAACTGGATTTTGGGGATGGTCGCACTATACATATACTAAAAATCGTACACTTAAGACGGGTGAATGATACAGTATGTAAATATGTCAAGCTGTTAAAACATGCTAGGCAAAGCTGCTGGGTCTTATTTACCCTTTGATGCTTTAATGCTGTGAACGTAATTCAAAATCAAAGCTGTTGAAACTTTTAAGTTATTTTGCGCCTTAAAGGAATGTCATTATGGAACCTGAGCCACATAACAGGCAGCTGCCTGTGTTCCTCTGATTATAGATTAGCCTTTCTCTCCTACATCGTTTTGTGAAAACACAGGGAGAAGGCAGCCATCTACAAACCAAAGAGAGAGACCTTAAGGTAACAACACAATTCTAGCCTCCAGAATTGTGAGACAATAAATTTCTGTTGTTTAGGCCACCTAGTCTGTGGTACTTTGTTATTGGCAGCCCTAGCAAACGAATACACTGGCGTATGGTGAGTGTTTTCAATTAATGTCAACTATCATTTCTCAAGGAAACTCTTCCTCAGCTATCTCAGGGCCCCTTTTATAAATTCTTACAACCCCCCAGTATTTCCCTTCATGGAATATTTTAGTTTGTAATGACAGTTTTTTCACTGTTGGCTGTATCTGTGGTAGATAGAGCTATGAGAATGGTCACAAGCCTATTTTACCCATCACTATTTCTATCACCAGCACAGTTCCCTGCTAATGCACATAAAAGCTGCAACAAAGATTTTTTGACCAAATTAATGAATCAGTAAGTGGAAAGCTCCCAAGATTCAATATTCTAATACTTAGTATACATTGAGCCCTAACTATATCCTTAGTGCTTGACATGGATTATCTGATTTAATCATGAGTGTCTATAAGGCATTTCTTGTTACTGTTTTATAGATGAAAAGCTGAAGCTTGAAGATATGAAATTAGACTAGTACTGTATCATTAGTCAATGGGAGAGCCAAGACTAGAACCCTTAGATTACCCACACTAGACTCTATATTTCAGTTAGCCCATTTGAACTGGTACAAGTCTATGTACCTGGAGTTATAATGTAAAAGGGCTTGGATTAGGTAACTAATACCTAGTTAGTCAAAATCAAGAACAACTGCTGGAGGTGGGAATGAGGTAAGGAATGAGAGGAGCAATTTTCCTGTATCCTTGTAAAACATTCTATTATTGAGTTCAGGAAATACTTCCTGGGAAACTACTACTGTGTGCCCAACCTTATGGATGATACAAAGAAAGACCCATATCCTGCCTGCCTGATCAGAACTTTTAATTCTTGTGTGAACACAAGTAATTATGTAAAACAGAAAGTGCTAACTGTATTAGGGCTACAAAGTGTGGGGAATAGCATTGCCATATTTAGCAAATAAAAATGTGGACATCCAGTTAGGACCTTGCTCTGTCACTCAAGCTGGAGTGTGGTGGTGCGATCACGGCTCACTGCAACCTTAACCTGGGCTCATCCTCCCACCTCAGCCTCCCAAGTAGCTGGGACTACAGGTGTATGTGACCATGCCTGGTTCAATTTTATATTTTTTGTAGAGACGAGATTTCACCGTGTTGCCCAGTCTGGTCTTGAACTGCTGAGCTCAAGTAATCTGCCTGCCTGAGATTCCCAAATTGCTGGGATTATAGGCATAAGCCACCATGCCTGGCCCATCCAGTTAAATTGGAAAGACATACACCAAAAATCATTTGTTGTTTATCTGAAATTCAACTTTAGGTGTCTTGTATTTATCTGGCAACTCTAGAAGTGTTAAAATTCCAGCTACAGCATTACATTTAGAGAGTGTGAAAAGCGTATTAAAGGGTTGAAATAACAAGTAGTGGGTGTATTTAGGAGAATGCTAGGAAATAAAGGTCAGAAAAGTAAGTGAAGGTCGGGCAAGGTGGCTGACACCTGTAATCCCAACACTTTGGGGGCCGAGGCAGGCAGATCGCCTGAGGTCAGGAGTTTGAGACCAGCCTGGCCAACATGGCAAAACCCTGTCTATACAAAAATTAGCTGGGCATGGTGGTGGGCTCCTGTAGTCCCAGCTACTTGGGAGGTTGAGGCAGCAGAATCATTTGAACCTGGGAGATGGAGATTGCAGTGAGCTGAGATCACACCACTGCACTCCAGCCTGGGTGACAGAGTGAGACTCCGGGCCATGAGGAAGGACAGGTGAGTGTGATATTTCAAGATACTTGGTAATGAAGAAAAGGTGAGAGATATGCAATAACCAGAGTGGTGGGTTGGGGCTGTTGGGAAAAAGGTAAACTCGGGTAGTGTGAACCAGAAAAAATGGAATGAAGTGGGTCTTTGCCAACCACAGGTCCAGGTTCTGCCTTGGAAGGGCTGTGTGTCCTTAGGCAAGTTTCTGTTTTGTACTTTTTAATGTATGGCACAGTATTTGAATATAAGGTTTGATGTAAAAAATTTTCAGACAAATAAATAACAAAGTTCCCCTAAGCCTCACTCAAGCTCACCTCCCTCCCTAGAGGATGCTACCATATAAAGTTGCTGAGTGTGCTTCTGAGATGTTTGTATACACACAATGATGCCTAATGTACAATATATAATGTACATATATAAATGTACTATATGTATGTAGGTTACATAGAACATATAATATTAGCATATCAATATAAATCTAGGATATGTATCTTTGAAAACATATAACTTGGTTGTGTGTCCTTGGTTTATTTATAGAAATGAGACACACACACACATACATATATGTGCTATGGGCTGAATTGTGGTCCCCCCAAAATTCATGTATTGAAACCCTAACCCCCAATGTGACTATATTTGGAGACAGGGTATCTGAAGAGGTAATTAAGGCTGGGCATGGTGGCTCATGCCTGTAATCCCAGCACTCTGGGAGGCCTAGGCAGGCAGATCACTAGAGGTCAGGAGTTTAAGACCAACTTGGCCAACATGGTGAAACCCCATCTGTACTAAAAATACAAAAATTAGCCAGGCATGGTGGTACATGCCTGTAGTCCCAGCTACATGGGAGGCTGAGGCATGAGGATCTCTTGAACCTGGGAGGTGAAGGTTGCAGTGAGCTGAAATGGCACCACTGCACACTCCAGCCTGGGTGACAGAGCAAGACTACATCTCTAAAAATAATAATAATAATAAATAAAGGGGTAATTAAGGGCCAGGCGCACTGGCTTATGCCTATAATCCCAGCACTTTGGGAGGCCAAGGCGGGTAGATCACCCGACATCAGGAGTTCAAGACTAGCCTGGCCAACATGGTGAAAACCTATCTCTACTAAAAATATAAAAATTAGCTGGGCATGGTGGCACACACCTGTGGTTCCAGCTACTCAGGAGGCTGAGGCAGGAGAATGGCTTGAACTTGGAAGGTGGAAGTTGCAGTGAGCCGAGATCACATCACTGCATTCCATCCAGCCTGGGCTGCAGAGCCAGATTTCATCTAAAAAAAAAAAAAAAAAAAAAAGAAAGAAAAGAGAAAAAGAGGTAATTAAGGTTAAATGAGGTCATTGGGATGGGGCCCTGATCCAATAGAACTGGAGCCCTTATTGGAAAAGGAAGAGACACCAGAGATGCACATGCCCAGAGAAGAGGCCATGTGAGGACAATGTGAAAACAGCAATTTGTAAGCCAAGCAAAAAGGTCTCAGAAGAAACCTACCATGATGACACTTTAATCTTAGACTTGTAGCCTCCAGAAGTGTGAGAAAATAAATTTTTGTTATTTAAGCCACTGGACTGCAGTATTTTGTTATGGCAGCCATAGCAGATTCAGACAATATGAAACTTGGGTTTTGTTTTGTTTCCATTTAAAATATGTCTTATAGCTGTTTTCGTGTCAGTACAAATTGATCTACTTTGTTTTGTATAACTACTGCATCATATCATCATATTCCGTAGTTTTTTGTTTTTGATTTGTTTTGTTTTTTTTTGAGATAGAGTCTGGCTCTGTTGCCTAAGCTAAAGTGCAGTGGAATGATCTCGGCTCACTGGAACCTCAGCCTTCCGAGTAGCTGGGATTATAGGCGGCCCCCAACACGCTTAGCTAATTTTTGTATTATTAGTAGAGACGAAGTTTCACCATGTTGACCAGGCTGGTCTTAGACTCTTGACCTCAAGTGACCCACCGGCCTCGACCTCCCAAAGTGCTGGAATTACAGGCATGAGCCTCTGTGCCTGGCCCAGAGTATGTATTTAACATAGTTTATTTAACCACAGGACTAATAATGAATTTTAAGGCTGCTTAAAAATGTTTTTCATGAACAATGCTGCCAGGAATATCCTTGCACATGCTTTTTGTGCAAATACTGATCATGTTTCCCTATGTTAGATATTTAGGGACTTAGAAATTGGATTGGGGGGATGAAGGTATGTACATTTAAAATTTTAATAGCTGCTACCAAGTTGTCCTCCAAAAAGGGCATACCAATTTAGATTCCCACCAACAATATACTGGAGCACCCTTTTCTCTATACTTCATCAGCTCTGGATATTATTAAACTTAAATTTTTGTCAGTTTCATGGGTGAAAAGTATCTCGTTTATTTTGCATATCCTTGATTACCAGCTAGCATCTTTTCATATGCTACTTGATAATTTGTTGGGCTTTTTTCTTTAAATTGTTCACATCTGCAGTGGGTATTTTGATTATTTCTTTGGCATCAATCTCACTGCCTCTCCCATCATACGGCAGAAATTCCATCTGGGTAGGATGGACCCCATTCTCAAACTCTAGGGTAGCACCACCAACCCCATGGCTATAACCTAATTAATATAATTTAATCATCATTTCCCAAGTGATTAAGTCAAAGAAACTATTCCATCCAAGCCTAGATCAGGCAGGAACAGCATATGCCTTAAACATAGTAGACATAATGCCTAGGGTGTACAATCCTTTTTAAGGGAATAAAAAATGTTTTAATCCATTTCCTTTTTTTTTTTTTTTTTTTTTGAGACGGAGTCTCGCTCTGTGGCCAGGCTGGAGTGCAGTGGCACGATCTCGGCTCACTGCAACCTCCTCCTACCGGGTTCATGCAATTCTCCTGCCTCAGCCTCCCAAGTAGCTGGAACTACAGGCTCGTGCCACCATGCCCAGCTATATTTTGTACTTTTAGTAGAGACAGGGTTTCACCATGTTGGCCAGGCTGGTCTCCATCTCTTGACCTTGTGATCCTCCCGCCTCAGCCTCCCAGAATGCTGGGATTACAGGCGTGAGCCACCACGCCCTGCCTAAAAACTTTTTTCTTTATAGTTTGACTCTGGGAAAACTTATTTTTCACTAAGTATGTCAACAAAAAGAGTCAAACTCTGTAAAAATATTTGAAGATATTCTGTGCCAAACATGAGTGACCATGGCCTATGACACAGCCCTCAGGAGGTCCTCAGAACATGTGCCCGAGGAGGTCTGGGTACAGCTTGATTTTATACATTTTAGGGAGGCATGAGACATCAATCAAATACATTTGAGAAATACATTGGTTTGGTCCAGAAAGGCAGGACAATTTGAAGTGGGTGGAGGGTGGGGAAGTGGGGAGATGGTGCTTCCAGGCTATAGGTAAATTTAAACATTTTCTGGTTTACAGTTGGTTGAGTGGACCAATTGTAGGACTTTGAGGACATGGTAGCTCATGCCTGTAATCCCAGTACTTTTGGAGGCTGAGGCAGGCAGATCACATGAGGTCAGGAGTTTGAGCCTGGCCAACATGGTGAAATCCCATCTCTACTAAAAATACAAAAATTAGCTGGGATTATAGCTGGATATGGTGGCACACGCCTATAATCCAAGCTACTTTGGAGGCTGAGGCAGAAGAATCACTGGAACCCCGGAGGCAGAGGTTGCAGTGAGCCAAGACTGTGCTGCTGCACTTCCTCCGGGTGACAGAGCGAGACTCTGTCTCAAAAAAACAAAACAAAACAAACAAAAAAACCCCCAAAAATCCCAAACAAACAAAAAACTTATTTTTAGGAGTATTATATCCCTCCCCCACCATACTCCCCCGGTTGCCACCTTAGAGGCAACCGTTCTCAACTCTTCTTGATGCTTCCCTGGTATTCACATTTGACGTGTCTAAATAATATCTTTATTGATTGCTATGTCTTGATTTTTCAGTCCTATTAATTGATTTATTTTAGAGATGAGGTCTTGCTCTGTCACCCAGGCTGGAGTGCAGTGGTGCAATCATGGCTGCAGCCTCAAAGTCCTAGGCTCAAGTGATCCTGCCACCTCAGCTGCCACAATAGTTGGGACTCTATGGACGACATCTCACTGTGCTGGATAAAGAAGTAGCTTTCTCATTCCATCGCTACCTACTCCTGTAATCTCTCAACATAGATAATAGCACAGTGTTTTAGAAAGACAATAGTCCTCATGTACAGTATTCTTATGTAACTATTGTTTACTGTTGAGGCACACAGTATACTACAAACATGTCTCCTTTTATGTACAGCTCATTTTATTAGAATTAATAATTGCCTTGTTTATTAATTTGTCAGTTTTCATGGACCTGTTGCTAATTTTCTCTACATGTTAAACATTTCTGTCACATGCCTAGCAATAACATTTCTTTCTTTTTTTTCTTTTTTTTTTGAGAAACAGAGTCTTGCTCTGTTGCCCAGGCTGGAGTGCAGTGGCATGATCTTGGTTCACTGCAACCTCCGCCTCCCATGTTCAAGCTGTTCTCCTGCCTCAACCTCCCTCCTGAGTAGCTGGTCCTGAGTAGCTGGGATTACAGTCGCCTGCCACCATGCCCAGCTAAATTTTTTTTTTTTTTTTTTAAGTAGAGAAATGGTTTTACTATATGTTGGCCAGGCTGGTCTCAAACTCCTGACCTCAGGTGATCTGCCTGCCTCGGCCTCCCAAAGTGCTGGGATTACAGGTGTGTGCCACTGTGCCCAGCTGCAAAAACATTTTTATGGTGCTCAGTCATACCTGCCCCATCGTGCCTGCGCCTTGTTGTCCCCCTTCCAGAGCCCCCTCTTCTCCTGCTCCTATGGGCACTGGGCGGTATCCAGTGTGCTGCAGTATTGTTACCCTGTGATTTCTCCGTGTTCCTCTGAGTTGGAGGCACCATTCCCTGGATGCTTTGTCTTCCCTTCTTACACGCTATTATTTTTCTGGAGTGCACCTTTGTAATAGCTTCTTTGAATGGGTACAAGAGAGTTAATTTTGAGTTCTTAAACATCTGGAAATGTCTCTATTTGCTTTCTTCATTAAATTGATAGTTTAGTTCGGGTGCGATGGCTCATGCCTGTAATCCTAACACTTTGGGAGGCAGGTGGATCGCCTGAGGTCAAGAGTTCAGGACCAGCCTGGTCACTCCAGCCTGGGTGAAAGAGTGAAACTCCATCTCCAAAAAAAAAAAAAAATTGATAGTTTAACTGAGTACAGAATTTGAAGTTAAAAAATTTTTTCACAAATATACACCTACTATGCAACCCAGCCACTCGTAGGCATTACTCAAGGGGAATGAAAACGTATGTCCAACAAAGACTTATACATGAGTGTTCAAAGCTACATTGTTTGTAATAGCTCCAAATTGGAAATAACCCAAGTGTTCTCCAATAGGCGAATGGATAAACACATTATGGCATATCTATGTAGTGAAATACTACTCAGCAAAAATGGATTGGGCTGTTGATACAAACAACAATATGCATGAATCTCAAAATTTTTATGTTGATTGAAAGAAGATGGGAGGCTGGACAAGGTGGTTCCTGCTTGTAATCCTAGCACTTTGGGAGGCCAAGGCAGGTGGATCACCGAGGTCAGGAGTTCAAGACCAGCCAGGCCAACATGGCAAAACCCCCATCGCTACTAAAAATACAGAAATTAGCTGGCCGTGGTGGCACATGCCTGTAATCCCAGCTACTCAGGAGGCTAAGGCAGGAGAATTGCTTGAAGCCAGGAAGTGGAGGCTGCAGTGAGCCGAGAGTATGCCATTGCACTCCAGTGTGGGCCACAGATGAGACTCCATCTCGAAGAAGAAGGAAAAAAAAAGATAGGAAAGTAGGACTGCATACTGTATGATTTTGTTTATATAAAATTAGAAAATTGAAAGTAATCTATAGTGACAGAAAATAGATAATGGATGGCCCTGGGGGAATAGAGAGAGAAATAGGTTACAGAGGGTTACAAGGAAACTTGCGAATAATGAAACTGTTTATTATCTTCACTATGCTGATAGTTTCATGGAAATACACACACACACATACACACACAAATTAAATAAATATATACATATAAATATATGGAAACTAATCAACCACATTGCACACTTTAAATACGCACAGTTTACTGAACTTCGATCATATTTCAATAAACTTCCAAAAGGAAAGGAAAATCTTTACACAGTATTTTTAAGGTATTGCTCCACTGTCTATTAGCTTCCAACGTCCTTGAGAAGTTTGATGCCATTCTGATTCGAAATCCATTGCATGGGACCTATTTTTATTGCCTCTACTGTCGCTGCTGGTGTTGGGGTGTGTGTGTATATGTGTGTGTGTGTGTGGG
The DNA here is from genome assembly GCF_000951035.1 of Colobus angolensis palliatus. Classification (NCBI taxonomy): domain Eukaryota; kingdom Metazoa; phylum Chordata; class Mammalia; order Primates; family Cercopithecidae; genus Colobus; species Colobus angolensis. Next base: position 2,207,993 of record NW_012114755.1, read on the forward strand.
TGTTCTCAGTAAAAAATCCTAATGTTCTCTGTTTCTGCTGTTCTAAAATATCACAAAGGTGTGTGGACACATTATTTGCTAGCCATTTCACTGGCCCTATCACTATCAAAACTCATTTCTTTCAGTTCTGGATTTTTTTCTTTTCTTTTTTTTTTCTGAGATGGAGTCTCCCTCTGTCACCCAGGCTTGAGTGCAGTGCACTGCACAGTCTGGGCTCACAGCAACCTTCGCCTCCTGGATTCAAGTGATTCTTGTGCCTCCGCCTCCCGAGTAGCTGGGATTCAGGCACAAGCCACCATGCCTGGCTAATTTTTGTATTTTTAGTAGAGACGAGGTTTCGCCATGTCGGCCAGGCTGGTCTCGAACTCCTGACCTCGAGTGTTCTGCCTGCCTCCCAAAGTGCTGGGATTACAGGCATGAGCCACTGCACCTGGCCCCCACCGAACTAATAATTATCATGAGTGTGGAGTTTATCATTTCCATGCACGTGTTTACACTTTTACTACATGGTATTCTTTAGGTTTAAATTAGTTTGAGTAAGCCGGGCGCGGTGGCTCAAGCCTGTAATCCCAGCACTGTGGGAGGCCGAGACGGGCGGATCACGAGGTCAGGAGATCGAGACCATCCTGGCTAACACGGTGAAACCCCGTTTCTACTAAAAAATACAAAAAACTAGCCGGGCGAGGTGGCAGGCGCCTGTAGTCCCAGCTACTCGGGAGGCTGATGGATTACTTGAAGTCAGCAATTTGAGACCAGCCTGACCAATATGGTGAAACTCCGTCTCGACTAAAGATACAAAAATTAGCCAGGTGTGATGGTGGGAGCCTGTAATGCCAGCTACTTGGGAGGCTGAGGCAGGAGAATCGCTTGAACACAGGAGACAGCGGTTGTAGTGAGTTAAGATTTGACTGCTGCACTGCAGCCTGGGCATCAGAGTAAGACCCTGTTTCGAAAAAAAAATTAGTTTGAGTTAGGTTTTCTGTTGTTTGCAATTAAAGGAAGGATACAATACTTTTTGAAGAGGAAAAGGAGGGAGAGGAGGAAGAGAAGAAGAAGGAGGAGGGACAGGAAAAGAAGGAGGAGGAGGAAGAGGAGAAGAAGGAAGAGGGAAAGGAGTTCAGTAGGACCGAAGTGCAGAGATGTTGAGCACCATTAAGCATGAGAAGCGTCCTTTGGACTGAGATTTGTAGTTAATTGTCGATTTCCTAGACAGTAGTTTCAGTAGAGTATGGGAGGGGGCAGTGCAGAGCCCAGGTTACAAGGGGAGAAGAGTGTCAGGCCTCTGAGCCCAAGCTAAGCCATCATATTCCCTGTGACCTGCACTTATATATCCAACTGAAGATCCACAAAAGAAGTGAAAATAGTCTTAACTGATGACAGTCCACTATTGTAATTTGTTTCTGCTCCACCCTAACTGATCAATGTACTTTGTAATCTCCCCACCCTTAAGAAGGTTCTTTGTAATTCTCCCCACCCTTGAGAATGTACTTTGTGAGATCCACCCCCTGCCTGCAAAACATTGTTCCTAACTCCACCGCCTATCCCAAAACCCATAAGAACTAATGATAATCCACCACCCTTTGCTGACTCCTTTTTCGGACTCAGCCCGCCTGCACCCAGGTGAAATAAACAGCCTTGTTGCTCACACAAAGCCTGTTTGGTGGTCTCTTCACACAGACACGTGATACAAAGAGAAAATGAGACAAGAAACAGCAGGGAAAGCGAGCCATGGCCACCACTGGGAAGTCTGGCAATAAAGGAAAAGTGTCAGGACAGTAGTGTGAAAGGGAAGCTGGGTCCAGGCAAACTATCCTCAGAGGAAGGATGAGAGCACACATGCAGGTTGAAGGGAAAACACAATAGTAAGTGTCTGAAGCAGCTGGTTGCGGTGGCTCATGCCTGTAATCCCAGCACTTTGGGAGGCCGAAGTAGGCTCATCACTTGAGGTCAGGAGTTTGAAACTAGCCTGGCCAACATGGTGAAACCCAGTCTCTACTAAAAATACAAAAATTAGCTGGGTGTGGTTGCTTGCACCTATAGTCCTAGCTACTTGGGAGCCTGAGGCAGGAGAATCACTTGAACCCGGGAGGCGGAGGTTATAGTGAGCCAAGATTGCGCCACTGCACTCCAAACTGGGTGACAGAGCCAGTGTCCATCTAAAGAAAAAAAAAACAATAACAAAAACAAAGACAGTGTCTGAAGAGATAAGAGAGAGGCCGTAAGAGGTAAACTACAAGATAGGTAACTGGCACTGTGTGTGCAGGGACCAATTCTTGTTTATCTCCATATCTGTAGCCACGGGCACAGGGCCAGTCTTGTAGAAGGAGTTCAGCAAATGCTAGTTAAATGAATACATGGAGAAGGGAGGGACACTTCCTTAGGGAAAAGCCTAAAGAAAGAGGAAGGATGAAAACCAAGATACTTTGAAATGGACATGCAGCCATCGTGTGAGATAACTTTCATTTTCTTAATTAGGTAAAAGACAAGACCATTTGGTGAAAGCAGGGAGTGAGGAGAATGGGTCCAGCTGGTGATGAGAGCTCCTTGGTGCCTTTGAAGCAGCAATTCCAATTTTGAGATAGAACATTCAGACATAAAACCACCAATAGACAAAGTTATGTGTACAAGGATATTTATTGCAGATTTATGTGTATTGGCTAAAACCTAGAAACAACCTGGATGCCTTCAGTAGGTAAATGATAGAGGAAAACTGTAGCATACTCCACCCATGCAACATGGCAGATAGTGTCTCAGTCTGAGTAGAATCAAGAGAGAGAAACCACTTAGTAATTCAGAGAAGTTTAATATGAAGAATTACTAACTAACAGAAGATTGGAGTAATGAGGGATTGACTAGTAAGAAGTAGAATTCTGAAAAATACAGGAAGCAGGCCGCATGCAGTGGCTAACGTGTGTAATCCTAGCACTCTGGGAGGCTGAGGCAGGTGGATCACCTGTGGTCAGGAGTTCAAGACCAGCCTGGCCAACATGGTGAAACCTCATCTCTACTAAAAATACAAAAAATTAGCGGGGTGTGGTGGTGCATGTCAGGCCTCTGAGCCCAAGCTAAGCCATCGTATCCCCAGTGACCTGCACATATACATCCAGATGGCCTGTAGCAACTGAAGATCCACAGAAGTGAAAATAGCCTTAACTGATGACATTCCACCATTGTGATTTGTTTCTGCCCCACTCTAACTGATCAATGTACTTTGTCATCTCCCCCACCCTCAAGAAGGTTCTTTGTAATTCTCCCCACCCTTGAGAATGTACTTTGTGAGATCCACCTCCTGCCCCCAAAACATTCTTCTTAACTCCACCGCCTATCCCAAAACCTATAGAACTAATGATAATCCACCACCCTTTGCTGACTTTCTTTTTGGACTCAGCCTGCCTGCACCCAGGTGAAATAAACAGCCATGTTGCTCACACAAAGCCTGTTTGGTGGTCTCTTCACACTGCCACGTGAGACATTTGGTGCCAAAGACCCGGGTCAGCGAGACTCCTTCGGGAGACCAGTCCCCTGTCCTCATCCTCACTCCATAAATAGATCCACCTACTGTTTGGACGAACGGAGGCAAGATGGTGCACTTCCGGGTTCTTCTTCACCACCAGCTCTTCCCGCGCGCGTGAAAATGCAGCCGGCACCTGGGACGGTGCAGATCAACTGGGCATGTGCCAGGTGACATCAATCCAAAGAGACCAAGATTTACCTGGTCGCACCTGCAGAACGCCCCCGACACGCCCGTGCCCCGCCTATTGCCCCCCCACTCCTAGAAAAGCCGCTCTCGGCCAGCGTCCCAGGCGGCCTTCTCACAGCCCCACTCCTGTCGGGATGTCAGGACTGTGGGAACTCCGTCCGAGAGCCCCACCGGTAGGGAGACAGACTTCTCCCTACCCACTTTCTTTCCCTGAAGCTAGGTGACCAAAATAAACTTGCAGTTTTGCTCCTGACCTTTGCCTTACTCGCTGGTTCTTTTGTGCTCGCTCTGGTGGTCTTAGAAAAACAAATCACCTACGACCTCAGGTCCTCAGACCAACCAGACCAAGGAACATCTCACCAATTTTAAATCGGGTAAGCGGCTTCTTTTTACTATCTTCTCCAACCTCTCTCACTATCCCTCAACCTGTTTCTCCTTTCAGTCTTGGCTCCACCCTTCAATCTCTCCCTTCTCTTAATTTCAATTCCTTTCATTTTCTGGCAGAGACAAAGGAGACACATTTTATCTGTGGACCCAAAACTCCGGCGCCGGTCACGGATTCGGGAAGGCAGCCTTCCCTTGGTGTTTAATCGTTGCGGGGACGCCTCCCTGATTATTCACTCACGTTCCATTGGTATCCGATCTCCGCGGGGACACCTGCCTTGGTCATTCACCCACATTCCCTTGGTGACACGTCAATTGCGGGGACACCTGCTTTGGCTGCTCACCCACGTTGTAGCCCAGGGCTGCTCCCCATCCCCCTTCTCTGTGTTTCTACCCTTCTCTTAAACTTGCCTCCTTCATTATGGGCAAACTTTCACCCTCCATTCCTCCTTCTCCCTTAGCCTGTGTTCTCAAGAACTTAAAAATCTTCAACTCTCGCCTGATCTAAAATCTAGGCGTATTTTCTTTTGCAATACCGCTTAGCCCCAATACAAACTCGACAGTAGTTCCAAGTGGCCAGAGAATGGCACTTTCGATTTGTCTATCCTACAAGATCTAGGTAATTTTTGTCGAAAAATGGGCAAATGGTCTGAGGTGCCTGACGTCCAGGCATTCTTTTACACATTGGTCCCTCCCTAGTCTCTGCTCCCAATGAGACTCGTTCCAAATCTTTCTTCTTTCTCTCCTGTCTGTTCCTTCAGTCTCCACCCCAAGCTCTGAGTCCTTTGAATCCTTCTTTTCTACGGACTCATCTGACCTCTCCCCTTCTCTCCAGGCTGCTCCTCGCCAGGCCAAGCCAGGTCTCAACTCTTCCTCAGCCTCTGCTTCCCCACCCTATAATCTATCACCGCCCCTCCTCACACCTGGTCCGGCTTACAGTTTTGTTCCGCGAGTAGCCCTCCCCCACCTGCCCAACATTTTCCTCTTAAAGAGGTGGCTGAAGCTAAAGGTATACATAGTCAAGGTTAATGCTCCTTTTTTCTTTATCCTACCTCTCCCAAATCAGTTAGCATTTAGGCTCTTTTTCATCAAATATAAAAACCCAGCCCAGTCCATGGCCCGTTTGGCAACAACCCTTAGACGTTTTACCACCCTAGACCCATAGGGGTCAGAAGGCTGTCTTATTCTCAATATGCATTTTATTTTATTACCCAATCTGCTCCTGACATTAGAAAAAGCTCCAAAAATTAAATTCCGGCCCTCGACCCCCACAACAGGACTTAATTAACCTCACCTTCAAGGTGTACAATAATAGAGAAGAGTTGCAATTACTTGCCTCTGCTGTGAGAGAAACCCCAGTCATATCTCCAACACACAAAAACTTCAAAACGCCTAAGCCACAGCAGTCAGGCGTTCCTTCAGGACTTCCTCCCCCAGGATCTTGCTTCAAGTGCTGGAAATCTGGCCACTGGGCCAAGGAATGCCTGCAGCCTGGGATTCCTCCCAAGCTGGGTCCCATCTGTATGGGACCCCACTGGAAATTGGACTGTCCAACTGGCCCAAGGCTCTGACTGATTCCTTCCCAGATCTTTTCGGCTTAGCAGCTTAAGACTGACACTGCCTGATCGCCTCAGAAGCCTCCTGGATCATCACAGATGCTTTGGGTAACTCTTACAGTGGAGGGTAAATCCGTCCCCTTCTTAATTAATATGGACGCTACCCACCCACTCCACATTGCCTTCTTTCCAAAGGCCTTTTTCCTTTGTCTCCATAACCGTTGTGGGTATTGATGGCCAGGCTTCTAAACCTCTTAAAACTCCCCAACTTTGGTGCCAACTTAGACAGTATTCTTTTATACACTCCTTTTTAGTTATCCCCACCTGCCTAGCTCCCTTATTAGGTCGAGACATTTTAACTAAATTATCTGCTTCCCTGACTATTCCTGGGCTACAGCCACAACTCATTGCCGCCTTTTCCCCCAGTTCAAAGCCGCCTTTTCCCCCAGTTCAAAGCCGCCTTCACATCCTCTCCTTGTATCTCCCCACCTTAATCCACAAGGATAGGATACCTCTACTCCCTCCTTGGTGACAAATGATGCTCCCCTTACCATCCCATTAAAACCTAATCACCCTTACCACGCTCAACACCAATATCCCATCCAGCAGCACGCTTTAAGTGGATTAAAGCCTGTTATCACTTGCCTGTTACAGCATGGCCTTTTAAAGCCTATAAACTCTCTTTACAATTCCCCCGTTTTACCTGTCCAAAAACCGGACAAGTCTTACAGGTTAGTTCAGAATCTGTGCCTTATCAACCAAATTGTTCGCCTATCCACCCCATGGTGCCAAACCCATATACTCTCCTATCCTAGATACCTCCCTCCACAACCCGTTATTCTGTTCTGGATTTCAAACATGCTTTCTTTACTATTCCTTTGCACCCTTCATCCCAGCTTCTTTTCAATTTCACTTGGACTGACCCTGACACCCATCAGGCTCAGCAAATTACCTGAGCTGTACTGCTGCAAGGCTTCACAGACAGCCCCCATTACTTCAGTCAAGCCCAAATTTCTTCCTCATCTGTTACCTATCTCGGCATAACTCTCATGAAAACACACGTGCTCTCCCTGCTGATCTCGTCTGGCTAATCTCCCAAACCCCAATCCCTTCTACAAAACCACTCCTTTCCTTCCTAGGCATGGTTAGGTACTTCCGCCTTTGGATACCTAGTTTTACCATCCTGACTAAACCATTATATAAACTCACAAAAGCAAACTTGGCTGACCTCACAGATCCTAAATCCTTTTGCCACTCCTTTCCGTTCCTTAAAAACAGTCCTAGAAGCTACCCCCACACTAGCTCTCCCTAACTCATCGCAACCCTTTTTCATTACACACAGCCAAAGTGCAGGGCTGTGTGGTCGGAATTCTTACACAAGAGCCGGGACTGCGCCCTGTAGCCTTTTTATCCAGACAACTTGACCTCATTGTTTTAGCCTAGCCATCATGCCTCCGTGCAGTGGCTGCCGCCACCCTAATACTTTTAGAGACCCTCAAAATCACAAATTATGCTCAACTCACTCTCTACAATTCTCATAACTTCCAAAATCTATTTTCCTCCTCACGCTTGATGCATATACTTTCTGGCCCCCCAACTCCTTCAAGTATACTCACTCTTTGTTGAGTCTCCCACAGTTACCATTGTTCCTGGCCCGGACTTCAATGCGGCCTCCCACATTATTCTGGATACCATACCTGACCCCCGTGACTGTATCTCCCTGATACACTTGACATTCGCCCCAATTCCCCATATTTCCTTCTTTCCTGTTCCTCACTCTGGTCACACTTGGTTTATTGATGGCAGTTCCACCAGGCCTAATCACCACACACCAGCAAAGGCAGGCTATGCTATAGTATCTTCCACATCTATCATTGAGGCTACCACTCTGCTCCCCTCCACTACCTCTCAGCAAGCCGAACTCATTGCCTTAATTCGGGCCCTCACTCTTGTAAAGGGATTACGCATCAATGTTTATACTGAGCCCATATCCTGCACCACTGTGCTGTTTTATGAGCTGAAAGGTTTCCTCACTACACAAGGGTCCTCCATCATTAATGCCTCTTTAATGAAAACTCTTCTCAAAGCCAAAGGAAGCTGGAGTCATTCACTGCAAGGGCCATCAAAAGGCATCACATTCCATCCCTCAGGACAATGCTTATACTGATAAGGTAGCTAAAAAAGCAGCTAGCGTTCCAACTTCTATCCCTCACGGCAGTTTTTCTCCTTCTCATCTGACCACTCCCCCACTGAAACTTCCACCTATCAATCTCTTCCCACACAAATGGTTCTTGTACCAAGGAAAATACCTCCTTCCAGCCTCACAGGCCCATTCTATTCTATTGTCATTTCATAGCCTCTTCCATGTAGGTTACAAGCCACTAGCCCGCCTCTTAGAACCTCTCATTTCCTTTCCATCCTGGAAATCTACCCTTAAGGAAATCACTTCTCAGTGTTCCATCTGCTGTTCTACTACTCCTCAGGGATTGTTCAGGCCCCCTCCCTTCTCTACACATCAAGCTCCAGGACTGGCAAATTGACTTTACTCACATGCCTCAAGTCAGGACACTAAAATACCTCTTGGTCTAGGTAGACACTTTCACTGGATGGGTAGAGGCCTTTCCCGCAGGGTCTGAGAAGGCCACGGTGGTCGTTTCTTCCCTTCTGTCAGACTTAATTCCTCAGTTTGGCCTTCCGACCTCTATACAGTCCTATAACGGACCGGCCCACTAATCAAATCACCTAAGCAGTTTCTCAGGCTCTTGGTATTCAGTAGTGCCTGGTTTTACCTCAAACTGCCACCCTTAAGTCTCTCTTTAATTGGATAGAAGATCTTCAGTGACAAAGTACACTCCAATACTTTCACTAGGATGAAGTCCTATTCTTTACTTTTATACTTACTCTTATTCTTGTTCCTGTTCTTACGCCACCCTCTACCTCTACCTGTTTTTCTCCTTCTGTTATTTGAACCTTGTGTCTTTCATTTAGTTTCTCAATTCATACAAAACTGCATCCAGGCCATCACCAATAATTCTATATGACAAATGCTCCTTCTAACAACCCCACAATATCACCTCTTACCCCAAAATCTTTCTTCAGTTTAATCTCTCCAACTCTAGGTTCCCAAGCTGCCCCTAATCCCGCTCAAAGCAGCCCTGAGAAACATTGCCCATTATCTCTCCATACCACCCCCCAAAATTTTCGCCACCCCAACACTTTACCACTATTTTTTTTTATTTTTCTTATTAATATAAGAAGACAGGAATGTCAGGCCTCTGAGCCCAAGCTAAGCCATCATATCCCCAGTGACCTGCATGTATACATCCAGATGGCCTGAAGCAACTGAAGATCCACAGAAATGAAAATAGCCTTAACTGATGACATTCCACCACTGTGATTTGTTTCTGCCCCACCCTAAGAAGGTGATCATTGTACTTTGTAATCTCCCCCACCCATAAGAAGGTTCTTTTATAATTCTCCCCACCCTTGAGAATGTACTTTGTGAGATCCACCTCCTGCCCCCAAAACATTGTTCTTAACTTCACCGCCTATCCCAAAACCTATAAGAACTAATGATAATCCACCACCCTTTGCTGACTTTCTTTTCGGACTCAGCCCGCCTGCACCCAGGTGAAATAAACAGCTATGTTGCTCACACAAAGCCTGTTTGGTGGTCTCTTCACACGGACACATGAGATAGTGCATGCCTGTAATCTCAGCTACTCTGGAGGCTGAGACCGGAGAACTGCTTGAACCCAGGAGGCAGAGGTCACAGTGAGCTGAGATTGTGCCATTGCCTTCCAGCCTGGGCGACAGAGCGAGACTTCATCTCAAACCAACAAAAACAAACAAAAGGAAGCGGTTAGATTAGGAAGCAACCACTAACCCCATAAATGAGTTAGAACATCCAAGGAAGAATCCCCTACTCCTACGGCTGAGATCCAGATCTTGTTGGAAAGGACATGGCTGTGGCTCACTAGGTGAGAGAAATCAGTGGAACTGAGGGGAAATCCATCCTCTGAAACGTGTTAAATATCTACCTTCTAGGGTACTGGGGAAAGCTGTTCACAGGGAGATGTCTCACTGTAGGAACTCTTCTATAAAACTCCCCGCGGGAGAGTACTGGGACGAAGCTGCAGCTGCTGGTGCACGAACCGCCATGCATTGCAGGAGCCATAGGACTAAGACATCAAATTGACTGCAAGGAGCCGGCCAAGGAAGCACACAGCAACCAGGAAACAAGAGACTCTCCTTCTTCAATGTCTCTAGCGCCCTCTACTGACAAAGCTTCAGCATCACTTGCAAAGGGAAAATATTTAAAGGGCCCAGAACTGTTATTTACAGAGCCATCAAAAAGGATGAATTTGGAAGAGGCAATAGATTGGTAATGGGCACATAAAGTCATACACACAATGACATTTATTGCAGGATTTTTGTAATGTTTAAGCCCTAGAAATAACTTGGGTGTTCTCAATAAGAGATTGATTGACTAAAATGATGGTATATCCATCCCATTGGATATTGTGGCAGCTACTTAAAATATATGTTAGAGCCATATCAAGTGCTCTAGTGGGGCTTCTATGAGCTTTGGCAAAATGAAAACAGCAAATTTCAGAAGAAAGCATATGATTTTTTTTTTTTCAAGAGACAAGATCTCACTCCCATCACCCAGGCTGGATTGTAGTGGCGAGATCATAGCTCACTATAACTTCAAATTCCTGAGCTCAAGCGATTCTCCTACCTCAGCCTCCTGAGTAGTTAGGAATACAGGTGTGTGCCACCACAATTGGCTAATTTCTCTAGTATAGAGATGTGATCTCACCGAGTTGCCCAGGCTGTTGAAACTCCTGGCCTCAAGCTATCCTCCTGCCTTGGGCTCCCAAAGTGCTAGGATTACAGGCTTAAGCCACTGTGTCTGGCTGATTCAATTTTTGTAAAGTGAACAAGAATTAAACCCTTGTAGATATTTAGATATGTTTGAGCGTGAAGAATGAGCCAGGAGAAAGGGGGTGAAGAGGAAAGAACAAGTGAGGTAAGAAAAAAAAAGTTCCCAGCAAAAATACAAGGATAAAATAATGGAAAACTACTACAAAAACGAATTAAAAATACTTGTTGCCAAGTGTTCTTTATACAGCAAAAAGTAGAGCTAGCTTAAATGTTCAGTATAGTTTATTGTTTTTATTTTATTTTTTATTTTTGAGTGAAGTCTTGCTCTTGTACCCCAGGTTTGAGTGCAATGGCTTGATCTCAGCTCACTGCAACCTCCACTTCCCGGGTTCAAACCATTCTCCTGCCTCTGCCTTCCAAGTAATCCTTCCACCTGGGATTAAGGTGCCTGCCACCACGCTCGGCTAATTTTTGTATTTTTTAGTAGGGACGGGGTTTCACCATGTTGGCCAGGCTGGTCTCGAACTCCTGACCTCGGGAGATCTGCCCACCTTGGCCTCCCAAAGTGCTGGTATTACAGGCATGAGCCACCGAGCCCAGCTATAGAGAGTTTATTAAATTAACTGTGGTATGCACATGTGATACTCTATTACCACTAAGAATAATGTTGTACATGAAATAGTGTTTAAGATTTATATTAATAAGTGAACAAAGTAGGTGATAGGAGAAAAAAGCAATATATAGTATAGTACAAGCTCATCTATTTATATGTTTTGTTTTTGAGATGGAGTCTTGCTCTGTTGCCCAGGCTAGAGTGCAGTGGTGTGATCTCAGCTCACTGCAACCTCCGTCTCCCAGGTTCACACGATTCTCCTGTCTCAGCCTTCTGAGTAGCTGGGATTATAGGCGTGTGCCACCACACCCAGCTTATTTTTGTATTTTTAGTAGAGATAAAGTTTTGCCATGTTGGCCAGGCTGGTCTCAAACTCCTGACCTCATGTGATCCACCTGCCTCGGCCTCCCAAAGTGCTGGGATTACAAGCATGAGCCACTGCACCTGACCTATTTATATGTTTATATATGTATGGAAATTGCCCAGATGAATCAACTAAAAAATGATAATGGTAGTTATTTATGAGCGTAAGATTGTGGGTATTTTTCCCTGCCATTTTTGACTTTTAAGAAATCCTTTGACTGGATGTGGTGGCTCATGCCTGTAATCCCAGTACTTTGGAAGGCTGAAGCGGGGGGATCACGAGGTCAGGAGATCGAGACCATCCTGGCTAACATGGTGAAACCCTGTCTTTACTAAAAACACAAAAAATTAGCGGGGCATGGTGGTACATATCAGTAGTCCCAGCTACTCAGGAGACTGAGGCAGGAGAATGGTGTGAACCCGGGAGGTGGAGCTTGCAGTGAGCCGAGATTGCGCCACTGCACTCCAGCCTGGGCAACAGAGTGAGATTCCGTCTCAAAAAATAAAAAAAAAAAAGAAGGCATTTAATTGGAGTATAACAAACATATTTAAAATAAACAAATTGAAAGTATACAGAGAAATTTTCACAAAGTCAACACACGTCAGTAAGTAGATCACAAAAAAGAGCATTATCAGTACCCACAGAAGCCTTCTGGTCATTACCCTTATCCCAAGGGAAAGTACTATCTTGAATTCTAACAGCATAGATTTTTTTTGTCTAGTTTTGAATTTCACATAAATGGAATCAGGCAGTATACGTCTTTTGTTACTTCTTTTGCTCAATATTATGTTTGTGAGATTCATCTGTATTTCTGTGTGTAGTTGTAGTTTATTCATTCTCATTGTGTGTCGTATTCACAGCCTGAATATATCACTATTTTCTGTCGATGGACACTTGGGTTGTTTCTAGTCTGGAGCTATTCTGCATTTGGTGCTATGAATCTTCTTGAACATGTGTTATTGTGAATATATGTACATGTTTATTTTGGGTATATTTCCTCCCTTATTTTTTGAGACAGAGTCTCACTCTGTTGCCCAGGCTGGAGTGCAGTGGCACAATCTCTGCTCACTGCAACCCACCTCCCAGGTTCAAGCGATTCTCCTGCCTTGGCCTCCCAAGTAGCTAGGAGTACAGGGCCTCCACCACACTTGGCTAATTTTTGTATTTTTAGTAGAGACGGGGTTTCACCATATTGGCCAGGCTGGTCTCAAACTCCTGACCTTGTGATCCACCTACTTCGGCCTCCCAAAGTGCTGGGATTACAGGCGAGAGCTACCACGCCCGGCAACTACTAATTAACTGCTATGTTTCAACTTGTATTTACTATGTTTCAACTCGTATTAACCATGCTTTCTTTTCTTTTTCTCTTCCCTTTTTTTTTTTGACAGATTCTTTTTCTGTCAGCCAGGCTTGAGTACAGTGGTGTAGTCTTAATTCACTGTAGCCTCAAGCTCCCCCAACTCAGGTGATCATACCACCTCTGCTTCCCAAGTAGCTGGAAATGAAGGCATGCACCACCGTACCTGGCTAATTTTTGTATTTTTTTTGTGTGGAGATGGGTTTTCACCATGTTGCCCAGGCTGGTCTTGAACTCCTGAGCTCAAGTGACCCAAATGCCTTGGCCTGCCAAAGTGCTGGGATTACAGATGTGAGCCACCGCATCCAGTCCCCCTCCCTTTTTTAAAGGAACAGAAAGCAAAGAGGCTTTTAAACCTCAAAGATCCTTATTCTGTTGCCTTCCTAGAATCCCTAGACAGGAATTCAACTATGAACCTGAATTGACTTTAGGGGAATATCTCTCCAGCCTAGAAAGAGAAGCTCCTGGAATTTTAAAATAAGAATCATAGACTTTTGGGTTTAAGGATTGTGAGAAAACTGGGCACAGTGGCTCATGTCTATAATCCCAGCACTTTGGGAGGCCGAGGCGGGTAGATCACCTGAGGTTAGGAGTTTGAGACCAGCCTGGCCAACATGGTGAAACCCCATCTTTACTAAACACACACACACACACACACACACACACACACACACACGACTGTGAGAAGCTCTGACATGTGATCACTTGGCTCTGTGCTCAAACAGCCCCAAGGATGAAAGTTTCTTTTCATTTTCTTCACCTCAACCTCCCGATTGCTGGGACTATAGGCGTACACCACCATTGCCAGACTAATTTTAACTTTTTTTTTTTTCTTTTTCGAGACAGAGCTTTGCTCTGTCGCCCAGCCTGGAGTGTAGTGGTGTGATCTCCACTCACAGCAACCTCCTCCTCCTGAGTTCAAGTGATTCTCCTGCCTCAGCCTCCCGAGTAGCTGGGATGACAGGCATGCACCACTACGCCTGGCTAATTTTTTGTATTTTAGTAGAAACGGGGTTTCACCATGTTGGCCAGGCTGATCTCAAACTCCTAACCTCATGATCTTCCCACCTCGGCCTTCCAAAGTGCTGGGATTACAGGTGTAAGCCACCTCGTCTGGCTCCCCACTCCCCGTTTTTTTTTTTTTGTTGTTGTTGTTTTGAGACAGTCTCCCTCTGTTGTCAGGCTGGAGTGCAGTGGAGGGATCTTGGTTCACTGAAACCTCCACCTCCCAAGTTCAAGCAATTCCCCTGCCTCAGCCTCTCGAGTAGCTGGGACTACAGGCATCCGCCATCATGCCCGGCCAATTTTTATATTTTTAATAGAGACCGGGTTTCACTATGTTGGCCAGGCTGGTCTTCAACTCCTGACCTCAGGTGATATGCCGGCTGCTTGGCCTCCCAAAGTACTGGGATTATGGCATGAGACACTGTGCCCGGCCATTTTTTGATTTTTTTTTTTTTTTTTTGAGACAGAGTCTTACTCTGTTGCCCAGGCTGCAGTGCAGTGGTGCGATCTTGGCTCACTGCAACCTCTGCCTCCTGGGTCCATGCGATTCTCCTGCCTCAGTCTCCCAAGTAGTTGAGACTATAGGTGCACCCCACCATGCCCAGCTAATTTTTGTAATTTTAGTAGACTAGGTGGGGTTTCACCATATTGGTCAGGCTGGTCTTGAACTGCTGACCTTAGGTGATCTACCTGCCTTGACCTCCAAAAATGCTGGGATTTACAGGTGTGAGCCACCTTGCCTGGTGTATTTTTTTGATTTTTAGTAGAGATGGGATCTTGCTATGTTGCTCAAGCCAATCTCAAACTCCTGGGCTCAAGAGATCCTCCTGCCTCAGTCTCCTAAAGTGCTAGGATTACAGACGTGAGACTACACCTGGCCAAAAGTTTCCTTTTCTCACCACTGAAACATTTTTACTTCTCTTGTTCAAAAACCTGCCTCTGCCTCCTTCCATCCTTTCTTTGCTCCAGGACCTGTGCTCTGAAGCCACCTGCTCTGGCTGTCCCCTCTTCTGTCTTCTGTACTTCCTATACCCTTCCCATCACCATATACAGACATCTCCCTGTCCCACTTAGGTCTTCTTGTTACCGGAAAGGGGTCCCAATCCAGACCCCAAGAGAGGGTTCTTGGACCTTGTGCAAGAAAGAATTCAGGGCGAGTCCGTAGAGTAAAGTGAAAGCAAGTTTATTAAGAAAGTAAAGAAACAAAAGAATGGCTCCTCCTTTGGCAGAACAGTGGCCTGGGCTGCTCCACTGAGTACACTTATAGTTATTTCTGGATTATATGCTAAACAAGGGATGAATTATTCATGTATTTCCCGGGAAAGGGGCAGAGGTTTCTGGGAACTGAGGGTTCTTCCTCTCTTTAGACTATACAGGGTAACTTCCGGATGCTGCCATGGCATTTGTAAACTGTCATGGGTCTGGTGAGAGTGTCTTTTAGCATGCTAATGTATTACAATTTGTGTATAATTAGCAGTGAGAACAATCAGAGGTCACTTTCATCACCATCTTGGTTTTGGGGGGTGTTGGTCAGCCTCTTTATCGCATCCTGTTTTATCAGCAAGGTTTTTGTGACCTGTATCTTGTGCCAATCTCCTGTCTCCTCCTGTGACTAAGAATTATTAACACCCTGAGAATGCAATCCAGCCCCTGTTCAAGATGGAGTTGCTCTGGTTCAAAATATGTTACTGACATTCTCATCTCTGAAACTGCCTTTGTACAAATTATAACAGAAAATTATGACAGTGAAAGAGATCTGACCTAACTGACTCTATCTTGCTTCTAACCTCCAAGCTGTCCATGTTCATTCCTGGGCATAGGCTGAGCTAACTTTGGGGGGAACTTACTTTATAGGTTAACTTTAAAACAAAGACAATAACAGCCCTTTCCCAAAACAAATCCTCTTCCTGCCTGGTGATTAGACTGCCTTTGTAGGACTAACAGATTAGCCACAAGATTAGAAATTATGGCTTTGCAGTCAAATAGCTGGAGGCTGCAAGATTCTAAACCTCCCCAAATTGCTCCTGGGGATATTATCTTAGGTTACAGTAAAACCTAAGGTCAGTGCTTGAGATAGTTTGCAGATCCTGTACTCCATGGATCAGCTGACACCACCCAGATCAATAAACTGGCTCATCTGGTCTTGTGGCCCCCACCCAGGAGCTGACTTAGGGCAAGAGGACAGCTTCAGCTCCCTATATTTTCATCTCCAACTTGACCAACTAGCATTCCCCACTTCCCAAGCCTCTACCCACCAAATTATCCTTAAAAATTCAGATCGATTGGTTCCAAGATGGCCAAATAGAAACAGCTCCAGTCTACAGCTCCCAGCATGAGCGTTGCAGAAGATGGGTGATTTCCGCATTTCCAACTGAGGTACCAGGTTGATCTCACTGGGGCCTGTCAAACAGTGGGTGCAAGACAGTGGGTGCAGCCCATGGACTGTAAACTGAAGTAGGGTGAGGCATCACCTACTTCGATCCTAAGGGGTCGAGGAATTCCCTTTCCTAGCCAAGGGAAGCCATGACAGACAGCAACTGGAAAATCGGGTCACTCCCACCCTAATACCATGCTTTTCCAATGGTCTTAGCAAATGGCACACCGGGAGATTATATCCCGTGCCTGGCTTGGAGGGTCTCACGCCCACAGAGCCTTGCTCAATCCTAGCACAGCAGTCTGAGATTGAACTGCAAGGCAGCAGCTAGACTGGGGCAGGGGCACCCGCCATTGCTGAGGCTTGAGTAGGTAAACAAAGTGGCAGGAAGCTTGAACTGGGTGGAGCCCACCACAGCTCAAGGAGGCCTGCCTGCCTCTGTAGACTCCACCTCTGGGGGCAGGGCATAGCTGAACAAAAGACAGCAGAAACTTCTGCAGACTTAAACGTCGCTGTCTGACAGCTTTGAAGAGAGTAGTGGTTCTCCTGGCACGGAGTTTGAGATCTGAGAACAGACAGACTGCCTCCTCAAGTGGGTCCCTGACCCCCGAGTAGCCTAACTGGGAGGCATCTCCCAGTAGGGGCCAAATGACACCTCACATGGCCAGGTGCCCCTCTGAGATGAAGCTTCCAGAGGAATGATCAGGCAGCAATATTTGCAGTTCTGCAGCCTCCGCTGGTGATACCCAGGAAAATAGGGTCTGGTGTGGACCTCCAGCAAACTCCAACAGACCTGCAGCTGAGGGTCCTGACTGTTAGAAGGAAAACTAACAAACAGAAAGAACATCCGCACCAAAACCCCATCTGTACGTCACCATCATCAAAGACCAAAGGTAGACAAAACCACAAAGATGGGGAGAAACTAGAGCAGAAAAGCTGAAAATTCTAAAAACTGGAGTGCCCCTTCTTCAAAGGAACGCAGCTCCTCACCAGCAACGGAACACAGCTGGATGGAGAATGACTTTGACGAGTTGAGAGAAGAAGGCTTCAGACGACTGGTAATAACAAACTTCTCCGAGCTAAAGGAGGATGTTCGAACCCATTGCAAAGAAGCTAAAAACCTTGAAAAAAGATGGGACGAATGGCTAACCAGAAGAAACAGTGTACAGAAGACCTTAAATGACCTGATGGAGCTGAAAACTCATGGCACGAGAACTATGTGACGCATACACAAGCTTCAGTATCTTATTCAATGAACTGGAAGAAAGGGTATCAGTGACTGAAGATCAAATGAATGAAACGAAGGGAGAAGAGAAGTTTAGAGAAAAAAAGAGTAAAAAGAAACCAACAAAGCCTCCAATAAATATGGGACTATGTGAAAAGACCAAATCTACATCTGATTGGTGTACCTGAAAGTGATAGGGAGAATGGAACCAAGTTGGAAAACACTCTGCAGGTTATTATCCAGGAGAACTTCCCCAACCTAGCAAGGCAGGCCAACATTCATATTCGGAAATACAGAGAATGCCACAAAGATACTCCTTGAGAAGAGCAACTCCAAGACACATAATCGTCAGATTCACCAAAGTTGAAATGAAGGAAAAAATGTTAAGGGCAGCCAGAGAGAAAGGTCAGATTACCCACAAAGGGAAGCCCATCAGACTAACTGAGAGATTTTGTCACCACCAGGCTTGCCTTACAAGAACTCCTGAAGGAAGTGCTAAGCATGGAAAGGAACAACCGGTACCAACCACTGCAAAAACATGCCAAATTGTTAAGACCATCCATGCTAGGAAGAAACTGCATCAACTAACAAGCAAAATAACCAGCTAACATCATAATGACAAGAACAAATTCACACATAACATATTAACCTTAAATGTAAATGGGCTAAATGCTCCAATCAAAAGACACAGACTGGCAAATTGGATAAAGAGTCAAGACCCATCAGTGTGCTGTATTCAGGAGACCCATCTCACATACAGAGACACACATAGGCTCAAAATAAAGGGATGGAGGAAGATCTAGCAAGCAAATGGAAAACAAAACAAAACAAAAAAAAGGGGTTGCAATCCTCGTCTCTAATAAAACAGACTTTAAACCAACAAAGTTCAGAAGAGACAAAGAAGGCCATTACGTAATGGCAAAGGGATCAATTCAACAAGAAGAGCTAACTATTCTAAATATATATGTACCCAATACAGGAGCACTCAGATTCATAGAGCAAGTCCTTAGAGACTTACAAAGAGACTTAGACTCCCACACAGTAATAATGGGAGACTTTAACACCCCACTGTCAACATTAGACAGATCCATGAGACAGAAAGTTAAGAAGGATATCCAGGAATTGAACTCAGCTCTGCACCAAGCAGACCTAATAGACATCTATAGAACTCTCCACCCCAAATCAACAGAATATACATTCTTCTCAGCATCACATCACACTTACTCCAAAATTGACCACATAGTTGGAAGTAAAGCACTCCACAGCAAATGTAAAAGAACAGAAATTATAACAAGCTGTCTCTCAGACCACAGTGCAATCAAATTAGAACTTAGGATTAAGAAGCTCACTCAAAACTGCTGAACTATATGGAAACTGAACAACCTGCTCCTGAATGACTACTGGGTACATAAGGAAATGAAGGCAGAAATAAAGATGTTCTTTGAAACCAATGAGAACAAAGACACAACCTACCAGATTCTCTGGGACACATTTAAAGCAGTGTGTAGAGGGAAATTTATAGCACTAAATGCCCACAAGAGAAAGCAGGAAAGATCTAAAATTGACACCCTAACATCACAATTAAAAGAATTAGAGAAGCAAGAGCAAACACATTCAAAAGCTAGCAGAAGGCAAGAAATAACTAAGACCAGAGCAGAACTGAAGGAGATAGAGACACAAAAAACTCTTCAAAAAATCAATGAACCAAGGAGCTGGTATTTTGAAAAGATCAACAAAATTGATAACTGCTAGCAAGACTAACAAAGAAGAAAAGACAGAAGAATCAAATAGATGCAATAAAAAATGATAAAGGGGATGTCACCACTGATCCCACAGAGATACAAACTACCATCAGAGAATACTATAAACACCTCTGCCTAATAAACTAGAAAATCTACAAGAAATGGATAAATTCCTGGACACATACACCCTCCCAAGACTAAACCAGGAAGAAGTTGAATCCCTGAGTAGACCAATAACAGACTCTGAAATTGAGGCAATAATTAATAGCCTACCAACCAAAAAAAGTCCAGGACCAGACGGATTCACAGCTGAATTCTACCAGAGGTACAAAGAAGAGTTGGTACCATTCTTTCTGAAACTATTCCAATCAATAGAAAAATAGGCAATCCTCCCTAACTCATTTTATGAGGGCAGCATCATCATCATAGCAAAGCCTGGGAGAGACACAACAAAAAAAGAGAATTTTAGACCAATATCCCTGATGAACATCGATGCAAAAATCCTTAATAAAATACTGGCAA
>NW_012114755.1:2233022-2237348 GCF_000951035.1 Colobus angolensis palliatus
TTTTTTTTTTTTTTTGCGACAGGGTGAAAGCACGTTTATTAAGAAAGTAAAGGAATTAAGTAAATTATTAAGAAAGTAAAGTAAAGTAAAGGGAGCCTCACTCTGTCATCCAGGCTGGAGTGTAATGGTAAGATCTTGGTTCACTGAGACCTCTGCCTCCTGAGTTCAAGCAATTCCCTGCCTCAGCCTCCCGAGTAGCTGGGATTACAGGAGCCTGCCACTATGCCCACCTAATTTTTTGTAGAGATGGGGTTTCAGCATGTTGGCCAGGCTGGTCTTGAACTCCTTGATTTGTTTTTCTAGGACCACCAGAGCGGGCACAAAAGAACCAGCGAGTAGGCAAGGGTAAGAGCAAAACTGCAAATTTATTTTTGGTCACCTAGCTTCAGGGGAAGAAGGTGGGTAGGGAGAGGTCTGTCAGCCTCCGGCAAAGGAGGCCGACAGAGTCCCCCGGTGGGGCTCTCGGACGGAGTTCCTGCAGTCCCGACAGAAGTGACGGACTGAGGAAGGCCGTGGGGCGTGCTGGCTGGGAGCGGCTTTTCTAGGAGTGGGAGGGCAATAGGCGGGGCACGGGCGTGTCAGGGGGCCTTCTGCGGTGCGACCAGGTAAATCTTGGTCTCTTCGGATTGATGTCACCTGGCGCATGCCCGGTTGGTCTGCACCTTCCCGGGCGCCGGCTGCATTCTCGCGCGTGCGGGAAAAGTTGGTGAAGAAGAACTCGGAAGTGCACCATCCTGCCTCCGTTCATCCAAACGCTCCTGACCTTGTGATTTACCCGCCTCAGCCTACCAAAGTGCTGGGATTACACGTGTGAGCCATCGCGCCTGGTCACAGGTCCCCTGTCTTGATACATCAGCTTTTCTAGACAGCAGGCAAAGAAAACCTGTTGAGTCATTACACCACCACAGTCCCCAAATGAAACAGTTACATATCCTTGAGTTTTCCCTCCACCTCTAGTCACACTCTGAGTTATGAAGGTTCCTCCTGAAACCGGCGCCACATAACGTAAGGGAGGAGACCATCCCTCATATTGTCTTATGCCCAATTTCTGCCTCCAAAAAAAGAAGAAGTAAAAACTAAAAGACAGAAATGAAATCCACAGGCAGACAGCCCAGCACTGTGCCCTAGGCCTGGTTAAAGATTGACCCCTGACCTAACCAGTTATGTTATCTATAGATTCCAGACATTGTATGGAAAAGCATTGTGAAAATCCCTTTTCTGTTCTGTTCCGTTCTGATTACCGGTGCATGCAGCTCCCAGTCACATACCCCCTGCTTGCTCAATCAATCATGACCCTCTCACGTGGACCCCCTTAGAGTTGTGAGCCTTTACTTCAAAGGGACAGGAATTGCTCGCTCAGGGAGCTCGGTTTTTGGAGACATGTGTTGCTGAAGCTCCCGGCCGAGGAAAGCCCTTCCTCCTCTAACTCAGTGTCTAGGGGCTTTGTCTGCGGCTTGTCCTGCTACAAAAGGAGCACATTATTTCAGTCAGCACCATGCTGATCTGTGTTGACTCCCAGAATGGGAACAGGACGGGGTTTCCCAAACTTTAATCATTTCAGAAGCTGCCTTATGACTTTTGCCATTTCCACTTATCATCTGTACTATTCAATCCCTTTTCTTCAGGTTTTTAAATATTAAATCTTTTTTCTTTTTTTCATTTTTTCTTTTTTGAGACAAGGTCTTGCTCTGTTGCCCAGACTAGAGTGCTGTGGTGTGATCTTGACTCACTGCAAACTCTGCCTCCTGGGTTCAAGCAACTCTCCTGCCTCAGCCTGCCACGGCACCCAGCTAATTTTTGTATTTTTAGTAGAGATGGGGTTTCACCATCTTGGCCAGGCTGGTCTCAAACTCCTGACCTCGTGATCCACCTGCCTTGGCCTCCCAAAGTGTTGGGATTACAGGCATGAGCCACTGCGCCTGGCCTTAAATCTGTTTTAAAAAGAAATCTGGGAATTCACTATCACTCGACTTAAATAGAAGGCAACTGTAAAAACATATGCAATAAAATGATTAAGTTCTGACTGGATACAGTTTTTTTTTTTTTTTTTGAGACGGAGTCTTGCTCTGTCACCTGGGCTGGAGTGCAGTGGCCGGATCTCAGCTCACTGCAAGCTCCGCCTCCAGGGTTTACACCATTCTCCTGCCTCAGCCTCCGGAGTAGCTGGGACTACAGGCGCCCGCCACCTCGCCCGGCTAGTTTTTTGTATTTTTAGTAGAGACGGGGTTTCACCGTGTTAGCCAGGATGGTCTCGATCTCCTGACCTCGTGATCCGCCCGTCTCAGCCTCCCAAAGTGCTGGGATTACAGGCTTGAGCCACCGCGCCCGGCCTGGATACAGTTTTAAAAGAAATTACCAAAGTGGCTGGATCTAGGATTCAAACCCAGGATTGAGCCAGAGACAAGGTCTTCACAACAGTGATTCATGTACCGCCTGAAGGTGCATTTAGGAAACCACTGGGGAGGAATGTAGTAGAATGGAACTTGCTGAGAATGAGAGCCGGTAAGGAGTGGTGGAGGGTGGGGACTGAAATTTAATGGGAAGCCTTGGAATAGGGCTGCCAGATAAATTACAGGACACTCAGTATGTCACAACTAAAAAGGTATTTGTTTATTTGAAATTCAAACTTAATGGGAGGTCCTGCATTCTTATTAACTAAACCTGGCAATCCTACCTAGGAATCAAGGGCATGATTCCAGCAGGAAATTTATCCTCAGGGAGAGGCAGGCAGTAGCGTTGAGTCTGTGAGGCCTGTGGTAAGACTAACCCCTGTCACCAGGCGGCAGTAGAGAACCGAGCAGAGCAGGCGGAGGGGCTGCTGGTGGGGAGAGAAGAGCGGATGGGAATGGGACTTTGGGGCCGCTCTAGGTCCTCATGCAGAATCTCAAATCAAATTAGCAAAAGACAGGAACAGGCAGCTCACAGAAGAACAGCTTATACATGGCTAATAAATAAGAAAAGACGGGCTGGGCCTGGTGGCTCACGCCTGTAATCCCAGCATGCTGGGAGACTCAGGCAGGCAGATCACCTGAGGTCAGGAGTTCGAGACTAGCCTGGCCAACATGGCGAAACCCCTGTCTCTACTAAAAATACAAAAAATTAACTGGGCGTAGTGGCGGGCACATGTAATCCCAGCTACTCAAGAGCCTGAAGGAGGAGAATCACTTGAACCCGGGAGGCGGAGGTTTCAGTGAGCCACGATCATGCCATTGCACTCCAGCCTGGGGAACAAGAGTGAAACTCTGCCTCAGAAAAAAAAAAGAAAGAAAAAGAAAAACAAAGATGCATAGTCCCACTCATAATTGAATTAACCTAAAATGAGTTCTTTTTCATCTCTCAGATTGGCAAAAAATTAAAATATCAAAAATATTACTAATATTGTGTTGTGGAAGTGTGAGAAAATACTATGTAGACCAGAGACTGGTCACAAAAATTCAGGGATTGGAGTTTTTAAGGATAATTTGGTGGGTAGAGGCTCGGGAAGTGGGGAATGATAATTGGTCAGGTTGGAGATGAAATCATAGGAAGCTGAAGCTGTCCTCTTGTGCTGAGTCAGTTCCTGGGTGGGGACCACAAGACCAGATGAGCCAGCTTACTGATCTGTGTGGTGTCAGCTGATCCATCGAGTACAGAATCTGCAAACTATCTCAAGCACTGATCTTAGGTTTTACTGTAACCTAAGATGTTATCCCCAGGAGCAATTTGGGGGAGATTTAGAATATTACAGTCTCCAGCTGCATCTCTCAGATTGGCAAAATTTAAAATATCAAAAAGATTACTAGTAGTCTGTAGTGAAAGTGTGAGAAAATACTATGTGAGTAGAGACTGGTGCGTCCTCTTTGGATTAATATCAAAAGAAAAGATGCACGTAGCCTTTAATCAATGATGTAACTCCCAGGGATTTATCAGACAGATTTACTCTCCCTTAGATGTGGAGACATAAGAGGTTGTAAGTGCAACTTGGAGCTGGGTTGCTAGTCCATAAAACGCCTTGGATATCAGTGTTGACTCCGCCAGCTGTGATGTCACTTGACCACTGGGAGGAAAGAGGGGAAGCGCTGACTTAGGGAGCTGAATGTTATCAACCCCCTCTCACTGCCCCTCACAGCTTTTTCCTCCCAACTGTGGCTGCTCTGGGAAGCAGAAGTAAATATTGATTTTTAGAACCATCTAGACCTGATGTCAAATCCTGGTTCTGTCACTTACTTGCTGTGTGACCTTGTCCTAGCAAGTTCACCTCTCATTTTATTTTATTTTATTTTATTTATTTTATTTATTTATTTATTTATTTGTTTATTTATTTTGAGATGGAGTCTCGCTGTGTTG
>NW_012114755.1:2237508-2239564 GCF_000951035.1 Colobus angolensis palliatus
ACGCCATTCTCCTGCCTCAGCCTCCCGAGTAGCTGGGACTATAGGCGCCTGCCACCTCGCCCAGCTAGTTTTTTGTATTTTTTAGTAGAGACAGGGTTTCACTGTGTTAGCCAGGATGGTCTCGATCTCCTGACCTCATAATCCACCCGTCTCGGCCTCCCAAACTGCTGGGATTACAGGCTTGAGCCACCGCGCCTGGCCTATTTTATTTATTTTTTGATACAGAGTCTTGCTCTGTTGCCCAGGCTGGGTACAGTGGCGCAATCTCGGCTCACTGCAAGCTCCGTCTCCTGGGTTCACGCCATCCTCCTGCCTCAGTCTCCTGAATAGCTGGGACTACAGGCACCCGCTACCATGCCCAGCTAATTTTTTGTAAAGACGGGGTTTCGCCATGTTGTCCTGGCCAGTCTTGAACTCTTGACCTCAGGTGATCCACCCTCCTCGGCCTTCCAAAGTTCTGGGATAACAGGCGTGAGCCATCACAACTGTCCTCACCTCTCCTTTTCATTCATTTGATGATACATGTACTCAAAAATATTTATTGAGAATTTACTACTATGCACTGAAATTTTGTGGTGAACAAGACAAAGTCCCTTATCTCTAAGAGCTTTCAGGCATAAAGGGTTGTTAGGGAGACACAGTACACAAGAAAACTAATAAATGGTGTAATATGGGAATGGCAGTAAGTGCTATAAAGACAATAAAATAGATGGTTGGGTATGGTGGCTTACGCCTGTAATCCCAACCAAGGCAGGAGGATCTCTTGAGCCCAGGAGTTTGAGACCAGCCTGGGCAATGTAGTAAGACCTTGTCTGTACTATAAGCAAAAAATTAACTGGTGTCGTGGTGTGCACCTGTGGTCCCAGCTACTTGGAAGGCTGAGGCAGGAGGATCGCCTTAGCCCGAGAGGTGGAAGCTGCAGTGAGCTGTGATGGTGTCACTGCACTCCTGCCTGGGCAACAAACAAAACAATAAAATAAGATAAAATGATAGCGTGACCAGGGATGTTGCTTATATGTAATAGGAGATGGCAATTCTGTTTCACAGGGTTGACATCAAAATTACATAAGATACTACATATGACGCACTTAGCATTGTGCCTGAGACAGAGTATTAATTATGTTAACAATTACTGAATGTTTGTAATGTGCTAGACACTGTTCCAAGTACTATGGATAGACTAACTCATGTAATGACTTTGTTTTCCAGATAAGGAAACTGAAGCACACGTAGGTCGAATTACTTGCCTAAAGTCAAGGAATTAACAGAGGATAGAACTGTGACATTCTGGCCTCAGAGCCTATGGTTTTAACTGTTTTATTAAATATTAGCATCTGTCTGTCTTTCATATCTTGATTAATGGGGGATGGAGGGCCCCGAAGAGGGCATGTTCAAATCTGTAGGAGGTGTGGGGGTTGGAGGCCAGGTGAGACCCAAGGCAGTTTGTGGAGCAAATGCAAGGGCATTGGAAGGTGAGTCACCATGTAACCTGGTGATGCTGCTATATGACAAGAAAGTGAGAATTGAGGGTAATGGAGTCATGAGATAACGGGATAAAGAAGGTGTCTTAACTGGCTCAGGCTCTGGCAGTGATAAAAAAATACAGTTGACCCTTGAACAACATGAGTTTAAACTGTGCAGGTCCACTTATATATGGGATTTTTTCCCCCCATAAATACATTGAAAACATTTTTTGAGATTTTTGACAATTTAAAAATACAGACCAGCCAGGCATGGTGGCTCATGCCTGTAATGCCAGCACTTTGGGAGGCTGAGGCAAGTGGATCACCTGGCATCAGGAGTTTGAGACCAGCTTGGCCAACATGGTGAAACCCCATCTCTACTAAAAGCACAAAAATTATGCAGTGTGGTGGTGCATGCCTGTAGTCCCAGCTATTTAGGAGGCTGAGGCAGGAGAATTGCTTGAACCCAGGAGGCAGAGGTTGCAGTGAGTTGAGATTGTGCCACTGTACTCCAGACTGGGTGACAGAGCAAGACTCCATCTCAATAAATAAATAAATAAATAAATAAATAAATAAATAAATAAATAAATAAA
>NW_012114755.1:2243374-2244195 GCF_000951035.1 Colobus angolensis palliatus
CTCCAGACTGGGTGACAGAGCAAGACTCCATCTCAATAAATAAATAAATAAATAAATAAATAAATAAATAAATAAATAAATAAAATAAAAATACAGATGAACCATGTAGCCTGGAAATAAATATCAAAAATAAGAAAAAGTTTGGTATGTCATGAATACATAAAATACATGTAGATATTAGTCTATTTTATCACTTACTACCATAAAATATACACAAATCTATTATAAAAAGTTAAAGTTCATAAAAACGTATACACACATAGACAGCACATGGCGCCATTTGAAGTCAAGAGAAACGTATATAAATGTAAAGATGCAGTATTAAATCATAACTGTATACAATAACAGTAGGATATATTATGCTACTATAATAATTTCCTAGCCACTTCTTGTTGCTGTTGTGGTGAGCTCAAGCATTATGAGTACCCACTTAAAACAGTGTGTGACGCTGATCATCTCTGAGTGAACAAGTGAGCAGTTCATCTCTCCGGTAAATTATACATCATAGTAAAAAGTGATTTCTTAGGGCAAGCGCGGCGGCTCACGCCTATAATCCCAGCACTTTGGAAGGCCAAGGCGGGTGGATCACCTGAGGTCAAGAGTTTGAGACCAGCCTGGCCAACATGGTGAAAATCCGTCTCTACTGAAAATACAAAAAATTAGCTGGGCATGGTGGAAGGCGCCTGTAATCCCAGCTACTTGGGAGGCTGAGGCAGGAGATTTGCTTGAACCCAGGAGGTGGAGGTTGTAGTGAGCTGAGATCACACCACTGCACTCCAGCCAGGGTGACAAGAGTAAAATGCTGTCTCAAAAAAAAAAAA
>NW_012114755.1:2244960-2323822 GCF_000951035.1 Colobus angolensis palliatus
GTTCATGCCATTCTCCTGCCTCAGCCTCCCGAGTAGCTGGGACTACAGGCGCCCGCCACCTCGCCCGGCTAGTTTTTTGTATTTTTTAGTGGAGACGGGGTTTCACCATGTTATCCAGGATGGTCTCGATCTCCCGACCTCGTGATCCGCCCGTCTCGGCCTCCCAAAGTGCTGGGATTACAGGCTTGAGCCACCGCGCCCGGCCTTGTTTGCATTTTTAATAGAGTGATGAGGTTTCACCATGTTGGCCAGGCGGGTGTCAAACTCCAGACCTCAAGTGATCCACCTGCCTTGGCCTCCCAAAGTGATGGGATTACAGGCGTGAGCCACCATGCCCGGCCGCTTTTGACTTCTTTTACGACATGGACTTTTCTATGATACAGAGACTGAAACTAAAGCAAATGGTTGGAGAAGGATTGGTACTGTATAGAAAAAAAATTTAGAGAAACGAAAATAGCAAAAAAGACAAATTACAACATATTTTCATAAAGTTTACACCAAGTGTGCCTGCCTCTCTTGTTTCCCCTTTCACCTCCTTTGCCTCTGTCATCCCTGAGACAGCAACACCAGCTGCTCCTCTTCCCCTACCTCCTCAGCCTACTCACTGTGAGAATGATGAGAATGAAGGCCTTAATGGTGACCTGCTTCCACATAATGAATAGTATATATATTTTATCTTATGATTTTCTTAGTAACATTTTCTTTCTTCTAGCTTACTTTGTAAGAATAAAGTATATAACACATATATGAAAGATGTGTTAACTTACTGTTTATGTTATCAGCAGGGCTTCTGGCCAACAGTAGGCTATTAGTTATGTTTTGGGGGAGTCAAGAATTATATGTGGATTTTTGACTATGTGGTGGATTGGTTCCCCTAACCCTTGTGTTACTCAAGGGTCAACTCTACCATACACTGGATGGCTTAAAAAACAGACATTATTTTCTTACTGTTCTGGAGGTTGGAAGTCCAAGATTACGGTGTCAGCATAGTTGAATTCTCATGAGGGCTTTTTTCCTCACATGGTTTGGAGCTGGGGGAGTGAGAAATCACAAGCAGCTTTCTGGTGTCTCTTATTATAAGGGCACTAATCCAACATGGGCACCCCACACTCACAACCTCATCTAATCCTAACCTCCTCCTGTAGGCCCCATTTCCAAATACCATCACATTGGGGGTTAAGACTTCCACATACAAATTTTGGGGGACCACAGTTCAGTCCATAGCGGAGGGGGTTGACAGGACTTGTGGAATTCCTTGCCAGAATCATCTGGATCCACAAAGCTCTCCCTGGTCAGGAAGATAGCAGATGAAACACGATAGGAAAAATATCAAGTCCTGAATTTAGATCCAGAAAATTGTGAAGTACAGGATGGAAGAAAATATTTTGGAATTTAGTTAACTGCAACCTCAGCCTAAGGCAGCAAGGGCAATGTGATCACCAAAAGAGCTGAGTCTTCCTCTCTGGTCACATGCAAGCACTTTATTTTTATTTTTTATTTTTTGAGATGGAGTCTTGCTCTGTGGCCCAGGCTGGAGTACAGTGGCTTGATCTTGGCTCACTGCAACCTCCACCTCCTGGGTTCAAGCAATTCTCCTGCCTCAGCATCCTGAGTAGCTGGGATTACAAGTACATGCTGGCATGCCTGGCTAATTTTTGTATTTTTAGTAGAGACAGGGTTTCACCATGTTGGCCAGGCTGGTCTTGAACTCCTGACCTCAGGTGATCCACCCACCTCAGCCTCCCAAAGTGCTGGGATTACAGGGGTGAGCCACCGTGCCTGGCCTCTCATACCTCTTTTTAAGGTCACTGCTTAGGAAGCTTGGTTGCCATGTCCAAACAAATCTTGCCATCTGCAACCTTCTTCCCCAGATATTTCCCAACAGCCTCAGTTGTCTTATTGCTTGTGTACTTTATGAAACATTGATATATTAATTTTAACTATTACATAACTTGCTGCAATACATTAGGCCTTTGTATAGATAGAAAGTGTCAAAGGGTCAAGAAAAATGCATGAAATAAAAATTTAAGGCTGAGCCACTGTGCCTGGCCAGTGATTTATATTATATTCTTTATGCTTTATTATGTTTTCTAAAGTTCTCATAATCAATATATATGTTACTTTTTTTTTTCTGAGGCGGAGTTTCCCTCTTGTTGCCCAGGCTGGAGTGCAATGGTGCAATCTCGGCTCACTGCAACCTCTGCCTCCTGGGTTCAAGCGATTCTTCTGCCTCAGTCTCCCACATAGCTGGGATTATAGGTACCCACCACCATGCCTGGCTATT
Source organism: Colobus angolensis palliatus (assembly GCF_000951035.1). NCBI lineage: Eukaryota > Metazoa > Chordata > Mammalia > Primates > Cercopithecidae > Colobus > Colobus angolensis. The sequence goes on from NW_012114755.1 coordinate 2,247,245, forward strand.
TTATTTGTCTATTTTTTTTTTTTGTAGTTTTAGTAGAGACGGGGTTTCACTTTGTTGTCCAGGCTGGTCTCAAACTCCTGACCTCAAGTAATCCACCCACCTCGGCCTCCCAAAGTGCTGAGATTACAAGCATGAGCCACCACGCCCAGCCTATGTTACTTTCATAACCATAAAGGTTCTTTATAATAGCCTATAAGGCAAAAAATATTTCCCCCAAGTTTTGAAAAGGGCCACACTGGGATGACAGAATCATGATACTGGAAGGAACTGCTTAAAAATCTTTTGAATGGGTCTTCATGCCTCCCCTCCACACTCCGCTGCCGCTGCTCCAGTTCAGATCTTTTGCATCCTTCTTATGGACTATTGCAACAGCTTCCTAATTGCTCTCCTTGCCTCCAGTACTGACTATGCCCTCCCATTCTCCACATTGGTTGCTGCTAGAATGATGTTTCTACAGTGAAAATGTGATAATTCACCCACTATCTGAATGGCTGCCCTGAACTTCATCACAAAGTTGAAACTGTTTAGCAGAGCAGGCCCACCCCAATCTGGTTCTCAAACACACACCTCTTCCTGCTTCCTTGCCCACCATTCTCCCTGGTACCCTAAGCTGCAGATACACATAGTCATTTTCTGTCACTCCTCTGAATCTTTGCACACGTGCGATATTCTGGCTGGTGAACCCTGCCTTTTTTTTTTTTTTTTTTTTTTTCTGAGATGGAGTTTTGCTCTTTTGCCCAGGCTGGAGTGCAGTGGTGTGATCTTGGCTCACCGCAACCTCTGACTTCTGGTTTCAAGCAATTCTCCTGCCTCTGGAGTAGCTGGGATTATGGTGCCCGCCACCACGCCTGGCTGATTTTTGTATTTTTAGTAGAGACAGGGTTTCGCTATGTTGGCTAGTCTGGTTTCGAACTCCTGACCTAGTGATCTGCCCGCCTCGGCCTCCCAAAGTGCTGGGATTACGGGTGCGAACTACCGCGCCTGGCCCCAACCTTGCCTATCTTTTAAGCTATCAGATGTCCCTTCCCTAGGAAGCCTTCTCAGACATCTCTCTCTGAAGGCAGCTTTAGTTCCTTTCAGATATCCTTTCTTGGTACTCAATCTATTTGCATATTTATTGATTCTTATGTCTGTCTCCCACATAAAGATGCACATCCTTAAAGACTGTTGTGTGTTAACTTTTAAATAAATGCTCACATGTGCAAGGCCCTGTGGTAGGCATTGGCATATCAAAAAATAAATTGTTTTCTTGGCTGGGCGTACTAGCTCATGCCTGTAATCTCAGCACTTTGGGAGGCCGAGGAGGGCGGACCACTTGAGGTCAAGACTTCAAGGTCAGTCTGGCCAACAGGGTAAAACTCCATTTCTATTAAAAATAAAAAAATTAGTTGGGCGTGATGGTGCATGCATGTAGCTACTCGGGAGGCTGAGGCAGGAGAATTGCTTGAACCTGGGAGGCAGATGTTGCAGTGAGACACGATTGCACCATGACACTCCAGTCTGGAATACAGAATGAGACTGTCTTAAAATATATATGTATGTGTGTGTATATATATACACATACATGTATATATATGTGTATATAGATATACATGTTTAGATGTATATATATACACACATGTATGTGTTAAAGGTGGGCGCATACAGGTGGGCGCCTGCCACCATGCCTGGCTAATTTTTGTATTTTTATTAGAGACGGGGGTTTTGCCGTGTTGGCCAGGCTGGTCTCGAACTCCTGACCTCAGGTGATCCCCCCAACCTCAGCCTCCCAAAGTGCTGGGATTACAGGTTTAAGCCACTGCGCCCGGCCTATGAGTGCTTTCAATGCAGTCTCACTTCCACAGTGTGAGCGTTTGCTTGACTGGCTCTCCTGCAGCAGGTGGAAGTCATTTAAAACATTTCCCAGTACAACGGAAGTTTAGGTGCTTGTTGCAGGGGCTGTGTGTGTGTGTGTGTGTGTGTATGTAGTAATAAGCAGAATGGTTGATTTTTCACTTCTAGAGGGATGGGGAACTGCTCTGCATCCTCACCTTGAGGTTGGGAGCCATCAGGACTTGGGGCAGGGAAAGGAATATTTCAATTCCAGCTTTTTTGTTTACTGTTTAAACCCTATTGTAATACATGAGTGTTATATGCTCCCAAAAGCCTCATCTTCTCTGAATGGGAGGCAGGAAGCCAAGGAAAGGGTTGGGAGAGGGCTGAGGTAACACAAATAACTCTCCTGACCGCTGCACAGGGTGCCTCAGCCTCATTGCCCTTTGCTCCGCTTCTGGTCTGTGGGGAGGAATCTCCCTGAAGGCCTGGCAAGCTCTCGCTGTCCCTGCCCATTTTTCTGGTCTTGCGAGATTGTAGGAGAGTGAGGCAGGGTGGAGGAGGGAAGCTGAGGCCCTGGTCGTTGTGTCAGGCTCTCCTGCCAGCTGGTGAGCTCCATGAGGACAGGGAAGGTCTTTGTTCATGTCTGTGCCCCAGATATACCCTGGCCTGTTATAAGTGGGTAATAAATACCAGTTACATTAATTATATATATATATATATTTTTTGAGACGGAGTTCTACTCTTGTTGCCCAGGCTGGAGTGCAATGGTGCAATCTTAGCTCACTGAAACCTCCACCTCCCGGGTTCAAGAGATTCTCCTGCCTCAACTTCCTGAGTAGCTGGGATTACAGGTATGCACCACCATGTCTGGCTGATTTGTATTTTTAGTAGAGATGGGGTTTCGCCATGTTGGTCAGGTTGGTCTCCAACTTCTGACCTCGGGTGATCTGCCCGCCTTGGTCTCCCAAAGTGCTGGGATTACAGGCATGAGCCACTGTGCCTGGCCTAGTTACATGAATTAATTTTCATATCTGAGTGAGGCTAACTAGAGGAAAGGTCTGGGCAGGGGAGATGACTGTCTGGGAAGATGGGGTCTCTGAGAGAAAGAGTTAGGGAGGTCTGCTTTGCCCTATTATCCCAAGACTGGTTCTCAGTCATTGAGGAGATAATTATTAATTCAGGGTCCTGGGGTTTGGTGGGTGGGATCTTCTAGGTTTTTTTTCTTTCCCTTGAAGGCCATTCTCCTGCCCAATCCCCAGACATTTCTTTCTTATTTCTACCTCCTCATACTAACTTCCCAACACGAAGGAAGAAGCAGTTCAAAGGTGCACACTTGAGAGCTTCGGGTCTGGATGGGGTAGGGGTAGAAGGGACTGGAGTCAGTGAGAGGGCTGTACTCAGAGACCACAACACAAGGACTTCATAAAAACACTTGGACTTCACAGAGTTTGCAACTCTGAAACTTGGGTGTTGGTGGTCATCTAATCCCACACACCTCACTGAGAGGGATTCCATCTGGGGCATCCTGGTATTAAACCCTGTTAGAAGACTCTTGGTTTGGCAGCTTTATAGTTAGAGAAATCCACTTGTGTCTCAAGGCCTGATGATGCCCCCATCAATATGTCAGAAGCATTTGAATCAGAGTGACTCCATCTTGAATAGAGACTGGGTAAAATAAAGCTGAGACTTACTGGGCTGCATTCCCAGGAGGTTAGACATTCTTAGTCACAGGATAGGATAGGAGGTTGGCATGACTGGTATCACAAGATACAGGTCACAAAAACACTGCTTATAAAAGAGGATGCAGTAAAGAAGCCAGCCAAGGCCGGGTGCGATGGCTCATGCCTGTAATCCCAGTACTTTGGGAGGCCGAGGTGAGTGGATCACTTGAGGTCAGGAGTTCAAGACCAGCCTGGACAATGTGGTGAAGCCCCATCTCTACTAAAAATACAAAAATTAGCCGGGTGTGGTGGCAGGCGCCTGTAATCCCAGCTACTTGAGAGGCTAAGGTGGGGGAATCACTTGAACCCAGGAGGTGGAGGTTGCAGTGAGTTGGGATCACATCAATGTACTCTAGCTTGGGCAACAGAGTGAGACTCCATCTCAAAAAATATATAAATAAATAAAAATAAGGAAAAAAGGAAAGAAGAAGCCAGCCAAAACCCACTAAGACCAAAGATGGTGATGAAAGTGGCCTCTGGTTGTCCTCACTGCTCATTATAGACCATTTATAATACATTAGCATGCTAAAAGACCTTGTAACCAGGTGCTAGTACTTTCTCTTGTTCTCTGCCATCAAGAAGATAGGAATTTTGGAGTTCGTGTTATCATTTGCTCTAAAAACTATCTTGAGCACTTAAAAGCCTTTGCAAGCTCAAGACTGACTGCTCTGGGCTCCTTCTGGGAAGAGCAATGGAAACTGCCCAATGCTGTAGCTTAGTAGCTAAGCCATGACAATTTACAAATGCTATGGTAATGTCAGGAAATTACTCTATGTGGTCTAAAAGGAATTGCCTGCCCCTTTCCCAGAAAACTTATGAATAATCCACCCCTTGTTTAGCATATAATCAATAAATAACCATCAGTACACTCAGATGAGCAGCTCACGCTGCTGCTCTGCCTATGGAGTAGCCATTCTTTTATTCTTTAACTTTCCTAATAAACTTGCTTTCACTTTACTCTCTGGACTTGCCTGCAATTCTTTCTTGCATGAGGTCTAAGAACCCTTTCTTGGGGTCTGGATCAGGACCTCTTTCTAGTAACATCTTCCTGGCAAACCACGAAGGGACTATACTGAAGACACCCTTGACACAAAGGAAAATTGTCTGCGCAGCACCAATTGTCCGACTTTGGGTAAGTGATGGGGTTCATTTTACCTGGGTAAAAAATGGGATCGGGTTCGAGGCCCAACTTAGGAAGGTTAGAGATTTTCCTAATATTTAAGGGGTTAGAGGCCCCTCCTCAGTAAAGTCCCTCTTGATTAAAAATGGATTTGGCACAATGGGATGTTAACTGCTATTCTCATTGAACTAATCTGCCTTGTATGTACTCTTTGCTGACTATTGTATGTGTCAGAATTCGGCATGTACAGGATCACCAGACATGGGGAGCTTTTTTACTCCCCAAAGTGAGACAGTTGACAACTGAAGGGACTGCTGGTAAAGATCCCTTCATGATGTGTCGCTGCAACGGGTGAGTCTTTCTCTGCTCTCCCTGATGTTCTTGCCTTCCCCACCCCACCCCAGGCAATGCTTTTCTGTTTCTCTCTCCTTTCCCTTTCTTCCCACCTTTTCTGTCACCCAGGGCAACTGTCCACTCTTCCATCTTGCCTAGAGACCACATGTTGAAACTCCTGGTTGGAAGTCATTCCAGCCCACTTTGAGTGGATCAAACATGACACGGCCCAACCTGGGGCAAATTTGAGCCTTACCAGTTTGATATTGGGCACTAAGCAGAGTGGCTAATGTCTAGGTTTTATCACACGTATTTTTCTTTTTCTTTTTTTTTTTTGAAACGGAGTTTCACTCTTGTCACCCAGGCTGGAGTGCAATGGCGCGATCTTGGCTCACTGCAACCTCTGCCTCCTGGGTTCAGGCAGTTCTCCTGCCTCAGTCCCCATGATCCATCTGCCTTGGCCTCCCAAAGTGCTGGGATTACAGGCATGAGCCACCGTGCCAGGCCTGTCACACATATTTTTCTCTGGCTGGAATAGAAAATGTAAACCGGTTACCCCATGCAACCCCTTGAGCAGTATCTTACAAAATCAAGAGTCTTTTTGCCTGTGATTCCATAAAATGGTAAAAGATGATTCTCCTTTGTAAGGTGGCTTGGCCCCCATAGCTATGGTGCAGCAAGCCAGGCCATCAGAGTCGCTTAGAGAAAAAGGGACCCAGAAACCTGGCATCCTGGCAAAAGGGTAAGAATTTCTTACCAGTCAGACTTCTGACCTCTTTGTGCAAACCTGTTGAATAAATGATAAAATTCACTGTCTCTCTTGCAAGGGAATTGATTAATAAGAAAATGGATTTCTGAGGCTAGTCTTAAGCTGTAGTGAATCTGGTGTATTTTGTGTTTTGAATTTGTCTTTGCCATCCTGTCATGAAAAGGTGTGCCATAGAATAGGATGTGGGCTTAAGACCTCTATAAACCTGCTACTCCAGCTGGCCCAGCAAACTAGTCAGATATAAGCTTTGCTGCAAGTCCTTGAGACAAACAAAAAAATGGGATAAGGTTTCCTTGTTATCTTGTTTCATGTCCTTGGGAGATTGACCTTGTAATCAGGTGGTAATACTTTCTCTTGTTCGCTGTCATCAAGAAGATAGGAATTTTGGAGTTCATGTTATAGTTTGCTCTAGAAATTATCTCAAGCACTTAAAAGCCTTTGCAAGCTCAAGACTGACGGCTCTAGGCTCCTTCTGGGAAAAGCAATGGAAACTGCCCAATGCTGTAGTTTAGTAACTTAGGCTTTTTCTTTTCGCAATGGCAGCCTGGGTTCAATTCCTGGTTGAGAGAATGAATCCTTTCTGGTTTGATATCTATGTGACCTTTGCCACTTATTGATTCTCGTGAACAACTTCTGACTTCCCTTCTTGAATCTTCCTTTCTCTGAGTTACCTTTGGAGAGTCTAGATTTTGTAAAAACTACTAACCACCTCTTTGAAAATAGCTTGTACACCCGTGGTTAAGTCGTAACCTTAGTTAAGGCTTGTGGGAGGTTACCTTCGGTAAAATTCAAAAGCCAGAAATATTGGCTGTTTGTCCTGGCTAGAGTCAGCTAATAAGAAATTTGGTTAAGCCAGTTTAATTAAAAGCAGATATCCAAGCTGTACATATATTTAAAAGGCCTTTGTGTTTTTCTTCTCTTCTTGGATCTTATTTTCCCAAAGAAAAAATTTTTTTTCTTCTCAGTCAACTGAACTGCTTTTCTCCATTTCATCTTCTTGCCATTCTTGATGCACACATGAGAGGACCTAAGATATTTCTAACAGCCTGGGACTCCTTTGGAAAAACAGAGGCACCACATTCCCATGCCTTCTTATAAGCATGTTTTGGGGAAAACCTCTGTTTTCCTCATGAAACCCCAGGAATTGAGAGTGGAAAGATCCCTCTCAAAATCCAAGGCTTTGCTCTGTGTTGCATTGGGTTATCTGATGATTTTTATGTTTGGGGGTATCAGAAATTACTTTGCACTATGAGAGAGCTTTGGTGGGTAATAACTAGGCAGGAAATATACTTTTAGGGATGGCTAATGGCAATGATGGGGAAATACTTAGTTATTTGCACGTTTGACTGAGAGAAGCGTGCTCCTGGCTACCAGGAAGATATGGAAACCTCCCCACTCCTGGACTGGGAAATAAGACTCTCAGAGGGGATGGGCTGATTACAGAATGGGCTAATTGGCTTTGGGTTGCCTCGAAATAAAAGGCACTGTAAAATCATTGCACTGTCTTATTTTGTAGTGTTTCTTTCTTTTGGAGATCCAGGATCCACTATAGAAATGGGACCCTTGATTTTGGGGATCTGTTTTACCTTTCAGCTGTGTTTGCTTATTACGCCCTAGAAACTGCATGTTTTCCTGGCCCTGTTCCTCCACGGGCTTCACCCTGAAGCCAGCAATCTAATTAAGAAACAAAAACTGACAAATGAAAAAATCTTACAACTACTGAATCTTCTGTCTGTCTACGTATTGTGTGTGTTGTGTGTGTGATGTTTATATAAAAGAGCTCTGATTTGGCTTAAAAATAGCATTTAAATCAAATATTTTCTCAGAAAAGTAAAAACTCTAATGTCTTAGTTTATGTGACTTTAGTAATCTTTGGGAAATAAAGACAATTTTAAAGATTATTGGCTAAAAATGTCTTCATAATTCAGACATTTGGTCTAAATTAGGCAGACCGCATATTAGATTTGCTAAATTCTTTAGGGTCATAAACTGCTTCTCTGCCATTTGAAAATTATTCAACTTACCTGCTTTGGAGCCATTAGATTCTAGATAAGGCCTGGGGATATGTGGAGTTAGCCTCGTCCCCTAACATACGCTGGAAAGAGTCAGACCTTATCTGCACCTCTGTCTAGTGTTCTAGGCTCCACACCTGGTACATAATTAAAATCACTTACCAGGGTTTTCATCAAACATAAAAGTTGCTAAGAGTTCACAGTGTAACATGTACTTGAGACTACTGGAAAAACAGTTTTACATGCAAGGTATGTAAGGAAAGTAGAATGTGCTTTTGGTAAAAGATTATAAGAAGGCATGGGAATGTGGATTTTTTTGCCTAGTTTAGAGAGTTAAAGGTCGTTTTAAGTTAGATAAGTTAAAGCTGAATGTTTAAGCAAGTTGTGGAAGGTTTGTGAAAGATTAACCTTATAAAAAATTCTATGTGTGAATATATGGCTAAAGTTAAAGGGGTATTATTCAATTTTTACATAAATTGAACATTGGACTAAAAGCACAGCCGGGCTGCACGTGGTGTTTCACACCTGTAATCCCAGCACTTTGGGAAGCCGAAGCGGGCGGATCATCTGAGGTCAGGAGTTCGAGACCAGCCTGACCAATATGATGAAACCCCATCTCCACTAAAAATACAAAAATTAGCTGGGTGTGGTGGCATGTGCCTGTAATCTCAGCTACTTGGGAGGCTGAGACAGGAGACTCGCTTGAACCCAGGAGGCAGAGGTTGCAGTGAGCTGAGATTGCTCCACTGTACTACAGCCTGGGCAACAAGAGTTAAACTCTGTCTCAAAAGAAAAAAAAAAAAAAAGCACAACAGGGGTTTCTTAGAGCATTGATCTGCTCTTTAATAGAAAATTAAGAGTTATTAAAAAGATTTATGAGAATCTTACCTTATGGTCAAACTGATTAGGATTGGATATTATTTGTCTAGAAGGTTTTATTGAGAATTGGGCTTGGGCCCGGCATGGTGGCTCATGCCTATAATCCCAGCACTTTGGGAGGTTGAGGTGGGTGGATCTCCTGAGGTCAGGAGTTTGAGACCAGCCTGGCCAATGTGGTGAAACCCCAATCTCTACTAAAATACAAAAATTAGCTGAGTGTGGTGGCACACACCTATAATTCCAGCTGCTCGGGAGGCCGAGGTATGAGAATTGCTTGAACCCAGGAGACGGAGTTTTCAGTGAGCTGAGATTGTGCCACTGCACTCCAGCCTGAGTGACAGAGCGAGACTCTGTCTCAATTAAAAAAAAAAAGGGGGGGTGGCAGGCGCAGTGGTTCACACCTGTAATCTCAGCACTTTGGGAGGTGGAGACGGGTGGATCATGAGGTCAGGAGTTCAAGACCATCCTGGCAAACATGATGAAACTAAAGATACAAGATACAAAAGATTCTACTCTTCTCTACTAAAGATACAAGAAATTAGCTGGGTGTGGTGGTGCCTGCTGTAATCCCAACTACTTGGGAGACTGAGGCAGGAGAATTGGTTGAACCTGGGAGTCGGAGGTTGCAGTGAGCTGAGATCATGCCATTGCACTCCAGCCTGGGTAACAGGGTGAGACTCTGTCTCAAAAAAAAAAAACAAAACAAAACAAAACAAAAGAACAGAAAGAAAGAAAAGAAAAGAATTGGGTTTGATGTTAATGGTATGCTAATGCAAAGGTGAAATTTGGCTATCTCTTGAATAAGATTTTCATGTAACAGTAAAAGATAATGAAATATTTTTATTTGCTTTTTGAATAAACTACAGGAAAAATAAGGGAAAGAAAAGAGACAGATTGTCTGGAAAGCTAAGTCTTCCCTCTATCAATGAGTAAAGCTTTTTGCTTTTTTGAGTTATTGTTGTGGCTAAATAAACGACTTAATGGAGACCCAGGACTTGATTTTATAGCATCAGGTATTTCAAACCTTCGGTATTTGACAAAGTTTCCAAAATCAAATGATTTTCTGACCTAATTAATCCTTTAGATATTAGTCCCCTAAAATCCAAAAATGTCATATTTGGCTTATTTGGTATATTAAAATCATACAGGAAGCACTGTCAAATATGAAATGGTGTTTTGCTTTCTTTAGACTGTCTTTGTATAAATGTTATTGGTATGCATTCCAAAATTATGATAAACTCCTATAATTCTGATATGACTTAGTGTATGCTATCAGCAACAATTACGATTGTTATGTTAAATTATTGTGTGCCACAAAGGTAAGCAAATTTCCTTGTCAGTTGTGTCTTTGACTTTCCCCTAAGACTTTTTGTTGTCCACAGATATTATTGTCTTGATTCTCTTTAAAAGGTGGTTTATTTATTATTATTATTATTATTTTTTGAGACAGGGTCTCACTCTGTTACGCAGGCTGGAGTGCAGTGGTGTGATCTCAGCTCACTGCAACCTCTGCCTCCTGGGTTCAAGTGATTCTCCTGCCTCAGCCTCCTGAGTAGCTGGGACTACAGGCAAATGCCACCATACCCGGCTAATTTTTGGATTTTTAGTAGAGATGGGGTTTCATCATGTTGGCCAGGATGGTCTTGAACTCCTGACCTCAAGTGATCTGCCTGCCTTGGCCTCTCAAAGTGCTGGCATTACAGGTGTAAGCCACCATGCCCAGCCTAAAAGGCGATATATAATCAGCTATAGGACTATGACAGATGTTCTTGAATGCAGGTCTCTGATAACTGTGGAAAATGGACCATTAAAATAGAGAGGAAGAAACTTCCAAGACTCTCTTGAAAAACTAATGTGTACATAAATATTGTGCAAAGCAGGGGTTAGTTGCATAGACTGAACTAATACAAGAACAAAATAATCTTTTTATGAATTTTTGCTTAAAACATTTCTGATCCTTTCTGTTTTGTTTTTCAGAGTCAATAAAACTTTTCTTTTGAGCTATTTATAGCTTTTAACAAAAGTATATACTCTTGTGAGGAAAATTTGGAGCATGCCTCTTTCTCTCTACTTGATTGCTCCAGAATTTGAAAACTATTTGTGAGCATTCTTAACTTATGGCAATATAGTTACTTGTATAAGTGCAATAGGAATCTGCTTTCTTTTATAACAGGACACGATTGGAGACACTGGTTATTTTACCAAGGCTTTGACTCGAATGGCATGCTTTCTGATACAAGCAGACTCCTTTCAGGAATCAAACTTGACTTACAGAGCCAATAAAAGCCCCTTGGGAACACTGGCCTCATACCTTGTATACACAGTCCCTGTACAGGGTTCCTGACTTGTGACAAGTAAGGAATGTCACTTTCTGACTGGCCAAGTAGCTCTAAGTTATCTTGGGACCTCAAGAGGTATGAAATTTATCCAACTCATGGAGCTATTTGGTGTTATAAACCCATAGCTGGGCTCAAGTCTTTAAAAACTGAGATTCCTTATGGAACAAAGTTCCATCAAAGCCAATTAAAAAAAAAAGAGTCTATGTGGCAAATAATTATTCTTGCTGTGCTTTATGCAAATAATCAGGCCAAGTATAATCAAGGAAATTTGTCCCATTATGATTTGTTTTTAATAAAAATGGGAGACTGGAGAGAGAAAAAATATGTTTCCACAACTATGGTACACCTGTTATTTTATTTATTTATTTATTTATTTATTTATTTATTTATTTATTTATTTATGAGATGGAGTCTCACTCTGTTGCCAGGCTAGAGTGCAATGGCGCAATCTCAGCTCACTGCAACCTCCGCTTCCTGAGTTCAAGCAATTTTCCTGCCTCAGTCTCCCGAGTAGCTGGGACTACAGGTGTGTGCCACCACACCCAGCTAATTTTTGTATTGTTAGTAGAGATGGGGTTTCACCATGTTGGCCATGATGGTCTCAATCTCTTGACCTTGTGATCCACCTGCCTCAGTCTCCCAAAGTTCTGGGATTACAGGCGTGAGCCACCACACCTGGCCAGTACACCTGTTATTAAATTCTCATCTCATCAGTTGTTTTTGAGTGTTTTCTGCAATTTAGACTGACCCTGCTTATTCCTGTGAACCAACCAGTGATCCCTGACTGCAGCTCAGAAGAAACAAGAGGGGTCTGGTGCAGTGGCTCATGCCTGTAATCCCAGCACTTTGGGAGGCCGAGGCGGGTGGACCACGAGGTCAGGAGTTTGAGACCAGCCCGGCCAACACAGTGAAACCCCATCTCTACGAAAAATACAAAAATTAGCCAGATGTGGTGGCCCGCACCTGTAGTCCCAGCTACTCAGGAGGCTGAGGCAGGAGAATCACTTGAACCTGGGAGGCAGAGGTTGCAGTGAGCCAAGATTGCAAGATTGTGCCATTGTACTCCAGCCTAGGTGATAGATTGAGAGTCCATCTCAAAAAAAAAAAAAAAAAAAAAAGAGACAAGAGGGATGGGTAGTGTCAATCTCTGAATCTAATTCTGGCACGAATATAATTCTGATCAGAATTAGCTAGCAACTCCATATCAGCTTGGTTCCACCAGTTGCCCAGTTCATGGAAAGCCTTCTTATTTAGTTTACTTGGGACAGTTGTACTTATTTTGCTTTACTATTGTGGAATACATTACTGTAGTACTCTTTGTGTAGGAATGCAGGATAAGCTTAGTCAACATTTTCTTAAATTGAATACTTATTAATCTTCCAGATTTCACCTTTTGTCAGAACTCAGAGTTATGAATAGCCCTCAGCACACCAGTGCTTTCTGACTGAGCTCCTCTCTATCCTGGAGACAGAAGATCCTAATAGTAAGGCAAGAATATCGTCACCTTTATTCAACCTGAAGAAGTTGCAAAAGATGGATCTTTGTCCCTCTACAACCCTTAGAATTAAGGGTCCCCTTGTAAAGGGAAGGGGAAAAATATATCAGATATTAGAACCAGAGTGACTGAGGACAGGCACAGTGGCTCATGCTTGTAATCACAGCACTTTGGGAGGCCGAGGCAGGTGGATCACTTGAGGTCAGGAGTTTGTAACCAGCCTGGCCAACATGGTGAAACCCCATCTCTACTAAAAATACAAAAATTAGCTGAGCGTTGTAGTAGGTGCTTGTAATCCCAGCTACTAGGAGGCTGAGGCAGGAGAATCACTTGAGCCCCAGGAGGCGGGGGTTGGAGTGAGCCAAGATTGTGCCACTGCAATCCAGCCTGGTCGACAAGAGCGAGACTCTGTCTCAAAAAAACCAAAACCAAAACCAAAACCAAACCAAAACAAAACAAAACCAGAGTGGCTCCATCTTGATTAGGGACTGGGTAAAATAAGGCTGAGAACTACTGGGCTGCATTCCCAGGAGGTCAGACATTGTTAGTCACAAGATGGGATACAATGTTGACAGGACTGGTATCACAAGATACAGGTCACAAAGACCCTGCTGATAAAACATGATGCAGTAAAGAAGAAAGCCAAAACCAATTGAAACCAAGAGGGTGACAAAAGTGATCTCTGGTTGTCCTCAATGCTCATTATATGCTAATTATAATACATTAGCATGCTAAAAGACATTCCCACCAGGGCCATGACAGTTTGCAAATAAATGCCATAGCAATGTCAGGAAGTTACTCTATATGGTCTAAAAGGGGGAGGAACCCTTAGTTCTGGGAAGTGCCTGCTACTCCCATGAATAATTCCTCCCTTGTTTAACATGTAATCAATAAATAACTATGCGTATACTCAGTTGAGCGGCCCTGTCACTGCTCTGCCTATGGCTATGCCATTCTTTTATTTCTTTACTTGATTTTTCTTTTTTCTTTTTTTTTTTTTTTGAGACAGAGTCTCGCTCTGTCACCCAGGCTGGAGTGCAGTGGTGGGATCTCTGCTCATTGCAACCTCTGCCTCCCGAGTTCAAGCGATTCTCCTGCCTCAGCCTCCTGAGTAGCTGGGACTACAGGTGTGTGCCATCACGCCCAGCTAATTTTTGTATTTTTAGTAGACACGGGGTTTCACCGTGTTAGCCTGAATGGTCTCGATCTCCTGACCTCATGATCTGCCCTCCTCGGCCTCCCAAAGTGCTGGGATTTCAGGCTTGAGCCACTGCACTGGCTTTTTTTTTTTGAGATGAAGTCTCACTTTGTTGCTCTGGCTGCAGTGCAGTGGTCTGATCTTAGCACACTGCAATCTCTGCCTCCCAGCTTCAAATGATTCTCCTGCCTCAACCTCCCAAGTAGCTGGGACTATAGGCATGCACCACCAAGCCAAATTTTTTTTGTATTTTTAGTACAGACGTGGTTTCATCATGTTGGCCAGGCTAGTCTCCAACTCCTGACCTTAAGGGATCTGCCTGCCTTGGCCTCCCAAAGTGCTGGGATTACAGGCATGTAATCCCATGCTTGGTCTATTCCTTTACTGTCTTAATAAACTTGCTTTCACTTTATTCTATGGACTTTCCCAGAATTCTTTCTTCCATGAGGTCCATTAACCCTTTTTTGGGTCTTGATCAGGATCCCTTTCCAGTAACAAATAGGCAAAGGAAGGGAAAGGAAAGAAGAGTAAGTATCTTGTGGGTAAGGGGCTATGCTGGCTATGGTGTAGCAGGATGAGCCGCAGACAAAACTCCTCAGACACCGGATTAAAGAAGGAAGAGGTTTTTTATTCAGCTGGGAGTGTCCGCAGACTCGCGTCTTAAGGGCAGAGTTCCCCGAGAAAGAAATACTTGTCCTTTTTAAAGGCTTACAACTTTAAGGGGTCCACGTGAAAGGGTCGTGATAAATCGAGCAAGCGTGGGAAACGTGACTGGGGGCTACATGCATCAGCTAACAGAACAAAAAGTTTTACAATGCTTTTTTCATACAGTGTCTGGAATTTACAGATAACACAAGTAGTTTAGGCCAGGGGTTGATGTTATTATTATTACTTTGTTTAACTCCTAGGGCCGGGTGGTGGTGCCAAGGTTGTCTGGCTATTTATCTTTTGTTTCTTTCTCGCTTTCCTCCTGTCTTGTGAACTAGGCAAGGTGGGGGGGAGGAGGGCAGCAGGAGTAGTAGTGGTCTCCTTCCTTAATGGTAAATGCATCAGCAAACTTCCTTTCACACCACCCCTGCCAGTTTTGCTATTTTATAGAAAAGGAAATTGAAACTCAGAGGGTTAAACAATTTGCCAATGCCACACGGTAGACGAAGAGCCTTAAACCCATGTTTGCCTGGCCCCAAGCCCAGAGGCTAACCGGATAGCCCGGAATGTCCTTAGGTACACTGCCCCACATATTATCTCAGGACAGCATCAATAGTTAACCCTCACCAAGGGTCTGGAAGAGAAGTTCTGCTAAAATCTTTGTCCTTTTCTGAAGTGCCTCCAGGAGGAGACTCTGTGTCATTGACCACATCGACCACTCCAGGGTTCGCCTCCCTGACCTAAGCAGGCTTCAGCATGACAGAGGCCTTCTAGAATGGATGTTGTTAGAGAATGGGTGGCAGTAGGAATCAGCCTAGGATTCTAGGCTGCTGATTCCTGTAAGCAGGAAGGGCAGGAGGGACCTGGAGGAATGCCTGGGCTGGGGTTGGGTATGTGGAGCCTCCCACAGACCCTGGGCCATGGGGCACACAGTCAGTAATGGTGATGGTTCACGGTCATTTATCTTCAAAGCTTCTGGCCTACCACAATGGGGAAGCAGAACCAGCACCTGCCACCTGTTCCAGAGGGAGGGAACAAAAGCACAAAACCCACAGATCATCTGTGAACATATACTTCTCTGGGTGTGTCTGTCTCTTTCCCTGTGAGTATACTTGGAAGTAGGTATATCTGGGTGTGCCAGATACATTCTCAGCATATCTATCTATCTGTGTGTTTGTCTTCTTCCTTCTTTTCCTTTTTTCCACCATTCTCTTACATGTTTGTCCCCCAAGTACTTGTTCTAGTCCTCTTCTCTACTCCCTCAAGGCTCCTCTCTGGTTCATCACATCCATAGACTTTCAGTATGGTTGAGACTTCCAAATCTTCCCTGTGACCCCAAGCCCTAGTTTTGTATCCAGTTCCACCCAAACATTCTCCACTTGGCTGACACACATTCAGCTCACTCCTAACAACTCAACAACTGACGCCCTCACACTGTTATCAGAACATCTGACCTTGTCACACCCTCCTTAACATCTCTGATTTCTTCACCATATCTACAGGTGCAGTGGGGGTAGAATCAGGTTTGGGTGGTGACCCTGAGAGTTGGTTAAAAGTGCTCTGGAGGCCAGGCATAGTGGCTCACGCCTGTAATTCCAGCAATTTGGGAGGCCAAGGCGGGCGGATCATGAGGTCAGGAGATCGAGACCATCCTGGCTAGCATGGTGAAACTCCATCTCTACTAAAAATACAAAAAATTAGCCAGACGTGGTGGTGGGCGCCTGTAGTCCCAGCTACTCAGGAAGCTGAGATAGGAGAATGGCGTGAACCTGGGAGGCGGCAGTGAGCCGAGATCACGCCACTGCATTCCAGCCTGGGCGACAGAGTGAGACTCTGTCTCAAAAAAAAAAAAAAAAAAAAGTGCTCTGGAGGCCTGGAACAGAAAAGAACTTAGCTGAGATCCAGCATCAGGTTGGGAATAAGATAACCAGTTTAGGACTGGATTATGATTTCAAGCAGGACAAACTAAGTGAGGAAAAATATCCTGTGGCAAAACAACAGGGGTCAGAGATGAAGGAGACCACTGGGTGAGAAGAAGCCCCACGGGGGAAGTGAGGCAAGCCCAGAATGATGATGCGTCATCATGTCTGTGCCTTGCCTATGTCTCTGGTGGGTGACAACGGGCACAATTAGAGATGCTAAGGAACAGAAGACAATTGGTTTAGTGTCATCTACTACATAAAGTCTAAACTTCTTAGTAGAAGTTTCATATTTATTTATTTATTTTGAGACAGAGTTTCCCTCGTATTACCCAGGCTGGAGTGCAGTGGCACAATCTTGGCTCACTGAAACCTCTGTCTCCTGGGTTCAAGCGATTCTCCTTGAACCAAGTAGCTGGGATTACAGGTGCCCACCACCATGCCCAGCTAATTTTTTTTTTTTTTAATTTTTAGTAGAGACAGGGTTTCATCATGTTGGCCAGGTTCGTCTCGAACTCCTGACCTCAGGTGATCTGCCCACCTTGGCCTCCGAAAGTGCTGGGATTACAGGCATGAGCCACTGTGCCTGGCTGAATAGAACCCTCAAGACCTGAATTGGCTCATGCTTCTTCAGTTTCACCTTCTCACTCCCCAGCTCGAATCGGTACTACAGGTATTTCCCTGAATTCAGTGTGTCTCTTGTGCTTTTATGTACACATGCAATTCCCTCTGCCTAGAATGGCATGTCCATTGGTGTCTGCTCAATAAAGACTAACTCGTTCTTCTAGATTTAACTCTAGCTTCTGCAATTGCTCCAGGTGCAATTTATAATTCTAATGTCTTTTTTAATGCCACCTGTGACACCTTCATACTTCATTAGGTCAGCTGCCACATTGTGTAATTGTTTACTTGCCTGTCTGAAATGAACTGTGAGCTCCACAAGGATAGAGAATATATTTTACTCAATATTTTACACCCCAGCACCTAATACAGTGGCTAGCACATATTAGGTGCACTGTAAACACTTGTTGGATGAATGAGTGAGTGAACGGGCTCACAAGCACAGGGAAAATTACCAAGCTGTGTGAAAAGGGCCATGCTAATATGTTGGAAAGGAAGAAATGCCAGTTCCTACCAAAAGGAAGAAATGCCCATTTTCAGGCAGCCATATCCCACTTTTCACCTCCTGCAATACGCAATTCAAAATAAAAACACTAGTAAATAGTAAATAAAAATTTATTTTTGAAACAACAAATCTCAACCATGTGAATGAAGTCAGAATAAGCTCTTTCTCTTGGGGAAGAGGGTGGTGCCTCTGCTTTGTGGGCACCTATATCAGCCAGGGTGCTGGCACACTCAGTAATTTAAGTGAAGAGAAGTTAATGACTATTTGCAGAGATGAAACTAGCCATGGGTGAGGAGGCACCTAAACACTAGCAATAGCACCGGGCATGGTGGCTCATGTCTGTAATCCCAGTACTTTGGGAGGCTGAGGCGGGTGGATCACCTGAGGTCAGGAGTTCGAGACCAGCCCGACCAACATGATGAAACCCTCATCTCTACTAAAAATACAAAATTAGCCGGGCATTGTGGCGCATGCCTGTAATCCCAGTTACTCGGGAAGCTGAGGCAGGAGAATTGCTTGAACCCAGGAGGCAGAGGTTGCAGTGAGCATAGATCACACCACTGCATGGCAGCCTGGGTGACAGACCGAGACCCTGTCTCAAAAAAAAAAAAAAAAAAAAGACTAACAGCAGGAAACTGTTGCCACCCTTGGCCTGAAGGTATAGGGAGGGAGCCTGGGGCTGTAGCCACGGAGAAGCAAGGCCACAGCCAGAATCTTAGTCTGGTCCATCAGGACTCATCTATGCTCTCCTCTCCTGCCTCTGAATTTCACTGGCTGAACTCAACCAGAAGCCAGAGCCCTGGTGATCCCTGCAGATACAGTCCATAGAGCTCAGGCTCCCAGAACAGGGTAGAAAAGAGCCAAGAATGAATCTAGGTGGTGGGAGGGCAAATGGAGAAAAACCGGCATTGAGGGGAGATGCCTCCGCTTTGTAGGCGACCTGTGAATATGATTAGTTTGCCTACTGGGTAATCAAGCACTGAGTGGAACCCTGTAGATGGGAGTTCTGAGTCTCATGTTTTGTATCGTCAGGTATTTGTGTGTGCAAGCTTTTTAAAACTTGTGCCACTAATTAGTAGGTCTTGGGTGGGGCAAGGGCACCTAAGTTTTTAAAAGCTTCCCAAGTGATTTTGATAGGTACCTCTTGTTAGGAACCACAGATATAATCTACCTTCTCATTTTTATAGAGAGGCAAACTAAGGTCTAGAGAAATGAAAAATGCCCTAACTTGGCAATTTCTGTTTGAGAACTATCCCTCAGGTGATGTTAGAGGGTTTGGCTGGAAAACTGGAATATTTGCACCTTCTACTAGCCCATTTCCTCCATTTTATTCATGAAAAAAACTGGAGCTCCAAAGATGGGATGATGTGCTCAATTATACAACCACAGTAGTGAGTCACGGAGAAGGAAGCACTAGGGCTAAGAATGGCATTTCTAACTCTCAAGCCAGTGTTCTCGCTAGGCAGCACACTTTGTAGAAATGTGTGTGTGTGTGTGTGTGTGTTTGTGTGTGTGTGTATGACAAAGCCCTGGGGCAGCAGTTCTAGTCCTTCATTATGGTAAGGTGCTCTCCCCGAAGCCCCTAACTGGAAAGAAAGTGGAGTAGGCAGAGGTCATTGACTCTTAGAACTCTATGCTGGAGGGGACTGGAGGGGATGGGGGGAAGATCTGGGTGACCTCTGTCCCAAGTCTTGACTCTCACTCTTGTTGTACTGGGCTCTGAAGCTCTGGTTGCTAATTCCGTCACCAGAAGAGGACTATCACCCCTCTGAATGGGTGTTGGGACTTCAGGGAAAACTGGGTAGGATCCAGAAGACAAAGGAAGAGACCCATTGTGGGAGGGGCCTACAGGAGACTTCAGCCTGTGGGTCTCTGCCCAAACAGCACAAGGCTCAGGACCAGCAAAGGGCCTGTGACACCATGCAAGGATGTTTGAAACTCCTTTATGGCTGCTAATTAGGGCTGGTTACCCCTTTCGCATCAATTCCCAAAGCCTGACACACAGCTACTGCCCTTCTACAGCAGATTACACACCACTTGCCCATCCTTTGAGATACAGCTGAAATCTCCATCTCCAGGATTGCTAGACTTAAATTTCCTAAAACCAGCAGCCCTTCCTCTTCCCCATCCTATACATGTCAGAATTGGGTGGAACCTTAGAACTCACCCGCTCATCTTTTAAGCGAGGAAATCAAGACCAGAGAGGGGAAGTGATTCACCCAATCTAACAGCATGGAAGTGGCAAAACTGGGACTAGATTTCAGTCCATCTGGCCACCTACTTCTCCATCCATGTAATTCCAATGATTCTGAACATGCGTGGCTCTGAATGAGCTTGTGTTCGTTTAGTCTACGTAAAATCAACATTAAATCAACTTGGGACGTATTTTTGGCAAAGTTAACTCACGCTTCTTTGGATCCTTAAGTATACTCAGGTCTGCCTGTCTGTCATTCTTGGGGTGCTCTTGTATGTGTGGCAGTTGTCTCTGAGTTGTAAGAGGTGTGTGCCTACGGGCAATTATCTGTATTTGTTTCTATATTAGGGTCATGGATTTACGAGCTGCTATAGAGCCCCTGTATATGTCTCTATTCTTACTTGGAGAATATATGCCAATTTGTGGTTATTGGTTTTGGATCTGTGTACTTGTTGAGTGCTTAAGGGTAAATATGATTCTGTATGTGTGATGTATATGCTACGATTATGGGCCCATGGCTGCTGCATACCTATATATGTGCCGCTTTTCAAGTTGAATGTTTTGTGTTTGCTGATGATTTGGAGGTGTGTTTGTACACAGTGAAGGTTGTGGGTCCAGTTGCAATTGTATCGGCGTGGACTGCGTGTTTAAAGGCTTAAGAGAATCTGTCTTGGCCTTTTGCTCCTGGGTTATGAGAAAATGTATGTGGCTGTGCGTCCAGGACAGCAATGTGTTTGTCTCTGAGCCAAGCTCAGTCCGCACCCAGGAACTGGGGTCACGGTCACATTCACGTTCCGTGGACGCCTTGGCACGGCCTCCCAAGGGGGCGGGGCCTTGGGGTCTCCGCCTTCTGACCCCTGGGAGATGCCTCGTTTCTCCGAGCAGCAGCCGGGGGCCTGGCCAGCGCCGCCAGCCGGGCCCCGCCCTCCGGGCTCCCGCCCGCTCATTGGCCCGGGCCGCGGTGACGTCACGGGGCTAGCTGACAGAACCCGGGCGCCGGGCGCTCGGGAGGTATTGTCCGTCCCTCCGCGCTTTGGAGAATCGTCGCCGGCTCACCTGGCCGTGGGCGCGTCCTGGCCGCTGCAGCCCGGAGCGGGGTGCCAGCCGCCGCCGCCGCCGCCGCCGCCATGGTGTCCCCGGTCACTGTGGGGAGTGAGCGAGCGAGCGAGCGAGCCAGTGCCCGGCGCGGCTGGAGCCCACCGGCCTGGCCACCGGACTTCGGCAGGCCGAGCTGCTAGGGGCCGAGGCGGGGCAGGGGTCCCGCGGCGGCCGGCGTTCCCCGGCGGGAGGCGGGCGCTGTCACGGCCCCCCCGCTCCTCAGACTCGCGGCGCCCCTCCTCACTCGCCCCCAGCCCGCCCGCGGGAGGGAGGAAAACACTAGCCACGTGACTCGGAAGCGTGACTTTGTTGATCTCCATGTATTTGGCGCCGGTCGGCGGGGTCGGGGCCCGGGAGAGGAGGGGACCGCTGCCGGCCCCCGGGTTCTGCGTAGGCGGACCACGGGGAGGCGTGGGGGCGGGGAGTGCTGGGAGGATGACAGGGACCTCCTGGGAATGCCGTCCCAAGTTTGTTTCCTAACCTTCCCCATTTTGTAAACAAGTTGGTGGCGGACGCCCCTGAGTCTAAGGAGCGCTGATAACGCGCTGGGGGAAAAGGGGGCATTCTCTCTGACATCCCCTGCTTTTCAGACTTTCTCAACTGGAGCCTTTTGTTTCGTCTCCCCATCCTCCTTATTCTACTGTTGGCTTCCCTATAACTGTAAGGGTCTCCCCAGCTACTGCTAGAAAATATGGGGCTGGGAGAGGCCATGGAGCGGAGGTTAATGCTCCCAGGGGCTGGCAGGTGGTTGCTGGGCATTGTGGGCCTGGGCATCCCCTCCAGCCTCCTCCTCTGACCATGCCCCTACCCTGACCAGCCTTAATTTCCATGGGAAGTGGAAGTCATCTCTTCTCACTGCTCTTACCTCTGGCAGAACAAGGAAAGGCTTGGAACCTGGATCCACCCATCTGCCTCTTCCCAATCCTCATCATCATAGTCTGATTAGTCCTTAAGTACCTAGTGGTCTGGGAGTCTGAGTGTTTCCCGAGTCCTGTGTTGGACAGCTCACCTAGCCAGAGACACAATCACTTTGGGCAGAGTGTGGGTGTGCAGGGAACCCCAGCTGCTCCATATCACCCTCAAGGAATCTGTTAGCAGCCCAAGGAAGGGAGTTTCAAGGATCACAGATTCAGAACATTGCTGCAGCCCCCTCCCCCAGCTTGGACTCTGCCTGCAGTGGCCTTGGGTACAACCTTTCTTTAGCTGCCCTCTGCTAATCCGGCTGAGACCAAGTCAGCTGCTCTAACTTCCCCCTCTCAGTTCCCCATCTCCCAGCCTGTCTGCTGGCTCCAGATCAGAAGCTGGGAAGAGAACCCCTCCCCGCCTTCCTGCCTCTTTCTGGTGTGGCTTGAGTTGTTCTTGTTCTCTGGGAAATGAGACTGACTGACACACACCCTCCCTTCCCCCAATCCTTGAAATCTTTGGTGTTTGAGGGACAATTTTCTTGCTCCCCACTCATGGGTCCATTTGTCTAGCCTGCATCCCTAGCATAGCTCTCCTTGCCCTTGATGCCACCTTCAGGCTGGGGCAGGTGGAGTGGAGGCTGAGGAACAGATTGGTTGAGGAGGAGAGAGAGGCTGTGGTGGCTGAGATGGTTGGCATTGCCTGCCTTCCCACATTCCTGGCACACACCTGGTGTTGCCAGGGCCCTAAGGCTGCACCCTGGCCCCATGCTGAGGATCACGAGTTGGCCAGTCAGGGCGTCTCTGTGGTTTTCTTCTGACTTCACTCCATTCCAGACAGCTGGGGGCTGTTGCTGGCAGAGAGGGGGGCCAAAGGGGCCCTGAGGAGGGAGAAGGGAGAAGCACACTAGGCTGCCGAAGGGGACATTATTCCAAAGTCTGTTTGCTGCCCAGTGAGTGACTATTCCGGCCCAGCCCCAGGGCCAAGAGTGGAGGCAGACAGCAAGGACAGTGGAGCCCTTCCCCCTCCTAGTATACTGAGCCTCAGGGCAGTGATGGGTTTGGCCACAACCTGCTGGTTGGTAGAGGCAGGTCAGGCTGGGTTTCTCTGTGTCAGTCTTCTCAGGTTGGGGGTGGAAGTGAGGTGGAGGTATGGGTGGGAGTGTCTCTGGGTGGATGCCTAGGCTGAGGATGCTGGCTTTAAGCCCCCAGGTTCTGAGTGCTGCCCTTGTCCTGTGTCCTCCAGGTGAAGAGTGAAGGACCCAAACTGGTGCCGTTCTTCAAGGCCACCTGCGTGTATTTCGTGCTCTGGCTGCCCTCATCTAGCCCGTCGTGGGTCAGCACCCTCATCAAATGCCTGCCCATCTTCTGCCTCTGGCTCTTCCTTCTGGCCCATGGCCTGGGATTCCTGCTGGCCCACCCCAGTGCCACCCGCATCTTTGTGGGGCTTGTCTTCTCTGCTGTAGGTGACGCGTTCCTCATCTGGCAGGACCAAGGATACTTTGTGCATGGTCAGTGGCCATAGTAGTTGCCTGGGAGGAGTCCTGAGGCTAGGGGATAGAGGGTCCTGGGGCTGTGGGCAAAGATTTGGAAGAGGGAGTTCTTGAACCAGAATATGGGGAGCCTGAGGGTTTCTGAGGCCAGGGACTGTGAGGGTCCCTGTTAGGGGATGACCTCGCAGGGGAACTGGTGATCAGTTCCAGAGTCCTTCAGGGGACTGGGGTGGGGGTCTTTAACTTTAGATTTTCCTACCCCTGTTATCCCAAAGCAAAGCTGCTGGGTTATTCCAAACACTCCACTCCATCCCCACCTCCATCCCTACCCCTACCCTGTTACTCATTCTTCATCAAGCTTGCCCTCAGCTGCCTTCACCCCTCTTACCCCCAGGTCTGCTGATGTTTGCTGTGACCCACATGTTCTACGCCTCGGCCTTTGGCATGCGGCCACTGGCTCTTCGGACAGGTCTGGTGATGGCGGTGCTGTCTGGTCTGTGCTATGCCCTCCTCTACCCATGCCTCTCAGGTGCCTTCACCTACCTGGTGGGGGTCTATGTGGCCCTTATCGGCTTCATGGGCTGGCGAGCTATGGCAGGGCTGCGGCTGGCCGGGGCAGACTGGCGCTGGACAGAGTTGGCAGCTGGCAGTGGTGCACTCCTCTTTATCATCTCAGACCTGACCATCGCCCTCAACAAATTCTGTTTTCCTGTGCCCTACTCTCGGGCGCTCATCATGTCCACCTACTATGCGGCCCAAATGCTCGTCGCCCTGTCAGCTGTCGAAAGCCGGGAGCCTGTGGAACACTACAGACTGAGCAAGGCCAACTGAGGTGCCAGGGTCTGGTCACCCCTCTCTCCTCCTGGGGCTGGGGCCCAGATCCTGGAAACCTGCAGGAGCTGGATCAGGATGGCTGCAGTGCCATCCTGGGGCAGCAGGTTATGCCTGAGGAATTTGCAAGTTTGAGTGGGGAGGCTGGAAAAGGATCTCCCTAGTGGAACTCGTGGTCCAGGACAATGGTGAGAGCTTCTGACTGGAGCCAGAAGTAGACGTCTCCCCACCTCTACCCCATCAGGACTTTCAAAAGCCCCCCTGGAAGGTGATGGTGCTCAGCTTCTTGACACACCCCCTTCCCCTACCAGGTGGAAGAGTCTGACTCCATGTGTTATGCCTAGGACCAATGGCAGTGGTTCGCCCACTCCTCCCCTTTTTCATCTGCACAAAGTTGAGGGAAATGGGAGAATCTGTGCTGAGAAGACTTAGACCCAGGAGCCCCTTTCGCAGGCCCCTAGTTGGGAAGACTGGATGAGAGTGGAGCCTCCCTTTCTTTTCCCTCTTCTATCCTTGTTACTTGAACAATCTCAATCTCTGAGTGGTGGGTGGGGACATGAAGAGGTGTGGATCCAGGCTAGGCAGGAGAGAGAACATTTTTGGTCTCGGAGCTTGGGGTCTCAAGAATTCAAGTGGCCCCATCTCTCTCTCAGGCAAGCCCAAAGCTCAGGTCCCATATACCACCCTTAGATCCTGTCCCCAGGGCTAGGGTGAACCATGCCAAAGGAAGGGGCCAGCTTCTGTGTGTGTGTGTGTGTGTGTGTGTGTGTGTGTGTGTGTGTGTAGCCTGTCTCCTAGTCTGCCTATGTCTTTCTCTGCTATATGTTTCTGTCCTGCTGTCTGTCAAAAGTCTCACAGAGAGAGGGCCTCAGGGAGCTGCTGAGGGGTGCTGAGCCTGGCTCAGGGAGCTGGGACCCCTCCCCTCCAATACACATACTCACAGGGCTTTCCTCCTTGCCCCTCCTACACTAGGAGCAAGAGGAGGAGGCTGCAATGACACTCTGGGGTTTTAAGACCCAAGGCACATTCAATGCAAGGGGAGCAAGGATGGGACAACTCCATCTTCCGCTGCCCATGTGAAAAATAATAAAAATCAAGAGCCATTGGCTGCTCTGCTTGTGGGCCTGTGTGGCACATGCCTATCTGGGAGAGGGCATGGGGGCATGGTGCCAGGGGCTCTGGCTGTCCTCACAGCCTAGTCACAGTCCTGGGCAGTGCATCTTGGTGCCAGGCTGGCTCCCTGGCTCTGATGACACTGTGCCGGTTGGAGTGTGTCTCACTTCCCTGGTGTAGGTGAGGATGTGGTTTAGGAGGATGGGGGATGGGTGGTATTTGCCACTGTCCAAATTTGTCCTTGTTGTACTCCCCTGTGCACAGGTGCCCAGCACCCTTGGTGACCTTTGGTTATCCAGTATCACCTATTGCTGCCCACCTCCTCCCCTCCCCACTCGAGACCTGCTGCTTCCTTCAAAATGATCCAGATTCCCTTCAAGCATCTCCCTCATCTTGGACTCTGGGCTTAGTTGAACAGCTGGGAGCAATGGGATTAGATTGGCTGATTCATTCATTAGATGTAAAGCCCTGGCAGAATAATGTGTCACTCTGCTCCAGGAGCATTTGCAACTTAACAGGCAATGCCCTAACCCAGAAGTGGAAAGGGAAGCCTTCGGTGGTGGTGGATATGCCATCAGTAGAAGTGTTGCACATTTGTGGCAATGTGATTTAGGAGACTCAAGTGTCATGGGTGGTTGGATGATTCAGTGATTTCCAAATTAGTTTTTACAGAGATTCCTGGTAAGGGGTTAGCGAAGGAATAATGACCCCCTATCCTTATTTCAAGTCCAGTAGCTTCTTAGGTTGTGTTTTGTTTTGTTTTGTTTTGTTTTGTTGTGTAAGGATTCCACTGAAAAACGTAAGTTTGAAACTTAGTGAGCTGGATGATCAATCCTTTCTAGCTCTGAACCCTGGACACTAAAGAGGGAAGATCTTGATCCTTTCAAACTTTAGAACTCTGAACACAGACCTACCTAGTGTGAAGAAATGGGAGGGAGCAGGATGGAGAGAAGGATGAAGTCAGCAGGACTTGCCTCCAAGCTCTGAGGGGAGGGTAAGGTGCCATGTGGATGTGGAGGAGGGGAAGGGAAGTCTAGGCCCAGTCACAGGAAGGCTGGTCACTGCCTTGTGGGTGGGTTTGGACTAGGCTTTCAGGGGTCCAGGTCTGGGATTCCCCATCATGCAATCACATCCATCCCCTTGGTCCCTGCTGTATACCACCCTCAGGAACAGGAAAGGATGAGTTTAGTTTATTGCCCCATCCCTTCACTGAATGTTTACATTGACAAACACCAGAGAGCAAACTGGGCTTCCTACACCAGGCCATGCAGAGGACCGGCCAAGAAGCTCCACATCATAACAGCCTCCTGATGCCTGGACTGGGCTGGAGCTCACATAAGGTGCTTTGATTTCTTCTGCAGACTCTCGGTGATGGATGCTACAATTGACTTATCATCTTTGTCTGAAAGAGCAAAGCAAGTATTCATTATATTAATGATGCTGGGGACCAGGGAAATTCCAAACTGCTGAACTTCCTATGCAGGAAACCAGCAGACGGACCCTGGGACCCTTAATCTTGGGTTGGCAGAGCGGAAGGGGCGAGAGCTGCTATTTATCTAGCAGTTAATATTTGCCAGACGTTGTGCCAGGCAATTCTGTACTATCTCATTTAAACCTCACAGTCCTATAAAGAAGATGAGAAAACAGGCTCAATGAGGTAGCTTGCTAAGGTCACATGGCTGGTCAGTGGCAGAGCCAGGGCCCTGGGCCCACATGCTGTGCTTACAACCAGAGTTGAGTTATCAGGGATCTCTTTAGCTGTGGAATGAAAGCTGGATAGCGCCCACAGTGCCTTCCCTGGCTTAGTTCTTTTACACAGCTCAGCAGCTTCTCTGGAAATACTGTCTCAGTGCCAGACACTTAGCTAAGCACTCGAGAGACAGAGCAACAGGACAAGGTCCTTTCCCCAAAGAAAGGTATCTATAACTGGATAGAAAAAGGTCTGTAACCATGGAGACCACAGCAATGGAGTGTCATGGAAGGTTCAGGAGTAGCAGAAGATGAGAGGTGGGGGAGGGGGAAACCTTGTTGGTTTGGGATTTTACCATGAAAGGAAAGCCGGGGGAAATTTAAGCAACAGCAAGGCAGGCCAGCTTTGCATTTAGAGTTCACACTGCTAGCTGTGTGGCTATGAAGACAGTAGACTGGGAAGGAATAAAATGCTTCCCCCGATGTGTGCACACATGAGTAGAAACATGGCATGCATGTACAAAAGGGAGGGTTCCCTTCGCTCCTCCCCTTATTTGTGCCCCCCCCACCTGCCCTTATCCTAGACCAGTTTTAATTATGATTACACATCAGAATCACCCGCAAAATTTTGTAAACATAAAGGTTATTTCCAGAACCCTGCCAGAGATCGTGATTGGTGAGTCTGGTTGAATCCTGATCACCAGTATCTTTTTTTTGAAGGCAGGTCTAGGCTCACCAAGAGTTGCAAACCACATCTTATCTAGGGATTGAGAACTCTCATCTCTGCAGTGACCAGGCATATAACAAATGATATCGAAAGGATGGGAGAGTGGTAAGAACTGTGGCCAATTAAGAATGTTTGCACCACCTGTTGGTAGTCTGCTCAAAAAACGGTGCCAGCTAAAAAAAGAGCTGCCCAATGGCCCACAAGACCAGCCTTTTGCGCCTGTCCCCCTCCCCGAGGCCGGACCCCGCGGCGCCCTCACCATAGACGGTGAGCATGCAACTGCTGCGGTCCTTGCCCAGCTCGTTCTCCACCAGCACGCTGTAATCACCGCTGTCCTTGAGCGTGCAGGTGGGGATGATGAGGGTGCACACGCCGCTGGTGGAGTTGTACCAGAACTTGGAGTTGGCCGTTATGTTGACGTCGCCCTTGTAGAGGGTCACTGTGGGTCGCGGGTTCCCAAGGAAGGCGCAGGTCATGGTGCAGTCCTGGCCGCGGAGCACCGTGTGTGGCTTGAGGGGCGTCAGGAAGCGCGGTGCTTGGCGCCAGTCCTTCTTCTCGTAGGGCTTGAGCTTGGCGCTCAGGTCCTCGACTGCGTGGGCGGGGCGGGCCGTGAGCGCGCCCCAAGGCCCCCACCCAGCACCCACATCTTAGAGCTCAGCTTACACGGAACCCCCAGGACCTAGGCCAGATTCCCAGCGCCACCAACTCTGGGGGCCCAATGTTACACTGGTTCCTAAGGGCTCCCCACCAGCCCCCAGACCTCCCCCGGACCCCCCAGCCCCGTCCCCAGCCACTCCAGGGGTCTGCCACCCAAGCCACGTTTTCCCATATACCCGGGGCCGAGATGTCATTCCAGCGCCAGCTTCCTGGACCCTGTTATTCCCAGCCTTTAACTCCGCCTCCAAGCTTCCCCTACGTCATATCAGCGTCCACAGTCTCCCGTCTTATCCCTTTAGCTCCTCAGTTCGAGTTTCCCGACGCGGCCCCTACCCTTAACCCCTAGTCTCCAGGGATCCCAGACATCATCCTGGCTCCCTAGAGCCCTCCCCTGTTCTCTGCCCCGTTAGACCCTCCCCTCAGAGCAGAACGCGTCTGCGCTCTAAGTCCCTCTGCAGCCCCTCCACCGTCTCCGCCCCCAAAGGTAACTCCCCACCTCCACTTTAGTCTCACCCCTAAGTATCCCGAAGAAAGCCAACATTTCCTTCTCTCCGCAGCGTCCCAGATACTAACCATTCTATCTCAATGGTTTTCAGATTTTATCCTGCCTCTTGGGTACCCTTTGCGATCCTTATGTCATCCCCACCATCAGGGCACCCAGACTTACTCTGGTCCTTATTGATGAGCCAGGTGTCCTTGGAGTCAAGTGGCTCACTGTCACCGATTTCATTCCGAGCCACCACTCTGAAGTAATACTTCCTGCCTGGGAGCAGCCCCGTCACTGTGTACTTGTTGCTGAAGACACGCTCGGCTGCCGTGTACCAGGTGGCGGTGCTTGCATCCCGCTTCATGATGACGTAGTGAGCCTCACTGTCCTCCTGCACATCTGGGCTGTGGCTCCAGGTCAGGGTCACTGTGTTGGGGACTTCCTCAAACAACCGTAGGTTTGTGGGGGGCTGAGGGATATCTGGAAGAGTTGGAAGATCTGTCAGTGACCTTGGGGGACCTGAAGTATTGTGTCCCCAACCCAGCCATCTGCCAAGTCCGATGGAAGATAAGATGGGGCAAGTCTCGGGCAGCTGGTGTCTTGGAGTCGGAAAACTATTTCCAAAGTCTGCTTTGCCATTTACTAGCCTTGTGACCTGGGTAAGTTACTTATCTGAGACTTCTTTCCTCAGTTGCAAAATAGAGCTAACAATGACTATTTCATAGAAATAATGGGTAAAGATCCTGGCATATAGTTACTGTTCAGTAAAAGTGAATCCATTCCTTCTTTGGGGGTTTAGAGCTTCATTTTAAAGCTCCCAGCTCTCTTTAAGTGGTCACCCCAGTTTTTAATGGATTCATCTCCATTTGTCCCTCCTGCCCCTCACTCATTTCTACTCTCTCTGCCGACCATACTCTGTATGATAAAGTTTTGCTCTGGGTTGTCAAAGAAATCTTCATGACCCTAAGGCACAACTTTCCTGTGGTAGGAACTCAAGCGGCACTGGGGAGCTGTACTTTGGAGAGTGTGCAGGGATGGGTCCTGGAGGCCTCTGCCTTCTGTCCATACCTGCCACGCGCACATGGATGTCATAGTGTGCTTCTCCAAACTCATTCTGAAGCAAGATTCGGTACACCCCCGAGTCAGAGCGCTTGGCGCTATTGATGAGGAACTGGGAGTGGTTTTTGCTCTTGGTAATTGTTTCTCGGCCCTTGGTGGGAACACCATCTTTCTGCCAGATCACGTCAGGTGGTGGTGAGCCCTGAGTTGTGACAGGAGATGGCACAATTGGTCACGCAGATGACATTTGGGG
This sequence comes from Colobus angolensis palliatus, assembly GCF_000951035.1. Taxonomy (NCBI): domain Eukaryota; kingdom Metazoa; phylum Chordata; class Mammalia; order Primates; family Cercopithecidae; genus Colobus; species Colobus angolensis. The sequence continues at coordinate 2,277,122 of NW_012114755.1, forward strand.
GCAGGCCTTCCTCCATTGTCGAGGAGTTTCCCGCTAGGCTGTCGCACTAGGGGTCTGGTGAGGGGCAAATTAGAGTCAGAGACTGTGATGGCTACAATAGCCATTTTGGTTATGTGGAGAGCGTATGGAGGTCAGGGTCAGGGACAACTCACAGAGAAGGCTGCATGGATGCAGAGGGCTGTCCCAGCGCGAACCACCATGTGACTCTTCAGCCGGGCACTGAGGTCAAACTTGGGTGCAGCTGAGATGGAGGAGACAGAGGTGGAGGCATGGATCTCTCTTTCAAGAAGACTCTGCTTTAAGCCTCCTCATCAAAGCCTTCCCAGCCTCTCCTCTTTTATGCCCCCACTACAGGCCATACGGACATCTAGCTGCCCTGCAACACTGTGAAACATTTATTTGTTTTCTTGTCTGTCTCCTACTAGTACGCAAGACCCTGGAAGGCAAGTCATGTGTCTTGTTTCTATATTCTTAACACCTCCTTTTGAAACTGCCATTGCAACAATTATAACAGTGAGAAAATTATGACAGTGAAAGAGATCTTATCTAACCAACCCCCATCTTGCCTTTAACCTCCAAACTGCCCTTAATCATTCCTGGTTTCAGACCAAGCTAACGTTGGGAGAGACATTTTTTAAGTTTATAGTTTAGATGATAACAGTCCTTCCCCCAAACTAAATCACCTTTGAGAAGCTAATGAAAGGCCACCAGGTTAGGAGGATGTGAGGAGCCTGAATTCTGCTAAGGTGTAGACATAACAGATTATCAGTCATTATTCCAGAGATCACAAGATTTGCAACACCCCAGCTACTCCTGTGAATACATCACTATTGTAGAACCTAAGATTGGTCGTTGAGATGTCTTTTCAGGTTTTTGCATTTCTGATGACTGATAGCTCCACCTGGACCTGCTGACCCCCCACCCCACCGGTCCTGTGGCCCCAGTCAGAAGCACACTCCCTGGCCTCTGAATTTTTGGGGAGTTGATTTTGGGTAATAACTCCGTCTCCCATACGGCATGGCTGGCCTTGTGTCCATTAAACTCTTTGTTGCAATGCTGTGCTCTCAGTGAACTGGTTTTGTGTGTGCAATGGGCAAGAAGAACGCATTGGGTGGTTATACTTTGACACACAGTGGATGCTATTTGGCACACAATGATTGCTTTAGTGGGGGTGCCCCTGAAGTTACCCCTAACTTTGTCCAGGCACAATAACTATGGATGACTTTTTCATGATCATAGCATCATCCAATTTTCCTGTGGGATGAGGCCCCAGAGGAGAAGGTTTGGAGGTACCATGTTGGGCATGAATCCCCAGCCCTCTCTGTCTCCTCACCTGGTGGTGGCATGGCACGGACCCCCTTGTCTAGCTCCACAGGCTCCCCAACCCCAGCCTCATTCACAGCCCGGATTCGGAAGAAGTATTTTTGCCTCTCGGTGAGTCCTCCCACTGTGTAGCAGGTGCCTGAGATGGGGATCTTTGTGCACTTGGACCACTCCTTTGTGTCTTCAGTCCTCATCTCAAGGATGTAGCCAGAGGGTGGGTCTCCCTCTGCAGGCTCCCGCCAGGCCAGGGAAATGTTGGAGTTGGAGGAATCAGATACATGCAGGTCCTGGACCAGGCCTGGGGGTTCTGGGGTAGAACAGACATGTAGTCAGTGCCCCCTCCAAACTCATCTCCACTCAATACTCCTGAACCCCATCTTTCACTACTTCTAGCTCCAGATCCCTCAGTTAACACCCTGAGTATCTAATCTTATACACTAAACCTCCAAATTCAAATTCAGTTGTCTTACTGTTTCAACGCTTTCATCCTTAAATTCAATACCCCTTAAATTCAACATATCCCACACATTCAAAGCTTCTATATTCAAAACTCCAGCCTTTAACCCAACCATCTCCACCACATCCACTTCCAGGCAGTACCCTCACCTTGCTTCCTAAATGCAACACCCTCCAACCATCTACCTCACACCCTTACTCAACCCTCAGCTTGCCTCTCCTACCTCACCTAACTAGAAATACACGAAATTTAAAAAACGTTTTTGTACCCCACCTCCTCACTGTCCCTGACTCTCAATCTTTATTTGCTGACTTTCTCTTGTGTGTGAATCTTGTCCCTCTATGAGACTGGCAGTTTCCAGAGTGTAGAGACTGTGATACCTCCTGTCATACTTCCCCAGGGAAGAAATTCTTTCTCTACTTTGAATGGGCTAATTCCATTATGTGTCAGGACCTGGCAGCCCCATACTCACTAACAGGATCCTTGACCACTACTGAGCTGGATGGCACACTGGGCTGTCCAGGGCCTGCCTTATTTACAGCTATAACTCGGAATTCATATTCTGTGTCCTCCAGGAGACCATTCACAGTGCACTTGGTGCCTGAAATGGGAAGATGAGGGGTCGTGAGGCCAGAGGCATCCATGGGGTGAGAACAAGAGTGAGAGACATAGAAGAGGAGGTCATGGGATGTTGTTAAAACTTCCAGAAGAGCTGGAGGAGGGACTATGTCAGCAGTTAATGGTTCCACTCAGCAAGACCTCCTTTGGCCCCTCCTGGGCCTCTGTCCCAAGGACCTCACCCTGGATGAGGTCCCTGTTGACTGGCACCCACAGGTTACTGCCTTTCTTCCTTCGTTCTACAATGTAGCCAAGCACTGGGGCTCCCCCATCCTGGGTAGGGACATTCCACGTGATGGTCACAGTCTCTTTAGTCACATCAGTCACTTGAGGCTGGGAGGCAAAACCAGGAGGCTCTGTGGGGGACAGAGAGAGCACAAAGGTTAGGAAGGGAAGCATGTAGATAGTTGCCCACCTCATGCTAACTTCTGCTTCCCCTGCTTAAATAAACTCAAACCAGTGATTCTTTTTTCTTTTTCCTGTTTTAGAGACAAGGTCTCACTGTGTTGCCCAGGATGATCTTGAACTCTTGGGCTCAAGTGATCCTCCTGTCTCGGCCTTCCAAAGTGCTGGGATTACACGCATGAGCCACCATGCCTGGCACAAATGATTCTTAACTTTGCTTGTGTATTAGCATCAAGTGGGAAGTAAAAACAAAAATGAAAACAAAACAAAACAAAAAAACCCCAGTAACAACAACTAGTGTCTGGGTCCCGCCTACCCATATTCTATGCCTGGTGTGAATGGCAAGTATTATTAGCATTATTAAAGAAACCAAGTGATTCTAATGTATAGCCAACATTGAGAATCAGTGACTTAAACTTTTCCACAGTATGACCCCCAATCCCATTATTCTCAATCTACTGTCCTGACATGAGATTTGGAGATCAGCTGGGAGAGGTATAGCAAGTAATTAACTTGCAGTAATAATAATAATATTATTATTTTTGAGACGAAGTCTCACTCTATTGCCCAGGCTGGAGTGCGGTGGCACGATCTTGGCTCATTGCAACCTCCACTTCCCAGGTTCAAGCAATTCTCTTGCCTCAGCCTCCCGAGTAGCCAGGATTACAGGAGCCTGCCACCATGCCCAGCTAATTTTTGTATTTTTAGTAGAAACAGGGTTTCACCATGTTGGCCAGGCTGGTCTTGAACTCCTGACCTCAGGTGATCCGCCCACCTCGGCCTCCCAAAGTGCTAGGATTACAGGTGTGTGCCACTGTGCCCAGCCTGTAATTATAATTAAAATGCCAACGTTGTCAAGGGTTTTCTGGGGGGAAAAAGTTAGAGTGGTTTCAAGGTTATCCCTATAGCAACATCATGCTCACTTGGATTCTGGGATGACTTCTGGGATGGAGAAAGAAGTGGAGTCAGTTCCCTGAAGTTGTGTACGTCCTGGGTATACCCATGGGAGTGTGTTGTGCATGTGATATGACTGGACAAAGTTGAGAATTCCTACCCAAAAATGATGTTCTGTTTTTACTCTGGAATCAGTCCGTCTCATGAGACAGCTAGAGAGATGTTCCCGTGGAATTCCCCACAGATCAGTGTTCATCCCTGGCTGAAGGCCCCCACGCTGACCCCTGGGTTCCCCACTGAGCACCAGGCTATCTCACTGACCTATGGGATTTCCTGCAAACACTTCTTCCGTCTCCAGTGGGTCACTCACACCTTCTGAATTGACTGCCAGGATACGGAACTGGTAGGCTTTTCCCTCTTCCACCTTGTTGGTGGAGAAGTTGGTGACTTTGCCATCCACCTCGCCTATCTTAATCCAGGACTTCTTGCCAACTGCCCTCCGTTCCACTATGAACTGTGTCACAGGTCGTCCACCATTGTCCTTTGGGGCCTTCCACTTCATGTGCACACAACTACCTGAGAGCTCCAGGAACTCCACCCGGCCCTGTGGAGGCTTTGGACGGTCTGGGGACAGAGAACAGCTTCAGAATGGGGCGTTGGAACAAAGGATCAGAAGAGCCTCCTCCCACTCATCAAAAGTCTGCCCAGACTAAGGGATAGCTGGATTTTGAGCTTTTTGGACCCTTTGCCCCTCCCTGTGTCCATCATCCCTCCTTCTAAGACTTGCCCAAACAGTTTGATCCTTGCCCCCGTGAGTTTCCCATCTGCCTAGCAATGGGTAGACTAGAGACCTTAGGGTCCCCTGCCCTTAGCTGATCTCCCTGTCCCCTTCCAGACAAGTTCTCCCCTTCTGAGCTTTGAGAACACCAGTGCTTTCTAGTACCAACGTTTACCTTATGTTATCATTACAGTCTGTCTACCAGTTTCACCCCTTTTGGACTGAGGAACTGCTGGGGATACTTCATCTCTATGTAGCCAGCAGTGAGAACATAGAGGAGGTGCTCAGTCTTGCTGCTGAATTGAAACTCAAACTTTCCCATGCCACAGCTCGATGGAAATGCAGGTGGAGGAGGTGGTGATGGCGTGTATGTGGCATGTTGAATATAAGTAGTACATTCAGGCCAGCTCCTTATCTCTTTCCTTATATCCTCATGTTCAGACAAATCCCAAATCCCATTCCCAATCCCCATTCCATCTTTCCCACGTTATTTTGTCTCCAGCTGTATCTGACCTCCCACCTCACCCTGTTTCACTTTCAGACTCACTACTCTTTCCAGTCAACCTCACCTCCAACCCTAAATCCACTCCTGTTTTTGTTGTTGTTGTTGCTTTTTTTGTTTGTTTGTTTGTTTTTTTGGAGACAGAGTCTTGCTCTGTCGCCCAGGCTGGAGTGTAGTGGCCTGATCCTGGCTTACTGCAACCTCTGCCTCCCAGGTTCAAGCGATTCTTGTGCCTTAACCTCCCGAGTAGCTGGAAATACAGGTGTGTGCCACTACGCTTGGCTAATTTTTGTATTTTTAGTAGAGACCGGGTTTCGCCATGTTGGCCAGGCTGGCCTCGAGCTCCTGACCTTAAGTGATCCACCTGCCTTGGACCCCCAAAGTGCTGTGATTATAGGCGTGAGCCACTGTGTCTGGCCAATTTCACCTGTCTTTCACCTCATTTCCACCTTACCTCCTATCAAGTTTTCCTCTTCAAGTCAATAACAATACTTAAGTAACATATCTGAAAGTATATTATGTCCTGTGTTCTTAGCTGTGCACTTTAAATTCACTAGAAATGGATACTAGAAAAAAAAATCACCCTGTTCTAGGTAAGAAGCTGAGGCTTAGGGAGGTTCACTCGGTCAAGAGCTAGCTGGGAAGTTAGAAAGTGGGCTTCTGCCTGCAAAGCCAGCCTTCTAGGTGCATTCCCAGCCCAAACTTCAACTCTATCTCTGGCATCCTCCTCAGCCTGCCTTCTGCCCTGAGTCTGGGCAGCAGGTGCCCTCAGTTCAGCCCAGCCCAGACCAGCTCTGCCCTTACCCAGCACACTAAGGTGCAGAGTGGCTGTGGCTGAGCCGTGGTCATTCTTGAGCTTAAGCAGGACGAGGCCACTGTCTTCACGCACACAGTTGGAGATGGTGAGCAGCGCCTGGTCTTCTCCGCGCTGCAGGGACACGCGTTCCTCCTCCGTCACCTCCATGCCATCTTTGTACCATGTCACTTTGGGCAGCGGTTTTCCCCGGAAGGGGACGTTGATGTGGGCTGTGTGGCCTACCTTTACGGTGATGGGGTGTGCGGCCAGTGCCTCCAGTACTGACGGGTCAATGGTAGGAGGATCTGTGGGGCGGGGCGGCAGGGAAGGCTTGAGCATTGGCATGGAGGAGCCCATGGGGCGGGGGAGAAGCCATGAGCTTGTAGGTGGGCCAGGCATGGTTGAGCTTTGCCTGCCTTGGACAGATCCGTACCTGCGATGAATACAGAGGCTTCACTCTCCGCGCCCTTGGCCCGGAATGTGTACTTGCCCTCGTGCTCAGGGCCCATACTGGGGAAGATGAGCTTGTGCACTGCACCCTGCTTCACAATCTGCACGCCTGGCAAGTCCGTGATCTGGGGGCCAGGGGTGGGCGTGAGTGTGAGCATAGGCTAGGTCTACCTCCTTCACCCCCTTCCCTGGTCCCTGCTTCAGACCTCCTTGCCGTCCTTCAGCCACACACCCTCCACCTTCTCGTCATTCAGCACTACACACAACTCAGCCGGGCTCCCAGTGGCTGCGTGCACGTCAGACATCCCGCTCTTCACTGTGGCCAGACGCTCTGGGGAGAAAGGTGGGCAAGGTACTGGCTCAGGATGTTGGGGTGGGAGGGACTTCTGGGAAAAGGGCTGATGGCGATGGTCATGGGACTGGTCAGGGGTGCTGTGTCAATCAAAATAATTTATAATGAGCAGGTAGCTTGCCATTGTGGTCCATAGGTGATTGGGGGATGGTCAGTGGGGGGAACTGGAGCAATAGCTGGGAGGGGGATGGGGAAATGTCAGTGGCTTGGGAAATGGTGACCAGGAAAACTGGGAGATGGCTAATGGGGTATTGATTAGTGAAGGGTGGTCAGCAGGGACTTAGGATGCTGGGTTGAAGGGGGAAATATATGGTGAAGATGCAGGCGGTCACTGGAGTTGGGATGTTTAGTTGTGGTTATGCTAGACTGTAGGATACATAGGGTCATTGGGGGTTGAGGGTGGCCAGAGTCTGTGAAAAGTGGTTTATGGTTAGGTAGTAGGAGATGGTTGGGATCAAGATGTCTGGGATATCAGGGTTGCTGGGGATGGTTAGAGTCTGAAAGTGAAGGACGAAGTCAGGAAATTTGGGACAGAGTCTGGAAGATGGGGGGTGATAGTGTCTAGGAGGTATAAATGTTCAGGGCATGGGAGGTCAGAGATGGTCAGAATATTGGAGGTGAGGGTGATCAGAGTGGGGAGACACAAGTTGGTCATGGTCTGCGGGAGGATTGGAGTTAGTGGGAGGGGGGCAATTGATGTCCACTGTAAGGGAATGCCAGGGTCAGGTGGATTGGTCAGTGGGGATTGATAGGGCGGGTGTTACCCTCTACAGTGACGATGGCAGTACTGTAGTATTCAGTAGGGTCTCCATCCTGCATGGCCACCACGGTGTACTCGCCACCATCACTGAGCTGTGCATCCTCAATGACCAGCTCTGCTCGCTTGCCCTCATGGTTCATGCTGTACTTAGTGCCATGCATCAGCAGCTGCCCATCCTTCTTCCAGCGCAGTGTCACATCCTTGGACGTCAGTTCACACTCCAGGCATGCACGGCTCCTCTCTTTCACACGTACATTTTTGAGGTTGCTCTCAAACTTGATGGGGATGCCTGTGGACGGACAGACACTTGGGCCTGCTCCCAAACCACAACATCTTTTTTCTGCAGCTACAGAGCCATGAGCCCTGTCCCTCTTTCTGGCCCCAGAAAACACAAGAACTTGTGATACTGAATGTGTTTGTGTGCAATATGTGACTCACAGAAGTACCTGACAGGGAGAGTCCTAGCTCTGGCCCTGTCTTGCTAGTTGACTATATAAAACTCATTTACCTCTCTTGAGTCTCAGTTTCCTCATATGTAAAATGGGGTGAGAACTTTTACAGTTCTCAATATCTCTAATGCCCCCTTGGAGCTCCAGCCATACCTGCATTCTCTCTCTAATGTCTGGACATTTATACATGCTATTACCTCTGCTGGGGATGTTCTCTACTCTCCCTCATTCTCTGAAAGTGGAACTCCTTTTAGTTCTTGGTAAAGCTTGGACATCATTCATTATATTATTTCTGACGTTGCCAGGTGATGACTTTTCTTTGGTCTTCTACAGCCCTTGTGTCTCCCTCCATCACAACAGTGATGATTCCATGTGATATAGATTCCAGGTGCGGTTCAGATGTATGACATGCTCATTGGTGTACCTACATTATGTGCGAATTCCCAAAGTAGTTGTGATAGCAGAATATAAGTAGTCAAGAGTGACACAGATGTGCTGTAATATATGACATTAAAGGCATAGACTAATACTTTCTTGGTCCACGATCTCACAGCTGATAGTAAGATCTCGGTGTGTCTTGACTCTTGGAATAATAACTGATATTCTAATTTCATTTTCATACCTGCCTCCCCTACTAGACTAGGAGTTAACAGAGGGGAGATCCCTCTATCTTTCCAGTACCTATCACAGGGCTTTGCAAAGAGGAGATGGATAGATAGATGGATATATAAATGATGACTACCTGCATGGAGGTTACTGTGTCACAAAGCCCACCCCTTAGGCTGTTGCCCAACGACTCACGGTCAATAGTGAGCTGGGCCTTTTGCACCAGGTTCCCCGCCTCAGCAGAGAACTCGCCGCTGTCACTGAGTCTGGCATCCTTAATCTTAAGTGTATGGGTCAGACCATCTTCGGACACTGTGATTTCATACTTGTCATCCCTCTTCAGCTCCTTCCCATTGAACTTCCACACAAAGTTGGGCTCTTTCTTGGAGAGGCGGATCTCAAACACAGCTGCCTGGCGCTCTGTCACCTTCAGAGGCTTCATCTCTCCCAGGAACTTCAGTGGCTCATCTGCAGCAAACAGTAGGAGGGGCAGTGATTGGGCTGGTCCCTCGTGAGGGGTGGAATGGTGAAGAGGGGACTCACGTGTCACTGGCCTCCTGTGGCCCATGGCTGGGGGAAAGCACCCTTCCTTTGGGTTTGTGTTCGAGCCCTTCTCACCTGGAGTCCCCTCCTATGATGTTCACGTGGTCTTCTCCCCAGTGACGGTAACAGCAATTTTAAAAGCACTTTTATGGTTTTAGATATGTTCCAGGCACCACTGTAGCCATATTAACTCATCCGATTATCATACAGGTAGATTCTAGTATTCCCCATTTTGTAGATGGGGAAACTGAATCAAAGAGAAGTTAAATAACTTGACCTAAATTACATAGCTCATAAGTGGCCGAAACTGGGATTTGAACTCTAGTAGTTTAGCTCCAGTCTGTGTTCTTTTTTTTAACTTTTTTTTTTTTTTGAGACAGGGTCTTGCTTCATCGCCCAGGCTAAAGAGCAGGGCAGGATCATGGCTCACTGCAGCCTCAGCCTGCCGGGTAGCTAGGACTACAGGTGTGTGCCACCATACCTGGCCAATTATTTATTTATTTTTGTAGAGACGGGGTTTCACTATATTGCCCAGGGTGGTCTTGAACTTTTGGCATCAAGCGGTTCTCCCACCTCAGCCTCCCAAAATGCTGGGATTACAGGTGTGAGCCACCATGCCTGGCCTAGAGTCTATGTTCGTAATCACTATGCTACACAGCCCCAAGGTACTTACTATCTCATAGTCCTCTCCCTTACATCTGATGCTTCCTCCCTCCATTGACTCCCATCCACACACAATCCTTTCTTGCATAGTCCCATAGTCCTCTTCAATATCCCCATGGACCACATCCCTGGCCATTCCTCTCTTCCAACCCGACATGTCCTCCTTGTGCCCTTGCATGCCCCCACTCATACCCAGCACTGTGAGCTCTGCACTCATCCGCTTATCACCCACGGACAGGCTGTAGATGCCAGCATCGTTCATGTTCACGTTGCTTATAACCAGCATGTACTTGGTGCCCATCTGCTTCACATCGTACTTGCCCAGGGAGTACTGGATCCTCAGTGGCTCAGTACCCTGCCTCATGGAACAGGTAGAAAAGCTGATGAAGGGCTTTAGGAGGAGGCTTCCAGAGGTCTCCATTCCCCAATGCCAGCCTAAGCTGGAGGGTGCATGTCCAACCCTCAAGACACACAGAGGTTCCTATGATCTCTATAGCCTCATCATCTGGCTTGGTGGGATCCAAGATCCCTGCCTCCCCACAGGCCTCCTCACAGGCCCGAGCTCTTAATATGCATGAGTTCATTAGATGCTTTCCCTTAGAGGCAAAGATCTTCAGTGACCTTTAAGACTGTCTAATCAAGCCTTTCAATTTAAAGATGGGTAGACTGAGGCATAGACAGAGGAATGTGACTGTCTTACATTACACAACAAAGGGGTGAAACAGTTAACAGTAGAGCCCAATTCCAGCCTCTTTCAACCATACCAGGAGGCATCCTCTTGATGGGATGGAAGAGAGGCTAAGGCTTATAGATAGTGAGAGAAGGGGGTAGAGAGGAAGAGATATTGCCAAGGTGGACCCTGGCTAGGCATCCCCCACCTTGATCCATATCATCTTGACATTGGGGTCTTTCAGCTCCATTATGCAGTCGAAGATCACTGTGGTGTCAACCTTGGTCTCTTTGTCTTCCAGGGGCTTCAGAATCCGGATGGCCTGAGAGATTATGATAATAAAATGACAAGTGTCAGTGGTACCCAAAGCCTGCCCAGACTGTGTCCTCAATCCTGGAGAAACTCTTAAGCGTATGGGGAGAAATGACTAGGCTAATTAGATAACAACCTGCACTGCTCCACTGATCAATTTAAAGATTTAGGAGAGAATATTATAGGGGATGAGCAAAAAAAAAAAAAAAAAAAAAACAAACAAACCATCATTCATGGAATAGTCACTATGTACCTGGGCCTATTATATAGATTCTCTAATTCCAATGTAGATGCTTAATGAGTTGGTTGAGTGAACCAGTGAATGACAGCAACAACACACAAACAAATGAAAGAAGGAAGTATAATTTTCATTTTGTAGATGAGGAAACAAGCTCAGAGAGATGCCCAAGTTCACACAGCTAATAAGGCAGTAGAACTGGGATTTGTTTGTTTGTTTGTTTTGAGACAGAGTCTTGCTCTGTCACCCAGGCTGGAGTGCAGTGGCGTGATCTTGGCTCACCGCAACCTCCGCCTCCCAGGTTCAAGCGATTCTCCTGTTTCAGCCTCCCAAGTAGCTGGGATCACAGGTGTGCGCCACCACACCCAGCTAATTTGTGTGTGTGTGTATTTTTAGTAGAGACAGGGTTTCATCATGTTGGCAGGCTGGTCTCGAACTCCTGACCTCAGGTGATCCACCCACCTTGGCCTGCCAGAGTGCTGAGATTACAGGCGTGAGTCACTGCACCCAGCCTAGAACTGGGATTTGAATCTAGGTCTATCTGACTCCAAGGTCCATGCAAGTATATTAGGGAGTGATAAAGACAGAATTAGAAGGAAGGTGACTTGTGCTCCCTTGCTGCTTTCACAGTAGAGAGTATGCCTCTGAGTATGTGTGTGCAGAACTGGGGAGACCTTGCTGCTGAGAAATACACAGGCACTAGCACTTTGGGTGAGGCCCTGCCCCTAGCCTGCAGGCCCCTGCTCCCTGCAGGGTACTGACCTCCACCTCTACTTTCTTCTTCATCTCTTTGAGCTTCCTGAGCAGCCCCCGAAAGTCGGTGAATCCGTACTCCATGCAGACCTTCTCAAAGTCTTTCTTGGGCACTTTGGACAAAATCTCCAGCATCTCTTTCTCATTTGCCACCTTCTTCTGCTGCTTCTTGGGAGCAGGGGGTGCCCTAGGAGAAGGAGGAAGGGACTAAGCTTGTACACAATGCCTCTCCCAACCTTGAGAAGCCCGTCCCTACTCCATGGATTCTTGGAACTCAGGGCCCTGTGGAGAGGCCTTTGAGAGGCTTCAGCCTGGATGAGGAGACAATATCTTGGGCAGAGGGACCTGCCAGCCTCACCGCTTCTTCAGCATCTTTTTGAAGTCCATTTTCTCTTGACCTGAGGACACACAGAGGGACAGGTTCAGACAGGGGGAGTCTGGCCCCTAAGAAGAAAGGCCAAGAGGAAGGGGCCGACTCACCTTCTGTTACCAGCAGAGATACAGTATAGATGGCATCTGCATGATCATTGCTTGCAATACACTTGTAGTTGTCAGAGTCATCTGAGGTCAGTGGCTCCAGCTGGATCAAAATCCGGCCATTAGAGGGGGAAGGAAAAGGAACCACAGGGAGACTTTCTGTGAGATAAGGAAGGACGCCTTTTTTTTTTTTTTTTTTTTTTTTTTAGGGGACAATAGGAGCTGAGTGTTGGGTATACGTATGGAGGATTGAGCAGCCTGTATGATTTGGAGGTACCAGCTAGCAGTCAGTGTGAGTATGCATGTTTGTAGCCTGATTCCATAGCAATAAAACTGTCTGCTTCTCCATCAGACTTTCCCCCTTGGCTGTGAGCTCCCAGAAGGCAGGACTTCCCCTGCGTTGTAACTCTATCTGCAGTTTCTGGCATCATCTTGCTGAGTCTTCATTTAATACAATTTACTCCTCTGTACCAGGCACTGGGCTGAGCCCCAGAAGGAGCGGTGGTGAGTAAGGTTGATTTGGTACCTGTCTGCATGGTGCTTGCAGAAGCCTGCTAGGCTCTCAGAAACCAAGACTCAGAAAGTGTCTGCTGAATGAATGAGCTTGTGTAAGAGGTGGCCAGTAGGGGGACCTGGGGCAGCTCCTATGTGCTGTGCCGGGCTGAAAGTCCAGTGATGATGGGTCTTTGGGAGGAGACTACTTCTGTTTGTGGGGAAAAAAGGAGGCTCTTTGCCTTTCACAACGGGAAATCGGGCCAGGATCCGAGTGATTATAGGATCAGAAGTAATTATAGGCCTAGATCTCTCAGTGACCCATCCCTCTCTTTCCTCGAAGGGCTTGGAGCCAGAGGTTGCAGCTGGGCAGGCCCAGCTCTCAGAAAGTGATCCAGAAGCTGGTTAGACCTAAGGATGGTCTGTCCTTGGGGAGGCTGTTCTAGAGGGTTCAGCTGGAGAGTCCAGAGCCCCTGACCCTCAACCCTACTCTACGACCAGTCCCTCCGGCACGTCTCCACCCACAGTGGTCCCGCCCTCCATGGCTACGGCCACCGTCTTGGTCCCGTATTCCTTTTGGCTCACTCGCCTTGTGGACACGCCCCTTCACTTCCATTGGGCCCCGCCCCACCACGTTCTGGCTCTGCCCCTGCTCTGCTCTGCCCTGGGGGTACTTTGGGTCCTCTGCTCATTCGGGCAACACCCAGTTCCTGACTCCTCCTCTCTTATCCTGCTGCAGTTCTCGGGCCGCCGTTAAGGCTCTTATTGGTGAGAAGACTGGTGGCACGCCCTGGGGGTCCCTGCCTCTGGCCTTCTCCATAACTAGGCTCGGCCCCCGCACCTTCAGCACGTGTTCCTTGTTAATGCTGTCGTAGAATATCTTGGCGGACTCCTTGATGGGGATGCCGCTCTCCCTCTTCCAGGAGATGTGGGGTTTGGGGTTCCCCTGCACCCGGGCTCGGAACACGGCTTTGTCCCCTGCGATGAGCATAGGACGCGTTTTCGCCTCTTAGCCACTAGGCTAGAGCCTCTGCCACCCTCTGCCGGCTCCCCGCCTCCTCCCAGACACCTGGGCCTGGCCCCGTGCAGGGGAGGAACCCTCGGGCAGGCTCTGCCAGGGTTTAGCATTGGAGGGCGTTGGGGTGGAAGGGAGGGTGGGGACACTCGATTAGAAAGCGAAGCACTGGGGGCCCGGGGAGCCATGGGCAGCAACACACCCTCGGGCGCGGTGACCGGGTGAGGCTTCTCCACGAACTCTGGGACGCTGTCGCCCGCAGGGATGTTGGAGCTCCGGGTCACCAAGCTGAAGAACTCCACTGTGCTCGAGGACTTCCTCGTCACGACCTCCTCTGTGGAGGCAGGCGAGAGGTCAGAACGGGCTCCAGGTAGAAGCCCAGCTCGCGATGGGAGGACTGAGCTTTCTTGAGGGGACGGTGGAGCATGGGAACAAAGGGCATTTAGGGAAGTGGGAGCAGGACCAGCTACGTGGGGAGAAAGCAGGGTGCGTCGATGGGCCATTGTGTTATGGCAAGTTTCAACCACCAGGGGACGCGAACTCCTTTCCCACACCTCAGTGGTCCATTACCTTTATGGGGCCACAGCCCTGAGTCCTATTTTTTTTTTTTAAGGTGGCTTCTCTTTTGGAATTTTCTTGGTCTCTTAGGCTTCTCTCCTGGAAGTCCTGATCCCCCAGTAGCATTAAGAGGGGCTAGGCCTGCTTCTGCCTGGGAGGTCTGTAGCTTGGCTGAGCTCTGCTCTAGATTTTCTCCCTGCCATTCTGTGGGTTCAGCATTCATTGCCTTGGCAGTAGTGATTCTTGAGTGAGGGACAGGACACATTCCCACTCCAGTGGGGCTATATATGGGAATATCCTTATCTGAAAGCACATCTTCAATGTGGAAATATAATTTTATATTTGGAAGACAAAAAACTTTTTGCAGCATAAAATTACAGAAAATCTTCTTGGCTGGTGAGTTATCAATTCATAACAATTGCTCTGAATCATGGAACACTTTCCTTGAGTCAGGAACTGTGCTAGGCACATATCAGAGGTGATTTTATTTAATTTCCACAGTATCCCACTGAAGTAGGTGCCTTTAGTATCCCACTAATCTGACAGAGGGGGAAAAGTGTGTTAAGAAGCTCTCGTGGCCTGCTTTTAAATAGGAACCAGAGGTCTCAAACAGGCAGAATGCAGGGGACACCTGGCCTGCAGATGTCTTTTATGTGACCTCCACAATGTTTAAACAAAAAAGTAGCCCTACATCTGAAATAGAAAGATTTCACATAAAAATTCAGATTTCTGGATTCTCAACACTGGACTTGTATTCCCATATGGCAACAGTCAGTGGGAGGTGAATAGTAGCTGCCCCTTTAGATGGGATATACCATCTAGTTTACCCCAGTCTTTTCCCTGCATTTATGTTCCCTGCCTGGGCCCTGTTGGTCAGTGGTCTACAGCTTTGGTTGCACATTATAATCCATGGAGAACTTTATAAGAAATATCTGATTGAATGGTCTGGGGTGAGACTCAGGTACTGCCGTATTTTTGCCCTCCTCCCACCCCCTGCTCTAAGGTGACTCTGATGTGCAGCCAGGGCAGAGAATCACTGCTATAAATCACTTGAGTTTGGACCTTCTGGTCTAGACCATATGCCTTGAGTCCCAGCTGTTCCACTTGCTCTGCCTCACTGGCCAGGAGATATTGGTTGGTATAGAGTATGTATCTGGCCTTGACCTCTGTGCACAGAAGACTTTGAGGGACTCCATCCATTTAAGGCTTTGAGGGAGGGGCAATGACTGTGAGAAGGGGTATCCAATGTCTCGGCCCCTGGCCATCTTTTAATCTCTTTCCACTAGAGACATGACTAAAACACTCTGTTCAGCTCTGAGACCATTTCTCAGCTTTCCCTTGGATCTGCCCTCCTCCAAGTCTGGCCCCAGTGGGCTAAGAGCCTGGAAGCTAAGGTCACCTTCTTGTTTATGTGTTCACCTTCTTTCTCCACTGGTAGCCCCAAGTCTCCTATTTCTTAAGTGGAGCAGGGTCAGCATTACTGATATGTAGATAAGGTGGCTACCCTCCTAATTTCCCCCATGCCTGAAGTTCTACCTTTGGAGACACAATCCGTTCACCTATGGCTCCGATCTCCTTCAGCAATTAAGAGCTTATCAATCATTCACACACATCCACACGATTGATCTTTTCTAAGCTATTTTCCTGGAGATCTGATATGTGGTGTACATCCAGCTGGCTGAAGCTTTAACAAAGCCCAGATTAGAAGCACACATTGGGTGGGGGTTGCTGATGGTATTGTGGGCTCCTGAGGGGCCCATTAGTGGCACAACTGGGGCCACCCAAGGAATAGGTGTAGAGGAAGAATAGCTGCCCTTCCCAATCCATTCCCTGCCCCCGTGCCACTTGCCTCCGACGATCTTGGTTGTCTGGGAGAAGGTCTGCACGTGGGTGGTGGAGCTGGAGAACTCCATGGACACGTGCTCCTGCAGCATCTGCTGGCTGTGAATGGTTGTCATGGTGATAGCAGGCGTGGGCACTCACCTGTGAGACTGGGGAGAGGATGAGGCCATGAAGGACAAGACAGGGAGTAGGAGGGAGATTCAGAGATGTTATGTGTGTGTTCAGACATAAGAGGAGACGGAAGCACACAGGAGAGGGCCAGGAGAGCAGTCAAGCTCTCTTTTCTTCATTTCCTAGCTCCCTTTTCCTGGTTAGTTACCAGACCCAATAGTCCTGTCCTCTCACTGAGCAACTCCAAACTATTCCAAGGTCTCAGAGGGAGGGGTTATAGGGCTTAGACTTACCCAGCCAACCAAGTAAGGCCTGGAGGGAGTTGAGGATACCTATTGATAGCTACATGGCACTAAGGAGGCAGTGCTGGATGTTTCATCAGGAGGGAATGCAGTCAGACCTAAGAAAGAACTTCCTGACTAAGCCATACTGGAGTGAGCCTTAGAAGGAAGCTGTGGCTCTTATTCCTGGGCCCTGGGGAACCCGGATGCTACAACAGATGACAAAACGTTGCTACAGTTCTGCTTGTGTTTGCGACATGGTAAAGGCCAAGGTTTAGTTTTTCCTTACATTTTTCTTTGAACTGGTAATTCAATCACATAGTTAAAGAATAAAACAATATAAAAATCCATATGGAGAGGCTCCCTCCCACTCCTGTGTGTATCTTACAACCTTCCCCATTGCAATAGGTAGCCAGTCTCTAGGCTCCTTCTAGACCTCCATTGTGCAAATAGGAAAACTCATATGTTCTTATCATCTTCCTTTTTTTTAGGTAGCCCATTATACACACTATTCTGACCCTTTCTTTTTTCATTTAATGTGTCTTGGAGACTTTTTCCATGCCAGATGATAGAGTTTCCTCATGCCTATTCAGAGTACCATGTTATCTCAATGAATGGATGTCCCTCCATGTTTTATTTAACCAGCATTGCTGTTTTTTTGTGCGATCTCGGCTCACTGCAACCTCCTCCTCCCAAACTCAAGTGATTCTCCAGCGTCAGCCTCCCCAGCAGCTGGGATTACAGGTGTGTGCCACATGCCCAGCTAATTTTTGTATTTTCAGTAGAGACAGAGTTTCACCTTGTTGGCCAGGCTGGTCTTGAACTCCTGACCTCAGTTGATCCGCCTGCCTTGGCCTCCCAAAGGGCTGGGATTACAGGTGTGAGCCACAGCGTCTGGCCAGCATTGCAGGTTTTTTTTTTTTGAGATGAAGTCTTGCTCTGTTGCCCAGGCTGGAGTGCAGTGACGCGATCTTGGCTAACCACAACCTCCGCGTCCCGGGTTCAAGCAATTCTCCTGCCTCAGCCTCCCAAGTAGCTGGGACTACAGGCACGCACCACCATGCCTGGCTAATTTTTGTATTTTTAGTACAGATGGGGTTTCACGATGTTGGCCAGGCTGGTCTCCAATTCCTGACCTCGTGATCCGCCCACCTCAGCCTCCCAGAGTGCTAGGATTACAGGTGTGAGCCACCATGCCCGGCCCAGCATTGCAGTTTTTAAAGCCCTATTTTGTATATGAGGAATCTGATGTCTGAAAGAAATGACCCTGTCGAAGGTCACTCAGACTAGACTCCTAGCTCTTGACTCCAGTCCAGTGGTGTCCCAGAGGGCTCCAAAGCCTTCTTTAAACCAGGTAGTTAGGGGTTAAGCTCTATTTCCTCCCTCCACCCCCTAATATATCTCTGCCTGGGCTGCTTCTACCTTTGGGTTCTGAGACTATTCCCCTGTCCCTATTCCTGCTCTCTACCCTATAGTTCCCTCTGGGCTCAGAAGGTGGTCAGCTTTGTCCCCTTCCTGAGGGAGGAGGGGAGACTTACCTTCAGCACTGACCAGTCCCTCCCAAAATTCGAATGCTGTGTCCACGGCTTTGGAGGCTCAGCTAGTGCCTGGACTGTACGGTGGCCCGTCTCCTTCTTCCTTTGCCCCAACAGTGAGGCTACCAGTGTCATCTGTTCCTTAAATGTCTGGCCCCCTGGGAGTGATTCCTTACTCAGGCTCTGCAGCTGTCTCAGCTAGATGGCACACTGCTTGGTTGTTGGGGGGGAGGGGGGAAGGGGGAGGGCAGTGGAGAAGGGAGGTAGGAAACAAAGCTGGATCCGGGCTGGGGGAAACACTGAAGGCCAGGCAGGAAGGAGGCCGAGGGTGGCAGTCCAGGGGTACTTTTTCTGTTCCCTTGTGGTACAGGTTTTGGCTCTCATTGCTGCTGGGGACCTCTCTGAGCTGAGGGGCTCAGGATAGTGTGTGTGCACCGGCACACACTCAGGTACATGTGCATGCACAGTCCAGCAGGGCTCAGGGAGCAAAGCAACAGGTCTGTCTTTTCCAGGGACTGGGACGGGGTGAACTGGGGAGGGCCTCTGGGATCTGCTGCTTTGCTACACAAATCCAGGGGGTGCCATTCATGTTGCACTCCTATGTGTGGTTCATACACAGCCTGAGTATCTTTACAAGGCCACCCTGGGGAAGGACCGGGAAATGTTAGCTCTCCTCCTTCTCCCCACTTCAACAGCCCCATCTCCCTAATCTGGGTAGAAGAGTAGGAGGGCCCATCCTCTAGGGGTTGTGGGGAGGTCTCTGCTCTTGAGGGTGACCGGAGAGTATGGCCACCTCTTCTCAAGGACTTCCATCTGGGCTGCTTCAGCCACCTGTTGTTTTCTTTTTTCTTTTGAGATAGAGTCTCACTCTGTCACCCAGGCTGGATGCAGTAGCGCAATCTCGGCTCACTGCAACCTCCGCCTCCCAGGTTCAAGCAATTCTCCTGTTTCAGCCTCCTGAGTAGCTGGGATTACAGGCGTGCACCACCATATGCCTGGCTAATTTTTGTATTTTTAGTAGAGATGGGGTTATCACCATGTTGGTCAGGCTGGTCTTGAACTCCTGACCTCATGATCTGCCCCCCCCTCAGCCTCCCAAAGTGCTGGGATTACAGGTGTGAGCCACCGTGTCCAGCCCACCCTGTTTTCTCATCATCTGTAGCACATGCCGCATGCCTGGACCCTGGATCCCACCCAAGGTTCTGGCATCTTGTAAGGACTTGTTGGTCAGCCCCTTTGCTCTGGACCCCTCCTTCTGCCCTGGGGTGACCCCCACCTGCCAGCAGTGGCATCATGGCTACTTTTGCTCCATCCCAGGGGGGGCAGGGGACAAGAATAGAACAGGAGTGTCCAGGATGGCTCAGGATCTCAGCCCACACGCAGATTCCCTGGGCCCCTTGGGAGAAGCTACTCTGAGCCCAGGCCTTACAAGGGAAATTAGTGGGCTGCAGCTGCTGTTGGGACCTGTGGAGCCCACATGGGATAAGTGTTTGGCCAACAGGAAGGGGCCTGGGTATGACCTGAATGTCTACTTGCTCTAGCCTTGGCTTCTCTGGCACGTCTGTTGGAATTGGTGATCTGCCAGCCACTGTGCCTTCCTTGGAAGCCTTCCACACCTGTTCTTGAGGCTCCACACCTGGCCCAGAGCATCTGTCAGGGCCAGGGCTGAGGCTGTGTGAGAATCCTGCAGAATGTTCCCAGTTTGGCTTTACAAATTTGGACTCGCTCCATACTCCCAGTCTCCACAAGGGGCTCCAGTGAGCAGAAGGGCCAAGTTCTCTGAGTGCTCATGTTGGGGAGGGGCACAAAGACCCAGGTACAGGAAGGCAGGCAGTGGAGGGGAGAGGCAAATCACACAGACCCAGGTGGTTAGTTTTGCTCAAAATGCTCTGTTTATTGCTCTATTCAATGACCACGAGCGAATTATAAAAAGACACCAAATGTCTCTGTCTGCCATGGGATAAATATTTAAAGTCAGCAATAAAAACACGTGGCTCCAAGATAACACATGTTGCCAGAGTCATGCATGCCCTCCTGGTGGGCTCTCAACACACGCATGGACATGGGAACACACACAGAGCGACACGCAGTGAGACTTCTGGGAAGGCTTTCCCACAGTGACACGAAAAATGTCTCACACAGATCTGGGGCTGAGTCCCCACCCAAACCTTGAGCTCCCCTCCCCTCCCCAGCAGGGCCCAGATCCTCTGGGTTCTCCATGCCCCATCTGCCCCCTTCCTCGCCAGCGCCTCACAGGCTGGGCACCCTCCTGGGGGCATCTGACACCCCGAGGCCACCCTGGCTGTGATGCCCACTCCCACCTAGAGACCTCTCCCTCAGTGGAACTCTGGTAGCCCTCTGGAGCGCCCCATGCCTAACTCCCAGTCATCTGCCTTTTGGGAGAAGTGCGGGTGAGGCCGAGGCAGGCAAGTCCGCCCAGGCTGCTTAGGGGCTGGAGCTCATTACCCCTTCCTGGCCGAGGAGACACAGTGTCCGGTACAGACGGCAGATTTGGACAGACAGACAGAACACACTGCAGCAGGACACAGAGTGTGGCACGGAAACGTTCTGGATCAGGTATTGATGGAACCATCGTTAAAAACTGGGGCCCAGGGTCTGTGTGGTGTGGATCAGGCCCTGGGGCCCCAGGCCCGGCCTGGCATGTCCCTCCCCGACCCTGCCCCACTCCTCAATATGTACAGTAGGAAGAGCAATGCTGGAGGGTAGGGGCCAGGCCAGGCTGACAGAGAGGACAGAGGGAGCTGACTGAAGGGGAGGAAGCGGGGAGCAGGCCCAGGACCCAAGGCGGGGCCCTGGGTGAGGGCCAAGACTCAGGCTGGGCAGTGCCCAGAGAACCTTGCAGGAGAAGCGCAGTCATTCTGGGGACTGGTGGGACAGCTGCTTTTCGTAGAGGCTCATGACGTGGTGCACAAACTGGTACTGCTCACATGTCTGGATCATGCCGCCCCTGCCCGGCAGAGATGCACAGTGGGGGCAGGGTCGTGGAGGGATGGGCTGTGGGAGGGTGCCTCAAAAGCCACGGAGTAGCCATCACTTGCCAGGCCTTGTCCTTGTGCATCTTAGAGAGACCAACCCTTGCCAACCATTACCCTCTGCCCCTTCCTATCAGGGACACAGATGACATGTCCTACTGCTTTCAGCCTCTCAGCCTCTGTCCTTTTGTCCACCAGCTCTGCTTTTCTTCCATCTTCATCTGGCCCCCCACTGTCTGGATCCTGCCTCTCTACCCAGCTGTCCTCGCTACTCCTTGTCTGCCCATCAGTCCATGCCAGTGTTTTCCATCTGCCCCTCACCCCCCCCATGCACATGTGGGTCTCTCCCTCTACCCCCTCGACGCTCTAGCTCCCCTGTGTGCCCAGCCCCCACCCATGGGCTGACCTGTCCTGACGGAGCTGGCACGTGGTCTTCAGGATGTCCACCACACCCTCCTGCCGCAGCTGCTGGCAGCAGATGCTGGTGGCAATGAAGCAGCCGGTCCTCCCAATCCCTGCACTGAGGGCCGAGGGGACCGGTGGGGTGAGGGGCAGGGCAGCCCAGCGGGTGGGGGGTTGCCCCGCTCCAGTGGCTGGCTGGGAGGACCCACCTGCAGTGGACGATGATGGGGGCACAGTGGGGCCCCTCCTGCTGGGTTGCCTCCTCCACCTCCCGCACCAGGTGCAGGAGTGGGGGGGCCCGGTCTGGGGTCTTCTGGTCGGGCCAGGATGTGAACCAGTAATGCTTCAGGCCTCGCTCCTCAGTCCCACTCTGTCGAGGAGACAGAGGCCCACCCCAGGTATGTGTGAACTCCTTCAGCTCACAAACCAGCCCAGAGATAGAGATGGGATGGGAGGAAGAAGAACACAGGAAGCAAACGGAGAGTGGAACCCCTTAACCCTTCCATCTAGGCCACACTGCCCAGTGGCACCAGAGACCCAAAGCCAGCTCGGTTTTGGGGGTTGGTCAGTGGTGTTGGCATGGATCTTGTCTTTGGTCCTGCCCCAACAACTTCAGGATCGTCCAAGAGGGCCCAAGAGCCCCTTCTCCAATTTATTACTGTCTCCGGGGCTCCTTATCTTAACAAATGGTCCCCCAGGCATCCCTTTGTCACATAACCCAGCCCCAGGACTCTTCTTCTCCTCTTGCTGTGCCTCGCCTGCGTGACTCACCTCTATCTTAGTGCTGCAATTAGTGCTGTAAGTTTTACCACCTCTTCACACTCCCCGCTTTACTGCCACCTTGACCTTTATCATTGCTCGAGTGTGGGAGATTTCCGCCTCATCCCCAACTGTCTCAGATCCACAGAGTCAAAACAGTCTGTGTACAACACACTTCTGGACATGCTGCTCTCCTGCTGTTTGGACTGAATGTGTGTGTCCCCCTAAGTTCACATGTTGTAACCAAACCCCAATACGGTGGTATTTGAAGGGAGGGCCTCTGAGGTGATTAAGTTATGAGAACGGAGCCCTCACAAATGGGATCAGAGCTCTTACAAAAGGGGCCCCAATGATCTTGCACTCCTTCTGCCATGTGAGGACATGACCCTGGAAGTGGGTCCTCACCAGGGTCATGGTGCCGTGATCTTGGACTTCCCAGCCTCCAGAACTGTGAAAAATAAACCTGTTGCTTACAAGCTCCCTGGTCTATGGTATTTTGTTATAGCAGCCTGAGCAGACCACAACATCCTTCAATGTCTCTCACTGCTTTCAGAATAAGACCTACTCTTCTCAGTCCTTTGCCTGGCTAGGAAGACAACTGCCACAGGGCCTGCCCTTCCAGACACACCTCCTGCCCCTGTGTACTTGTACTCAATGCTCCCACACTCTGAAGGTTTGTAGGTAAAATCTCAGCAGCACACACAAACACATGTGCACACACACATGCACACAAGTGTTCCATCTTCCATGTCCTTCGTTTTATTTTTTTCTCACTGGGAATGCTCTCCTGACTTGTTTGCCCCTGGTCAACTCTTACTTATCCTTCAAGATCCCATTTGGCACCACCACTTACAGGAGGCCCTCCCTGAGCACATTAGCTGGCAGAGTGTCCTTCTTTTATACATATATATACACATATACACACCTATATATATATATTTATATTTTATATATAATGTATTATATATATTTTATATATTATGTATTTTATATATTTATATTTTATATATTATATATAGGTATATATAGGATGTGTATATCATATACATGATATATATCCTATATTCATCCAATTTAACATATAATATACATATCCTATATTCTATATAGCTATCTGTAGCTCAGTACTGACCATCTTATACATGCTTCTCGAGGAAAGAGTCCAAGCTTTGGGAAGCTCTGTGTTCCCAGTACCCAACCCAGAACCAAGCTCAGGCCAGGTATTTGTAATGTCTTATGGACAAAAGTAAATTCCCTCAAACGCCAAGAAGACCTGGTTCTTCCCTCATCATCTCCACGGCATTGAGAAGGTGAGCAGCCCTGCCTCATCTCAGCCTGTCTTTCTGTGGAATTTCTACTCAGGAAGCCATTTGCTCAGGTCCTGGGTTACCTGGCTGTGACAGCGACCACTACCTCTGCTCTTGACTTCCGGGCCCTTCATGCCTTCCAACAAGACCTGGATCTTAGAGCTGCTTGGCGGAGGGCACTGCTCTTGGGGGCTGAGATGCTTCGACACCCTACCTAGCCCCTATCCAGTGGGAGAGGAAGCAGCCAGAGGGCCAAGTCTCTGGTCTTGTGGTCAGTAACCCCTGTGGCTGTCAGCATCAATGAACCTCCTTGGCTGCTCCTGGATAGGGCATCAGCTTCCTGGTGCCTGGCTCGCCTCTTCCAGCCTTCCCTAAACATGGGTCTTATTTCTCACAAGTGGAATCCACTAATCCCGATTTCAAAGGAACAGTCTCCTCTATTATGCTGATCCTGGAAGAAGCACAACTTCAGGGTGGGAAGATACCTTCCCCCACTCTTCTGGGCTGTTTTGTATTGCTCATATTTTGTGTGTCTTCCTTTTTCTTGCTGTTTTCTGTAACCACAGCCTCCCTGTACAACCCCAAAGCAGCAAAGAGTGCCTGCCCTCTTGTGGACAGATTGGGCACTACAGGCCAGAAGCCCAGCATCCCAGGTGAAGAGATGTTTCTAGGGAGGATCTCAAAGTCATGACGAACCCTCAATCATAAGAACAGTACTGGAGGCTGCTGAAGTCCCCTCATCCAGACAGTCCTGGCCTTGGGTACATTTGAAGCATAGCTAGAAGGCCTTATGAATGACAGAGCAGAAAGAGAGAGGAGCCCAACAGCACGAAATACAACTGAGGACTGGGAAATGCCAGGGGTTTGATTCTACCTCTGGGCCCCAAGTCCTTCACCTCTCACTCATCCCTAATTATCAGAAAATCTGGGAGTGACACTGGCTTTTAGGTCAGTTACAGTGGACTTTGGGGACCTGTTCTCTGTGGAGTCCCCAGTTAAGCCCCTACACTCATCCTCAGCTTCGCCCAGCCCTGCCCCAGGCCTCACCTTGAGGGAGATGAGTCGCAGCCGGTAATCCTCCGTGTGAATGACTTTCTGCACAGTGATCTCAACATCGTCGTACACCACCTGCTCCTCTGGCCAATACTCGGTGCATTTCTGCAGGGGCCCAGATCAGGCTGCCATACAATCCTGTTCCCTTCCCACACTCTCCCCAACACTTCAGCGGAGAGATACACAAGGGCAACAGGGTTGCTGCTACAGAGTGTTGGGTTCAAATCTCAGCTGCAAACTCTATAAGCTACGTCCCCTTCCTGAGCCTCCGTTTCTTCCTCTGGAAAACAGAAGTGCTACCATCTGAAAGACTTTCATGGAGATTCGGTTAAATGGGCCAGGAGTACAGGAGTAGCCAACATCTGTCCCGGCAGGCTGGGAGGCAGCAGAGTGCTGTGTTTAAGGTCACAGGCATCGGAAGTGGAAAGACCACCTCCAGGCATGCCTCTATCTGTGAGGCCGGGGGCAAATGACTTAACCTCACCAAGCCTCGCATCTCCTCATCTTGGCAGCAGAGTGAACACCGCCAACCTTGTGAGATTGTCATAACGATTAATCTGAGAATAAGACACTTAGTGTGGGGCGCAATGCAGCAGGCACTCGGAATGGGGACGGGGGTCCCTACCTCGTTCATCTCCTCGATGTTGGTGATCATGACAATGATGGGCGTGTGCTCCTGCCACACCATGCGCCAGAAGTCGGCGACCGTGCTGACGATGGGTCCCTGAGTGGCGATGTACACCTTCTCCTCCCCACCATAGCCCTGTGGCCAGCCAAGTCCAGGCTGTCAGGGTCAGAGGCAGTGCTCCCAGGACCCCATCCCCACACTCAGGCTCTTCCCAGAAGCTGGCATGAGTCAGACTGGTGTAGGGACAAGGCTGGAGGATGGATCCCATCGACTCAAGCCTCCCCTTCAGCAAGAGGCTGTCAGGGTGGGAATACATACCCGGATGTAGTTGGCATTGATGTAGGAACTCAGAGGGTCGTCAGGGTCTGGTGAGGTCAGACACACTCTGCTGTGAGGGTCTGGGGTAGTAGGAGACAAGTAAGGCTGGAAGCTGGGCCCTCTGGGGCAGGGCCCACCTTCTCTGGCCTATTCCAGGATACCCATATTTCTTCTGTGACCTTAGCAGTTCTTCCTTTCTTTGTCCAGCAGCAAAACATTCCCCCATTCATGGTTCATTTTGCAGGCGAGGACTCAGGATGAGGAGGAGGGTGGAGAGAGGAGGTGTCCCCAGGTCTCCACCTCTGTCTCTATCCTTAGCCTGTGCCCCTTACGTTGCCCTATACTCACTGCGTGTTAGCTTCTGGAGAGGAGACAGCTAAGTCAACAATAGAATTACCTAGGGAAATTCCTGTACAGATCTTGGACAGCAAGAGACAGCTAGCTTGAGTACACACTGTCATTGACTTGCTGTGTAGGCTTGTAAAACACATAGCCTTTCTAAGCCCCAGTTTTCCTATCTGTCAAATGGAGGCAAAGATGTCTACTTCCTTGGGCTGCTGGGAAGATGAATGAGAAAAGAGAAGTGAAAGTTCTGTATAAATGGTAAAGTGCTTTGTAAATATAAAGGGCTGTTAAGATGTGGGAATAGAAAGTTGAGGGAAGATGAAAACGACAGTCTCCCCTATCTGAAATAAGACTGGAGGGTCTTAGCCTCATGTGCACATGTGCAAAAAGGTTTTTTTTTTTTTCCTTTCAATTTATTCACATGTCAAATCCCATAGTAAAAGGGGCTCTTTCTGTCACTCAGGCTGGAGTGCAGTGGCACGATCATGGCTCGCTGCCGCCTCTAACTCATGGGCCCAAGTGATCCTTCTGCTTCCACCTCCTGAGTAAGCAGGACTACAGCCATGTGCCACTGCACCTGGCTAAATTATTATTATTATTTTTTTGGGTAGAGATGGGTCTTGCTATGTTGACTAGGCTGGTCTCCCATTCCTGGCTCAAGTAATCCTCCTACCTCGGCCTCTCAATGTGCTGGGGTTATAGGCATGAGCCACTGTGCCCAGCCTCCACCCTGCTCTTCTTCCTGAAGTAGATTTTGTTTTGTTCCAGCTAGACCCTCCCTGCATTGACTATTCGGTCAGCCTGCAGAGGCCGAGACTGAGGTTGTATGGGCTAAGGGGGAAGCTGGCTGGAGGCCCAGAGTCCTGGGTTCTGGTTTAGTTTTGTCATCAGCCCACTTGCCCAGGACTCAGTTTACTTCCTGTAATAGGGAGGACTGGACTAAAGACTTCCAGTGTGCACATTAGGAGGCTCTCACAGGCAGTAGAGGGGGTTCTACACCGTCTTAATGAGTCTACACCGCTGAGCCAGAGAGGCTAGGTTCAAATCCTGATCCTGACTTACTAGCAGTGTCAACATGGACAATTTACTTCATCTCCCTGTGCCTTATCTGTAACCTGGGGATGGTCATTCCACAGTGACCTTGCTTATCTTGTAAAGAAGTTAACTTTAACATCTGGAGTCCTTATACCAGTAACTAGGACCAACACAAAGTATCAGCTGCTATTACTGCATTATTACAAGTTCCACAGGTTAAAGGATAAAAAGAAGTATTCTAAACCCGGTAGGAGAAATTGGGGAGGTAAAGGGCACAAGCTTTGCCTCTTTAGCCCAACCCCACTGTCTAAGTTTTTGGCAGGTGATTTGGAGGCAGTTCTCATGAAGAGGGGGCGTAGAGGGTGGCAGGGATGGAGAGGAGCAAGGGTAAGCGGGAGGGGGCTTTTGGGGGACCTGCAGCAGAGGAGGGCAGGAAGCTCTGTGTGGGCCATCTCCCATCTCCCTGTCTGCAGGCAATGCTGTTCTGTCAGATTCACATGCACGGTGCAGGGTAGGGAGTGGTGAGAGGTGAGGCTGGAGAGGAACCAGGTGAAAAAGGGTCTTATAAACCAGGCTTAGAAAGCTGGATTTAGGCTGGGCATGGTGGCTCATGCCTGTAAGCCCAGCACTTTGGGAGGCTGAGGTGGGCGGATCACTTGAGGTCAGGAGTTCGAGTCCAGCCTGGCCAAACATGGTCAAACCCTGTTTCTACTAAAAATATAAAAATTAGCCAGAAATTGCTTGAACCCAGGAGGCAGAGGTTGCAGTGAGCCGAGACTATGCCACTGCACTCCAGCCTGGGCAACAGAGTGAGACTCTGTCTCAAAAAAAAAAAAAAAAAAAAAGAAAAGAAAGATGGACTCAAACCTGAGGATTAAAAGGGTGACAACAATGATGGCATTTAAGGAAGAGAATGACACAATTAGATTTCTGTTTTGCATCATTTTGGTGGCAATGGTAGATGATGGAGAGGAGAGTGTGGGAGCCAGGAGCCAGAAGACCAGTTAGATGTTTACTACAATGATGCAAGTAGGAAGTGTTAAGGATCACAGGGCTGTCCAGCCTGGCATGGCTCCAGAGGGCACTTATGTCAATCAATGTAATCTATGTAAATAGTGTCCCCTGGAATTGGGCAATATGAAAGTCCTAATCTCAAAAGCATCATTTGGCAGTGAGGCTGAAGAAGAGGAGGTAGATCTGAGAGATATTATTCATTCATTCATTCATTCATTCAAATAGGTGCAGAGCCCGGCATGGTGGCTCATGCCTATAATCCCAGCACTTTGGGAGGCCAAAACAGGTGAAGGTAGCTTGAGGCCAGAAGTTCGAGACCAGCCTGGTCAAAAGAGCAAGACCTCCATCTCTACAAAAATTAAAACAACCCAAATAGGTGCAGAAGGTCTACCACATGCCAGGCAGCACTGTTTTGATGCTTTGGACACAGCGGAGAAGGGGAGAGAAATTGCTCGCAGCATCTTGTTCTCAATGTGCCTGTGGGTTACTGGTCACTCTGCCTGTAATTGTGCATAGACCTCTCTCCCCCACTAGGCTGGAAGCTCCTTGTGCACAGAGTCTGTGTCCTATTTACAACTAAATCCTCAGTCCCTGGGGCAGGAGCTGAGGAAATGTGTGCCCAGTGAATGAGCGGACAAACCTCAGCGTGTCCTGGATCTGAGAGGCAGGTGCTGCTCAGCCTCACCTGCTCTCTGCCTCCCAACCCAGCCTCTACAGGCACAGGGTCCATTCTTGCTGGACACAGACAAAATTCTTTATTGGGCTCAGGGCATGGTTGGAGGCAGCTCGAGCCTCTTGGAATGCAGTGAGGACTGCATGGAATCCTGGTCTGCTCCCACCTTCCCCCAGTGGCCATTCTGAGTGGCCAGCAAAGTATAAGGTTCTAGGATACTCAAGTGCCTCCCTCCAGGTAGGGCTGGGATGGGGGAAGGCGAGATGAGGGAAGAGGTGAGCATCCCTGAATAATGCATCCTGGCCTTAAATGGCGCTTTGTTTAACCGGAACTACCTAGAGACTGTGTAACCATAGCAACTACAAGTCGATATTTTAAAAGTTAAAAATAAGTCATGACATCTTACATGTTGTTGGAGATGCTGATGGCAAAGCTGCTTTTTAAAAGCCTTGCTACTCTACAAACTGAATTGGAGTAGGTTTATGGGGATTCACTTTCAACAAGGGCCTGGGGTCAGAACTTGGCAAAGGTGGCAGGCTCATCGAAGCTTGATAAAAGTTGTCTGAAAATGATATCCCAGGGCTGAAAGAGGAGCATCAGGTCACCTGGTCTAACTGCCCCCAAAGGAGGAAAACCCCTTTCAGACCTTCTAGGGGACTGCTCATGCCGCCTCACTTGAATACACCGAGTGACAGGGAGCTCACTCCCTGACAGAGACAACTCATTCGCCTGTGGGAGTGGATGTCCCTGTTAGAGGGCTTACAATCCGACCACACTCCACGCAGTGTAGACAGAGAGCCTGACAGCCTGACTCTGGGATCACAGAGGCCCAGGTCCGAAATTCAGCTCTGCACTTCCTAGCTGTGGAACTGTGGGTGAGCCACTTAACTTCTCTAAGCCTTAACTTCCTTTCCTTAAAATCTGCCCACTCTGAAAAGATAGAGGATATGAAAGGTGACCTTTCGGCTACCGCACTGTGGCCAGGAGCTGCTGTCATCACCACCCTTTCTCTCTGGGTTTCTAGAGGGCTCAGCACAACACATGGCCAGGCAGGGCAAAGGACCAGAGAGTGCAGTGTGAGGAAATGAACTCGCCTCTGGCCTCAGCGGGGTAGCGCTTCCCTTCAGCCAGCACATCCCAACCCTCTGTTCCACCTCCTCTAGCGATGAGTGTCCCCTCACCCCTGGAGGCCCAGCTGGGGGCTTCTGGTCCTCCTCAGGGTGAGGGGCCCCCAGGTGAAGCTGAGCCTGCTCCCATCCCTCTGGGGCAGCGAGTACTCACTGGGAAGTATGGTTTTGTACCGGTTCTTCCGCACCAGCCCAGGGATGTCGTACTCTTTGGGATCCACGAAGTTCATGGGGATTTCCTGTGGAAGGAGAACACGGGGTGTGAGCAGCTATGGGCCCTCACAGATGTTTGAATCCAGGGGCTGCTGTGCCCCCAACTCCTAGCCCAGGGGCTGGCTTGAGTGCACACATTTATTCAACAAACATTTACTATTAAGAGAGTTAGTGCTCACGAAGCATTCAGAACAGTGCCTGGCACATGCCGAGTGCGTAATAAATATTATAATGACTATTGTTTTTGGAGAGCCAGCCTGGTATATATAGTCAATATATAGCTGATAAATGAAGAAAAGGACAGAAAGTGACCTGGCCGATCGCTGCCTTCCTCCATGCTCCCTGGGTAGCATTCCTCCCCTGGGCATCCCTATCTCGGGGACCTGGGTTCGCGCTGCTAGCTCTGTGGTAACACCCACTCCATCCTCATCTCATGTCCCGCCTCCTCTGAGAAGCCTTCCCTGATTCTCCAGCAGGAGAGAAGCCTCTTTCTGAGATCCCAGGAGTATTTGCAGGTCCCAACCACTGTCTGTGTCCAGAGCTCTGAGTCTGAACTTCTCTCCTGGCATGTGAGGGCTTCTCGAATCTGGCCTCTCTTTACTTCCATTTAGGCCTGCTTCTCCCCTGTTGTTAATCTGCTGTTCTCAGTCCTGCCTCTGGGTCTGAGGCAGTCCTGACGTTCTGCCTCCTGAGGGCACTGGTCTCCCCTCACCCTCATCTCTCCAAGTTGTTCCCACCCTTTAAAGTTCACCTCTGCCTGGGCGTGGCAGCTCACGCCTGTAATCTCAGCACTTTGGGAAGCCGAGGCAGGCGGATCACGAAGTCAGGAGTTTGAGATCAGCCTAGCCAACATGTTGAAACCCCATCTCTAATAAAAATACAAAAATTAGCCAGGCATGGTGGCAGACCCCTATAATCCCAGCCACTAGGGAGGCCGAGGCAGGAGAATCACTTGGAACTAGAAGGCAGAGGTGGCAGTGAGACAAGATCGTGCCACTGCACTCCAGCCTGGGCAACAAGAGTGAAACTCTGTCTCAAAAAAAAAAAAAAAAAAGAAAAAAAAAAACGAAAAAAACCTTCACCTCCGAGTCTGTCTCTTCCTGACATCCTCTGGGATGACTCTCCATGCCTCCTGCCTCTGCATTTCCTTCCAGTCTGTCCACCAGCGTAGTCCCTGACTGCACCCAGCTTCACACTGTTTCATTGTTTTTGGACACATTAAGTATGGGCTTTGTAAAATGAGGATCATAACGCTTTCCAGGGTTGTGAAAATCAAAAGAAACAACATGAGAAAAACTGCCCCCAGAGTGGGTGCTCAGGCCGCGCTCCTTCCTCGACAATGACCCACCGAACTGGAAATGAGGTAGAGGATGTGATTCTTTCTCGAAGGGGAGATGACGGCCGTGGGAGCTCAGAGCAGGAGCTGAGGCTGGGGTGGTCCAGGAAGGCTTTCTAGAGGCATCTGGAGTGGGTGATGTGAGCAAAGGCACGGCAGGAGAAAGGCACAGGCGGGGCTGGCCCAGTTTGAAGCGGACCATCCCTGCAGGGGTGGGGCATGGGGCATAAGGCTGGAAAAGGAGGCTGGGGCCACTCCAGGTGAGGTGTGCTGATGGTGTATGCAGGTGGTACCAAGTTCTGGAGAACCTGGAGCAGAAGATCAGATGGTGATGGAGGTCTTCTCACAGGGGAAAGCTACCCGGTCCAGACAGGCCCAGGGCGGAGGCCAAAGGAAGGGAGCTGTGAGGGGGGAGGCGCCTGCTTCCGTGACTCTCTGGCTTCTACCAGGAGGAACTCGCCCCCGATATTCTCGGCCTCTCGCCTCTTCCTGCTCACAGAAGTGAGGAGTTACCTGTCTGGTGAATTTGGTTGAGGAATGGAGCTTTTAAGCTTCAGCCCCTTCCTTCCTCCTCCTCTCAGGGCCCTCCTGCCAGGAAAGAATTATAGGGGTGCCCCCATGGGGCAAGGTCCGAGATATGCCGGCACCCCTGTGGAGGGTGGAAAGTGCGTCTAATTCTGGGTCTCGGTATCAGGAGGCTCACTCTTGCTATACCCTGCTAAGCCTCATTTCCAACCTGTATTTTATTGACAACAAAGGTGATATTGTGATCTCCTATGCCTTAGCTCTTAATGGCTGAGCACTCAGGCAGGTAGACAGGGGTACCATGGTAGACAGGGGTGCCATTTATCGAGCCCCTCAAAGTCCAATAGGCGGCAGCTGGAGGCTGCTGCTGAAGCCAGGTTGGAGGTGATTAGGACCTAAGCTAGGGCCCCAGGGGTGATAAGGAGGGGAGGCGACTAGAGAGATTTCAAAGGCAGAAGAACAATGCTTGGCAGGAGGAAAGTGGAAAAACAGAAGAGTTAGAAGCGAAGGTTCTCTGTGGCTTTCAGAGCACAACACTGGGCAATAAAGACTTCGCCTTGTCACTGTACCTCCATCACCTGGCTGGGTGCTCTGCACATGTTACTAGTCTCTTTAATCTTTGAACAATCCTATTATTTTCATCCCCATTCTCCAGATGAGGAAACTGAAGCTCAGAGGGAAAGCAGCTTGCCCAAGATGGTGGGAGAGCTGATGATAAAGCGATACTAATCTACTGCAGATGCTGAGTTCCAGGCACCACGCTCCACCACCTGGGTAGGTGGATGGTTGACATGGGTCTGCACACAGTGGGGCAGGCGGCTCAAGGGAACTCACAAAGAATTCCGCCTGCAGCAGGAAAGGGTCCAGGGCCTTTTCGTGAAGCTCTTCTGCTTGGAGGACACAGGAGGCGCTGAGCAGGTACTCGCGGGCGGACTCCTCACGTGGGGACATGAGGTAGCCAAAGCCCTCCTCGTTGCAGCCCGGCGTGCACATGTCCAGGGTCAGCGAGACATTGGAGCCCCTCCTGGAAAGACCAGGAAAGGGAGTGTGAGTCTCAGAGGCACAAGGGCGGGCAGGAGCTGGGGTCTTCAGGGGTGGGAAACGAGAGGAGTGATCAGCTGGGAACGGGGGGGATCAAGGAAGAGGAGTGGGAGTGTGACAAAACCCCCTATCAAAGCAGCATGAATCTCAGTCCCGAGGCATTGGCCTGACTCCCTATCTCCTACCTCCTGCAGTGGAGATGTTAACTTAGTGGGGGTTTGGAGCTCCAGTTCTAAAAGTTCCATCCAAAGCTAACCCAGCATGGCCTTACCCTGGACTCTCCTCCATCACCGCTGGAGGCAGTTCTGCCCTGTGGTACCCAGGAAGCTCAGAGAGGGGCCACCTGCCTGAAGCACAGAAGCAGGGCTTGGGCCCGAGAGGATGGCTCCAGACCCTCCCCACTGCAGTCCTGGGCCCAGCAGTCCTGGGATGAGGCTGCTGGTGAGTCAAGGACATATTGTCCAGGAGAGGCCAGGACCCTCAGCTGTCAGGAAGGAGGGAGTCCCAGAAGCAAGGTGGCCACAAGGATGTCTACAATGGGCAAACTCTACTACACTCGGTGTCTCAGACCACAGGACAGGATGGGCCCTCATTACACAGAAGGGGAAACTGAGTCCCCATGAAGGGCCAAGAGTTGTCCAGGCTTTCCCAGTAAGGGGGTGGCAGAGCTGAAACAAAAAGCTAGGTTTCCCGACTCCACACCCAGTGTTCGTTCCATGACATTACATGGGTAACTCAAATGTGGTGTGATCTGGCTTATCCACCTAGACTCTGAAAAGAGGGTGTCTACACTTCTCAGAGTGTGCTCTGTGGAACACTATGAACCACCCTATAAAAACAGGGTTCTAACTGGGTACTCAGGGACATAAAGATGGCAATAATAGAAACTGGGGACTACTAGAGGAGGGAGGGAGGGAGAGAGGCGGGCAAGGGTTGGAAAACTAACTGCTGGATACTATGCTCAGTACCTGGGTGATGGGAGCATTTGTACCCCAAACCTCGGCATCATGCAATATGCTCAGGTAACAATACTGCACGTGTACCCCCTCAATCCAAAATAAAAGTAAAAAAAAAAAAAAATAGAGTTCTGTGGTCAAGTGACTTTGGGAAATGCCACATACTGCCCCCTTGCTGATTTCCAATGAACACAACATGTTAAAGGCTCTGACAAGTCCCGCAGCAAAGAAAACCACCCAAACTTACTTGAGCATGGGGGAGTGTGTGTGAACATGCGTACACCTATGTGTGCGTGTGCAGTAACAGTATTTCTCAGCATTCATTTTGGGGCGCTTTGATCTCTATGAATGACCTGGAGAGCACGTGTCTACACTGGCTAAGCTATGAGGCCAGCTCTGCCCTGGGCACCGGGAGTCAGAGTCAGGCATCCACTCTTCTGATCAGGAGCTAAGAGCTCGAGGGCCCATGGAGCCCACCCCTCCTCCACCCCTCCCACCTCTCCTGCAGACCCATGGACTTGACGGTGAGCGAGGCGGGGTCGGCCTCAGGCTTGATGTCCATCACACAATCAAACACAGGAGTCTCGGGCACCGGGTCCAGGTCCAGGAAGTCATCCTCAACTTTCTCCTCCATCCATTCAGAGTAGGTGAAGGAGGGCTGGCGGCTCACTGACTGGCGCCTGTCCTCAGGGGACAGTGGGGTGGGTGGCTCTGGGGGTGTCCTCAGGAGGTGCCACACCTGGTTGGGGTATACAGCATCACGGATCTGGGACCATGCTGGCTGCCCGCCGTGTTCCTGGAGTGCAAATGGGATTGACACCCCCGCACTCCCTCAATGTGTCCCGAGCAGCTCTGCTCTCCTGGGAGTTGTCCACAAGGCACTGCCCCTGGCCTCAATGGGAGGCTCCGTGCCCACTCTCCCTCCCTACCCCTCCCTCTCCCAGCTCTGTTTCTTGGTTCAGGCCTTCTCAGTGGGGCTTCAGAGTTCCTACACTAGCCTTCTCCCTGTCTCACCCCTTTTCCTTAGCCCAGATCACTGCAAACCAATTTTCAGAAAGGAGGAGGTTCTTGCCCCAGGCTGGCACACTTGTGCAAAGAGATAGCTGTCCCTCCTTGCCCCACCCAGAACGTCCAGTCTGTAGGTCAGATGGGAGCTGGTAGAAATCCGGGCCTCAAGGTCAGAGGAGGACGGCCTTGAGGCTGGGTTCAGGAGGTGCCTTACCAGGGTGGTAACGAGGACCAGGCCCATGGACAGAGAGACCAGCAGCAGACTGGGGACTCCCCAGGTCCCAGAGTCAAGCCAGGCCTGGGGAACATCAGACAAACAGGTCAGGGTGGTGGTGGGGGCAGAGTTCTCAGCTCTTGCAATGATGACAAAACCAAGACTCTGAAAATTGCGTCCCAGGTCTGGGGTGGGGAGCAGGCAGAAGAACTTCAGGGGCTTGGAAATATCCCCTGAACTCAGAGAAGCCCCATCCAGAGGTTGGGGATGGTGGGACTAGAGGCCCCCAACAGATCCCTGCTACCCCAGGACTCCCCAAAGCTTACTCACCGTGGGTCCCAGCTGTTTCAGGAGCGTCAGCAAAGAGGAGACGAGGTTTGTGGCGTTCTGTGCCCAAACGTGGCCATAGCCGCTGAACCAGAGCACCCCGCAGGCAAGCTGGGGCACAGGGGAGCAGGCTAAGTATGGAGCCAGCCCCCTTCCCCCATGTTCCCCCAGCAGAGCTCACCTGCAGCCTCAACCTGGCCCTGCATGGAGGCTCCTGAACCTCTAAGGTCCAGACTGGGCAGCTGAGAGCAGGGCCCCGGTGCTGGGTGCCCAGGGGAGGCCTCAGGACTCTCCTTGGAGAAAAGCTGACTGAAGGGAACCAAGAGAAAGCCCTTTCCAGAGAGGACCTCACAAATATGTACATCAAAAGGGAAGTCTCCCAGAAAGGCCTCCACAGACAGGAGTTCTCAGGAGAACCCTGCAGGGCTGGGAGGTCAGGGGTCGGGAAGGCCCCGTGTTCCAGATTCTTAGGTTAGGGAGGCAGGGTGTGAGGTCTCGGCTGCTGATGCAGTAGCTCAGAATTGCAGCCTTCCCCTCATCCCATCCTTGAGGGCTTGGAGCTCCTGAGGAACACTAGGGAGGCTGCTCATCTTCCTGCCTTCCAGGTGGCCATCCTGGGGAGGAAGTGGGAGGCTGGCCCTCTGCCCACCCTCTCTCCAGGCCCTGGTGAGGCCTGTGCCATCCTTACCAGGAACTGTGAAGCAGCAAACAGGCACAGGCTGCTCCTGACAGTGAGGGAGTGGCTCCCGGCACCTCGAGGCGGTGGCTTCTGAGCTGGATCTGAGGGCGGCGAGGGAGGAGGGGGTGGTGGCATCTCTCTCCGTGAGTCCTGGAGCCCTTCGGCCTCGTCCAGGGCCTCCATCACTATCGGCTGGGGGAGATCTGTGGAAGATGGGCCATGCGCGCCGATGACTCTGGCCCTGTCCACAGGCAGGGCTCTGCCACCCCAGGGCGGGCCGTTCCTTTTGGGGCGGCTGTGGCTGCCTCTCAATCTGGGATCAGTCAGCGTGGCTCCACTTCCAGCAGTCACCCTCGATTAGCAAAGCAATATTCACCTACCTTCGTCAGAAAGAGCTAAGTGTGGGTGGACAAATTATTTCTCTTTTATTTCTCCAGTAACAGAGTTAAAATGGCAGGAGGTTTTTCAGAGTTAATATAGTTGTATTTACGCAGCTTCATTCTTTTCCATTTCTTAAGGAAACAAAAAACAACCACCTCAAACTCAATTAAAAAAGCAGCAGCAGCAGGGAAAAAAAGAAAAAAAAAAAAAAAAAGGGAAAAAAAAAAAAAAAAAAAAAAAAAGGCATGGCATAACCAGGCCATGACCCTGAACAACCCACCCACGCCTGCCCTGTGGATTTTTGTCTCATGTGGGCCATGCCCCAACTGGGGGTAGAGGCCAGATTCTTGACAAGACCACAGCCACATGCCCCCACCCCATCTCAAGACTCCCTGCACACTGAGAGGGGCTGGGGGCGGTTAGGGCGAAGTGCAGGAAAACCTTGGTGTAGCAGAATTGATACCAGATGTCTCGGGCCAGTTCTGGGTCTGTCCCTAATGACTCCG
Source organism: Colobus angolensis palliatus (assembly GCF_000951035.1). NCBI lineage: Eukaryota > Metazoa > Chordata > Mammalia > Primates > Cercopithecidae > Colobus > Colobus angolensis. The sequence goes on from NW_012114755.1 coordinate 2,313,842, forward strand.
GAGAGTCACTCCCTCTCTGGGTCTCAAGTTTCCCCGCCTGGAAGATGGGGTTTGGGTTCAACCCTAGTTTTTCTAACTGTGCTTTACAGAGCCCTAGTGTTCTCTCAGGTGCACAGGGGCTGAGGCCCTACGTCTGCTCCTCAAGGGCAGAAGCTCTGCCTGTCTCTATACCATATACTGGATTTCCGCTAAGATTATCTGAAGGCAGACTTCTACTCCTAAATAGTCTGAAAACCATTGGCTTAGATCTGAGTCCCTGGCTACAGCATGGGGATTCTAGCTGCGGTCACCTCAGTGAGTCCCAGATATTGGAGGTCTGCACCCAAACTCACAGGATTTAGTTTACTGTCAAGAAGAGAGGGACCAAAACATGGATGTATACAGTTTGACAGCTGGCAAGGGGCTGTCCACATATCAGGCTGTATATAGGACAATGGACTTGGGTGACAACAGAGCCATGTGGGCCCAACACAGCTGTTTGTCCATGAGCTGCTCGCTCACTTGACAAACATTTACTGAGCATCTCCCATGGCCTGGATCAAGACTGTGGTGCAGGGAACCCGGTCCTGGGGCTGTGTTTGTAGCACAGGCTCCCGCTCCTTGCAGTTCCTCAGGTAAACCCGCCCCCTATGCTTTGACATGCTATTCCCTCTGCCTGGAACATCCCACCAACACCCTGCTCCCCTCCCCTGCCGCCCACACACTTTGCCAAGATAACACCTATTCATCTTGCAGACCTCAATCAGACGTCCCCTGAAGTAGGTCCTGCTGTGTATCATGCCTCTCCTTCATATCATCATCATCATCAGCAGCAGCAGCAGCAATATGCCTGAAATGTGCAGGGGCCCTTCTTTGTGTGCCTCACATGGGTTAATTTCTTTATTCTTCACAGCACCCCTATGAAGTTGCTACTACTATTATCCCCATTTTACAGAAGAGGAAGATGAGGTGCAGGGAGGTTAACAGGGCTGCCCAAGGTCGCCTAGCTGGTAAGGGAGGAGGGTGGCTTCAATCCAGGGCAGTCAGATAGGCTTCAGGCTACATTACATTTGCTATGGGTTGTAAAATAATTTTTATTATCATCTTCCTCTACCCACCAAAAAGTTCCATAAGGGCAGAGTGGTATCAGCTTTGTTCATCCTGATGTCTAAGCATATAGCATAAGTCCTGGTGTGTAAGGCTACGATCAATGTTTACTAAATGAGTGAATGATGATGGGCAAATGATACTCTTTTACTCAGTTTTTTTGCCTGATAAATAGAGATAATACATACTTCGAAAAGCTGTGTGTGTGTATATATATATTTTATTTATTTATTTATTTATTTATTTATTTGTTTTTTGAGAGATGGAGTCTTACTCTGTCACCCAGGCTGGAGGGCAGTGGCGTGATCTCAGCTTACTGCAAACTCCATCTCCTGGGTTCAAACAATTCTCCTGCCTCAGCCTCCTGAATAGCTGGGATTGCAGGCGTGTGCCACCATGCCTGGCTAATTTTTGTATTTTTAGTAGAGACAGGGTTTCACCATGTTGGCCAGGCTGGTCTTGAACACTTGACCTCAGGTGATCCACCCACCTTGGCCTCCCAAAGTGCTGGGATTATAGGCATGAGCCACTGCGCCCGGCAGCTGTTATAAATATTTTAGATACTGCAGATGAAACACCTAGCACAGTGTTCAGCATTTAGTAAGAACTCAATAAATGGCAGATTATAATACTAACACATAATTCTTGCCTTCAAAAGGCTCCAGTCTCGTGGCTAAAACAGACCAGTAAAGACATGTTTACAATACAGTGCATTAAGCAATAAATCTAAGTGCCAATGGAGTCTAAGAGGGTCATGGGAGGGCATCTACCTTTGTCCATGGAGGTTATAGTTCCTGACAACCTGAGCAGTCAGCTCAGATTCTGGGAGCAGGGTGAAAAAGGAAAAGCTGCTGCTAAAAGAAGGATCACGTGGGAAGGCAGGAGTTGCTACTATTGATAAGCAAGGGGTTGATTTCTCAAGGGGCAAGGTCTCTGCCCACACACAGTTGACAGGTGATGCCAAATATGGAATGGTGGAAAGGGACAGACCCAGGGGTTACCTGGCTTCTGTGCCTTGGTTCTGCAGAGCACATACTTGGACCTTGGGCAATCCCTTCTTCTCCCTGGGTCTCAGTTTCCTTATCTGTAAAAAGAAGGGCTTGAACTAGAATTCAGCACTTCTTAGATGTTTCTGCAAACCTCAGAGGAGAGGGAACATGGAACTATGGGGAATAACATGATCTTGGACTTGGCTGCATTTTTTTTTTTTTTTTTTGAGACAGAGTCTTGCTCTGTCACCCAGGCTGGAGTGCAGTGGCATGATCTCGGCTCACTGCAACTTCCACCTCCTGGGTTCAAGCAATTCTCCTGCCTCAGCCTCCCAAGTAGCTGGAACTACAGGCACGAGCCACTGCACCTGGCTAATTTTTGTAATTTTAGTAGAGATGAGGTTTCACCATGTTGGCCAGGCTGGTCTTAAACGCCTGACCTCAGGTGATCTGCCTGCCTCAGCCTCACAAAGTGCTGGGATCAGAGGTGTGAGCCACTGCGTCTGGCCTGTATTAAGACATATGGGTATTCTGCATTCTACAATACGATATATTTGTACTTGTTTTGATATGAAAATAATGTGTTTTATTTCCCTCTCCTAAAGCTCTGAATCACAAATTTTGCTTCAGGAAGATCTGTGACATTTATCCTGTGGCTTTGCCCTCAGGGGTACATGCACCCCAGTCTGAGAAGCATGGAATTTGTTTGCAATAAAACATCATGCAGCCATTATAAATGACTCTGCTGATGAATATTTGATAACATGGTAAAAAATCTGATGGTATGGACCAAGAAAGGCAAGGTTACAAAACAGTATAATCTCACTGGCCTTAAAAATTAAGAAAGTATAAACATGTCTGTAAAAAGATAGCAAATACCTGATGTGAGATTAGAGGTTAACATGAGATAGAGATCATACAGCATGGAACAGTGAACTCTTGGCACACAGTAAATGCTTAATAAATGTTGTACACAGTAAATGGGAAGACTAAAGCCAGGTATTAACACCAGTTCTTTGGGGGTGGGGTGAGATTAGAGGTGATTTTATTTACATATCCTACATTTCCTCTAATAAATACGTATGTGTGTGCATACATACAGACACATGCACACATGTATTTGTAGTGAGAAAAATATTTTTTTCAAAAAGATCAAAGTTCTGAGTTGGTATCATGAAGCCTAGTTAGGATTCTCAGGTTTCAGGCCTCGACTCCCACCTGTCACATCTAAATGCGTACGCTGGGATGTAAGAGATTGACAGAGTGTGCGTGGCTCTGTGAGACCCACCCAGCAGCAGAACAGCCACTCCGGAGGCAGGTCCCCCGGATAACGTGTGATCATCACTTGTGCATATGAAAGATAGGTTAACTGCCTTGCACATTATGGAGGTGGTGGGAAAAACTGCAGGCTCACAGGGCCCTAGATGTGAGTCTCAGAGAGTGGGAGGCTTACAATTTTTTTAAGACTACTGGTCACCTGGCAGCCCTGGGGACCAGATACATCCAACTGATGGCTATTTACGGGGCGCCTGGTAGATGTACATGTTTCAGAGCAGAGTTTACTTAGTATTTTTCTGGGTAGAAATCTGACTTTTTTTTAATTCAGCAAGATATGTTTCAAACACACAGTATATTCTACACATTAATTTTTGGGGAGATGCATGGACCTCAGGTTAAGAACCCCTGATCTCAGGGGTGGGCAGTGGGTGTCTGTGATGGAAATTGGTGTTAGTTTCAAAGATGGAGAACTGGGCTAGGAGCCTGCCACTCTGGTTTTAGTCTCTGCTGATTTGTGCATGAGTCCAACACACATTTACTGAGCACCGACATACGTCAAGCACCGGGAACACGAAGATTCAATGCCATGCAATTCAGAAAAGTATTTACTGGGTGCCTACTTTGTCAAGCACTGGGCTAGGCTCTGGGGATACAGCAGTGAAGGAAACAGCCCCCACTTGCACGGACCGCTGTGGTCCTAGGCCTGTTTGTTCTTTTGGACTCTGTTCTGCTCCTAGAGATGATGTCAGCTCTTATCCTTTCCCTGCCCTCTCCCTCACTCACTATCTTGTTCCGGGAATAATACCACCTCACTGGGCTGGCTCTCTGCAGTTCCCAAAGTGCCTCTGTACACGCAATTGATTTGCTTCTTTCGACAGCCCTATGAGGTAGACATGATCATCATCAGCCCTGTTTTGTCAGTGAGAGGCGGCTGCTTGTGTCAAGGACTGGCTTTTCAATAGTTCACAGCGAGGTAGCTGCTTTGCCACGCATGAAACCCTGACTCAGAGGCAGCTCGCTGATGAGTGATTTAACATCGGGCTCCTCATGGGCTCACCTCTTGCACAGGATGATGGGATTTTCCAGGCAAGAAAAATCAAGGCTTAGAGAGGTTAAGTGTCTTGCCCAAGTAAGTGCAGACCTGAGATTCAAACCCAGGGCTCTCCAGTATCAAGTGATGTTTCCATTTTGCCATGCTGCTTCTCAGTAAAGGGTCACTGCAGCAAGGCAGGGAGGTCCCGTGTCTGGGGTGGGGGTAGGGGTACCAGGCAGAACCTTGAACCTTGATCAGCTGCATAGGGGCCACGGTGTGGATTTTGTGCCTGGTCCCCAGCTGATGGAGCCTCAAAGTATACATGTGGTAAGGAGGGAAGGAAACAAGCCCTGGAAGGCAAAGCTCAGTATCCCAGGCCAAAGCTGTAGGATCCTGGGTAAGGCATGCAGGCAAATGGCCTTCAGATTTCACATAGGGCACAGGGAAACATCAGGATTCCTCTCCTGTCACCCGGCTCCCAAATCCCACCACTGAACTCTGCAGCTACTCTGTGCCCTGGAGCTGGTGCTGCCTGAGCTCCAGAACTGTGGCTGCTCCTGTCAGTGACTCATTCTTTGAGCTCTCAGGCTGCCAGCCCACCGGAACTGGAGTGGAAGGCTGGCTCAGCCTGTTCCTGTTTACGTGAGAAAGGAAGCTCTGTCCCAGTTAGCTTTTCTTCCCTTCCCAATGTGGCCAGCAGCCACAGGGAGCCCCATCCAAAAGAACATGACACTCAGACCTGCCCGGACCTCATGAACTACCAGCTGTCAGAGCCTGGTGGGCCCTGAGGGATATCTGGTTCAGCCCATTAATTTCTCAGATGGAGAAACAGGCCCAGAGAGGGGAAGTGGCTTGCCCAAGGTCCACAGCCAGCCAAGGGCAGAGCCTGAATGTTGAAGACTTACTGTGTGCTGGGTGTTGCTCCAAGTGCTTTACATATATTAACACATTCAATCCTCACAACAATCCCAAAAGGTAGGCACTGCTCTTACCTCCATTTTACACATGAGGAAACTGAGGCACAGAGACGTTAAGTCACTTGGCCGAGGTCTGCTAATAAATGGGTAGAAACTAAGACTAGAACCCAGGCAGTCTGCTTCCAGAGCCCACGCTATTAGCAACACACGAGATGAGACTAACTCCCCAGCCTAGGACCAGGCATTCTGCCTTCGACACTACATCATTGTTAACAAGTCTCCAGCACTCCCACCCCTCAACCATCTGGGTGATGATGCTGGGCTCCATGGCCCGTCACTGTGTCCAAAATGCCACCAGTAGACACTGACTTCTTGTTCATAGGATTGTTGCTCCTATCTCATTGTGGGGATGGAGGTGGATATAGAAGTGGTAGGGGTGACCTTGGGCAATTTCCCAACAGCTCTCCCCTATGAAGAGATGAATCCACAGGGAGGATTTGCCCTCCTTTATCCTCCTATCCTGCCAGTTTGGAGCCAGGCACATTGTCAGTCTTATGCTGTTCAATACTCACGACTGTGCTGCAGTTTGACATGACTGCCCATGTCTTGCATGGGAAGCCACTGAGGCACAGAGAGGTTAAGTGACTTGCCTGGGATCACAGAGCCAAGTGGCAACAAAACTGGGACTTGAACCCCAGTTGGTGGGTCTCCACAGTCTATGACTTTTCTCTTATTCCACAGAAAGGTCTGGAAACCCACAAGGGGAATGGGTGGAGCAGGTTTGCCTACCAGGCCTATTTTGAAGTTTTGCTTGGATAGGTCCAGAATCAAAGGAGGTATTGCTAGAGGAACTGAGAAGGGTATAGTGGTGGAAGAGTCTAGAAGGAACAGGTCCAATCAGCCACTTCTGCCATGCAATATCACACCCTCAGCACTCCCGTGGGCTCTAAGAGGATGAGCCTGGTCTCGTTGGGCACTGCTGTGGTCTCTGTACTCACTGGGAGAGGCTGGAGGTGGCTCCTTATTTTCTGCTACCTTTTGCAGGTGTGTAGCAGGCAAAGTAGGTGTTAGAGTATATGGTGCTGAAGAGCAGAGTCCCTGAAACACGGCAAACACTAACTAAGCACCTGTTCTATGCCTGACCCTTCACTAAGATTATCTCCTGCCTGCAAGATGTTCTATGTTTCAACTCGACACTGACCAATAGGACTCCCAGTGAGAGAAGTCCTGGTGGAAAAAATTTCTAGCTTCTCCCAGCAAAGGCAAACACAAACAGATGGTGGATTTGGAGTTCTGGGAATTTGTACTGGCTCTCTGCAACCCCTCCACCCTGTTAGTCCTGCTGATCAGTGAGCAACACGACCAAGAGATCCACAGGAGGAAGTAGGAAGATAAGGGCTTGGGCTAGCAGCAAGTCCATCTCGGATGGTAAGCTGGCTGAAGGAAGGGCCCAAGTCTTGTTCATCTCCACACTCTCCAGGCAGGCAGGATGGGGGTGGGAAAAGGAATCAAATTGTGACATAGGAAGATTCTGGACTAAAACATGGGTGCTCACCACTTATCAGCTACATATGACTTAGGCCAGTTGTTTAACCTCTCTGTAACTTAACTCCTGTGGTGGTCTTAAAATATGTCTGTAATTCTTCACCATTTCTCCCATCAATAGGTGGCATCTATGTCCCCTCTCTGGCTGATTGCCCTGATGGAGTGAAGGTGGCAGAAGAGATGTTATAGGACTGTAAGGCTAGGTTAGAAGAGTCCATGTAGTCACCGGGCATGGTGGCTCACCCTGTAATCCCAGGACTTTGGGAGGTCGAGGCAGGCAGATCACATGAGGCCAGGAGTTCGATGGTAAAACCCCGTCTTAACTAAAAATACAAAAATTAGTCAGGCGTGGTGGTGTGCATCTGTAGTCCCAGCTACAGGCTGAAGCAGAAGAATCACTTGAACCTGGGAGGCAGAGTTTGCAGTGAGCCAGAGAGTGTGCCACTGCACTCCAGCCTGGGTGACAAGAGCGAAACTCCATCTTAAAAAACAAACTTGCCTCATAGGACTCAGAGGATGCCATGAATTAAAGCATGCAAAATGCTTAGCCTGCTGCCTGGCACATGGTGAATACTCAATAAATGGTAGCCAGAATCTAGAGATTATGGGGAAAGGGGAGCGTGAGGGAGAGGTAGCAATAAGGATTTCCCTTTCATCTGCCAGGTGAGCCCCTCAGGAGTACAATGGGTGCCCCACCTGGACGTGGGCAGGGGCTTTGAAGCTGCTAGTTGGCAACTGGGGTCGGTGGACGGAGTGGGCATGGACTGGGGGTGGAGGAGTTTTGTCTCTGCCAGCTAATTAAGTCCAGAATGCTAACAAGCTTTCAAAACAAAACAACTCAAGTCCTCTTTGGATGGGATATAATAAAATGGTTCTATCTGAAATTGCAAACAGCTTTGTTGCTGCAAACAAAGGCTCAGTTCTTTGTGCCTCTTCGGCGTGGAGGCCCACAAGTACGAGGGTGAAAAGGGTCAATGAAACTCTGAGGGTGTTGCTTCCCCCAGCAGCTGCCCACGCTGAGAACTAAAAGAGCGGACAGCAGAGGCCCTGGGGCGCTGAGATACCAGAGGTCCCCAGTGCCTGAGACTTAAGCACAAATGCTTGGGGAGGAAGGAACAGACTTAAGAGAGCATCTTGCTCCATCCTCTCATTTCAAAGATGAGAAAACTGATGAGATCCAGAGAATAAGAGGCAAAACCAGGACTGCCATGTTCATCTTTAAGTTTCTAGAGTTCAGTTGTCTCATTAGGCTGGCACATGAAGTTCAACAGGGATTGCCTGTGGATATCTGGAAGGTCTACGGCTTGAGGCCGCATGGCAGTGGAAGGCTGGGTCCTGGCTTGGGGCTCTTTGAAGGGTCCTGTTAAATGCCCTCAGAGGTCTAGGAAAGTCCAGGTGACAGGACGTGAACTCTTCAGCCCAAGGTGCCCCCAGGACAGCAGGGCAAATCCCAAGCCTCCCGAGGCTGCCACCATCAGATGGTCTTTGCAACCTGGGAGGCTCACACCACGTTCTCAAGGTGTCAGGGGGCCTGGACTCTCTGGCTGTGTGATCTTCGGCATCTATCTCACTACCTCAGGGGGCCTTCCAAGTGTCCTGTAAATTCAAAGAGTGGGACTAGGGGTCTTTCAGGGTCCTTCTATCTCTAAAGATCCACTGTTACTTAAAAATAAATCTGAACCTCTGCTTTAGTTTAATTCAATGGCTTCCCTTTGTTCTTAGGATAAAGACCAAAATATTTGCCCTTGCCATGGCTAACAACAAAGGACCACCATGCTCTGGCCCCTGCTTACCTCCCCAGACTCTACCCCCACCTTCTCCTGGTTTTCTCTGGTCTGGCTTCTTCCAGATCCTCTATTGGAACCAGTATGGGAAGCAGAAAAGTCTGGAAACTGGTGGTTCTGCTCTAGGATGTAAATGTCAAGGAAATCCTCACACAGTCCCCAAGGGAGCATGTAAGCCAATGTTCTCTCTTGCGCTACCTGTGGTGGGGGCTGGGGAGTACAGACATCTGAAAGCCCATGGCTGGGGAGCTGGTGGGCCAAGTGTTCAGGGACATGTTGGGGAGTGCTGTGCAGCCCTTAGGAGCAAAGGATCAGAGTACCATGGCATCGTGGGGTAACTTAGAAACACAGTGTTGAGTAAAAAGAATGAGATTTAACAGTACAATATGCACAATTAAAAATACAGACACAAAAAACATCACCCATTCTGCAAGGGCACATAGCAACAAAAAACACATATTAAACACATTAACTATAGAGAGAGGGGGCACAGCAGTGGGACATAAAAGTAAATAAGTGAATAAAACTAAAGAGAGCCTCTATGGCCCACTGGAGATAACAGGACCATGCACTGAGGAGTATGATGGACGATGCTCTAGAAACTCTTGAGAACCACCTTTTCCTCTCCGAGTAAATCCAAAACAAAACCATTGAGTTGGAAGTTGAGCCAAGGTCCAAAGAGGGAAACAATGAACAGAAATTGAGGGCCCTTCATCCTGTCTGCATCCTGGAACTGGGAGAGCTGGAGAGAGAGAAATCCTGGCTGTTTGGGAATCAACACCTCTGAAGGGAGAAAGACTCACGGACTGAGCTGCAGCAGAGCCGACTGTCAAGGAGACCCCTGGATCTCCTCTCCTCTGAGCTGGTTCACCAACAGGACCGCTGAGTCATTTTCTTGACTTTCTACAGGGAGAGGGGAATTCTATGTCTTGGTGGCTGTCTCCAAGAATAACCAGCCCCATTAAGATCCCTGGGGTTGGGTCATCCCCAGGTTTCCACCTGCCAAGCTGAACCAATCAACCCAGAGGGTGGTGACTCAAGTCAGAGGGCCCCCTCTCTCATCAGCTATCACTCTTGCTTGGCAAGGATTAATTACTATTTTGGAGTGGCCAATCATTTTTTCTTAATGATTTTAGAAAATATGAAGACCTCCCCCTACAATAAAAGTATAAAGAAAAACCAAGTCATCCATACTCTTGCCTCACTGAGAAAGGCGCTGGTTTCCTTTTGATGTATTTTTCTCTTGTTGTGGGTGCACTTTCACCTTGTGCATCGTTTTGTACGTACGCATATCCTGAGACTATGCCCCTTTGGATTACAAGGATTCAACCTTTAAAAAAAAAAAAAAA
>NW_012114755.1:2324778-2332708 GCF_000951035.1 Colobus angolensis palliatus
AAAAAAAAAAAAAAAAAAAAAAAGAAATGTTTTGAATTGCAAAGTTTTGGGGGTAATTTGTTATGTAGCAAAATATAACTAATGCAAGTAGTTTTATCCCTCCCTCAGGTAATATGGACTTTCATAGCAGGCTGTATTCCCATTGAGGAGAGACAGGCCTAAGAGGCTGGGGGTTGCCCTGCTGCTGGATACCAGGACCCACTGGGAAGCTACTCAAGACTGGCAGAGGGTGGCACTGGGCTGGGTAGAGGACTAACGCACAATTCCAAATGGTCTTGCTTATGATTGATAAAGGTTTGTCTCAAGCTAGGTGATGTTCAACAGGGATGTGGGAAAAAAGATGGTCTTTTTTGGGCCAGACGTGGTGGCTCATGCCTGTAATCCCAGCACTTTGGGAGGCTGAAGCGGGCAGATCACAAGGTCAGGAGTTCGAGAACAGCCTGGCCAACATGGTGAAACCCTGTCTCTCCTAAAAATAAAAAAACTAGCCATGCATGGTGGTGTGTGCCTGTAATCCCAGCTACTTGGGAGGCTGAGACAGGAGAATTGCTTGAACCCAGGAGGTGGAGGTTGCAGTGAGCCAAGATCGCGCCACTGCACTCCAGCCTGGGCGACAGAGTGAGACTCTGTATCAAAAAAAGTGGAAAAAAAAAAAAAAAAAGATGATCTTTCTCAATATCTAATAGTCACGTCAGGCACAACCCAAACAGGGCTGAGAGGGGGCAGGCTAGTGACTGGTCCTCAGAAGAGGGATGCTCTATGCAAAGCCTTGTCTTATTTAGGAAAATGGTGTGCAATGGGAAATTCTGGGCAGGCTTCTCATTTGTATTTTAAAAGGCAACATTACCCCACCTGACATCTGGCTTTTATGTCTGGTTCAGACAGCCTTGTTCCCTCTTTGCTGATAACTCTTCCTGGTACCTTACATCCTTCATGTTTTTTGTTTGTTTGTTTGTTTTTGTGAGCCAGATTCTCACTCTGTCACCCAGGCTGGAGTGCGGTGGCATGATCTCTGGTCACTGCAACCTCTGCTTCCCGGGTTCAAGCAATTCTTGTGCCTCAGCCTCCTGAGTAGCTGGGATTACAGGCACAAGCCACCATGCCTGGCTAATTTTTGTATTTTCAGTAGAGACAGGGTTTCACCATGTTGGCCAGGCTGGTCTTGAACTCCTGACCTCATGTGATCCACCCATCTCAGCCTCCCAAAATGCTGGGATTACTGAGCCACTGCACCCAGCCCATCCTTCAGGTTTTAACCATTTGGAATTAAAAAGAAACAGCACCATGGTCCTAATAAACATCCCCACCTGTCCCACGCATCATTTTCATATGTGTGTGAAATTCCAAAGTTTAGAGATGTAAAGTGATTCAAGCAAGATCCAAGCTCAAATGGGGCAGAGTCCAAATTCATTCACATCCAGGGCTTCTGAATCCAACAATAAGAAATCATAAAAAAATGAGCTGTGAAAAAGACTTTATGGTTTACAAACCCCCATTCACATCCATTGTCTCACTGAATTCTTATAACTACCATGAAAAAAATTGCTTCTCATTTCACAGTGGAAATGCCTCATGAGACAGATGTAGCAGTACAGGGTCCAAGTCCAAGTCCATCAGCGAAAGGCAATGCCCAATACAAGGGCAGACACACTCAGCACTGTCCTTACACCCAAGAAAATGTCCGTTGTCCTGATCTCACACTTTGAAGGGCCCTGCTCCAATCCTCCACCAGGTATGCTCCTCCTCACAGGTTAGGAGTCCAGGGAACCAAAGGGACATTCCCCCTGTAAGGTCACATATTCAAACTCCGCCCCCCCCACCCCCCCAAGATTCCCTGGTCAAACGGTCCTCAGCCTGATTCCTGGACCTGGCGGCCCTCTTTTCTGACTGCTTTATGAGAGTACACGGTGCTGTGCGTATTCCTACAACTGGCTAAGGTGACTGTTTGCAGGAGGTGTGTTTGGAGCTCAGATGTGTGGGTTGGGGTACCCATCTACCTAAGTGCTCATGAGTGTCCTTATGGTGCCGGATAGAGCTGGGGTGGGCTGGAGATTGGCTTTCCCTAGACCCCATATTTTGGTGCAGAACTCAGAATTCTCCATTTGAACCAGGCTTTTAAACTCCTTACAAATGAGTATTTGTCAGGGTGGAAGGACAACATATTTCCTTTCAAAGCTTATCAGCTTGCTTTCAAACAGTTAGCTATCTAGACATAACATATCCAGCCTTACAGATCTTAGGGGTGGGACTGCACACAGTTGTGCTCTTTGAAGTGGCAGGGAGGAGAGCCAAAGAAAAGAGAAGAGAAGAGCAAAAGAGCCAAAGATTTAAGCAACAAAGGGTCAGTAGCTCACACAGTGGAAGGTTGGGGAAAAGAATGAGACATGAGATGAAGGCCAAGGGTAGGAAGCTTTAGGAGCGGAAGAAGCTAGTGTTAGGAGGGATGTGAAAGCTTATAAAGAGGAAGTTCAGGTGGATGAAGGATGGCCACAGATTCTCTGCACTCCTCCTATCCAGAGGTGGCATTTTCTTCCCATCCCTTGGATCTAGGCTGACCCTGTGACTGGCTTTGATCAACAAAATGTAGTGAAGTGACCCTGTGTAACTTCTAGAGCTGGGCCTTCTTTTTTTTTGCCCCTCTTAGAGTGCTCCTTCTCGATAATCACATAAGAAGTCCAACTACCACGAGACCATCATGCTGTGAGGAAGCACAAGGTAGGAGCACTGAGGTGCCAGATGTATAAGAAAAACTTTCTCGGACATTCTATCCCAGCACAGAATGAGGTGTGTACAGCTGAACGAGTGACCCCAGCTGATGCCACATGGAATGGAAGAACCACGCAGCTAAACCCTGCATGAACCTCCAAGTCATGAGCAAAAAAAGTGGTTGTTGTTTCAAGCCACTACGTTTTGAGATACTCAGGCAGCAACAGACAACCAAAACAGATGCTGAGATCTGAAATGAAGAAATGAGCTTAAATGGAAGGATGAGGTTTTTTTTTTCCCCCAGATACAAAGAACTTTCTGAGAGCTGGGGTGATTTGTCCCTGAGCCAGACCAAAGAGAAAGGTAATGGCATCTGTCACTGCATATCTTAGGAGTATGATGGATGCTCATTTGTCTAAAAGGGCTTTGGCGTCAACCTTTGAAGATGCAGGGGACTGGCCCAGATGCATTCCTTCTTTCAGTTGCAAAGACTGTCTTTAAGTGTCATCATACATCCAGGCAACTCTCTAGAATATGAGCACTGTTTCTATCCTGGTGAAGGAAAATGGAGGATCATTCTCCCCACCAACCCTGGCCCCTTGACTATGCAAGCAGAAAACACTTCTGCCTGTGGCTGTGCTGATTCAGTGAGGTCTCAGACCTGCGATGCAGAGTCAAGAAAGGACCACCGGCTACACTACCCCACTCCACTGCTATAGAACTGGCCTGGACCTGAGGCCCAAGCCCTGGGCACAGAAACACAAAGATGCAAAGGTATTTTTTCTGTTCACAATCCATATCCTGGAACAATCATCACCGCCACTATTAGCTACCATTTATAGAGCACTGTGTAATAAGCACTTTACGTCCATGAACTCATTTAATCCTCACAAAATCTCTGTGAAGATCTCATCATATTACTACCCTTATTTTAGAGTGAGGAATTTGGAACTCACAGCAGTTAGATAATTCACCTCAGGTCATGCTGTTGGTCAACAGTAGAGCTGGGATTTGAACCCAGGTCTGTCTGCCTGGCCATAGCACCCCAAGGCCTAGCTAGATGGGCTCCATCCTGGTGTCTGAGAATAGTTAGCCTCACTTTTGCTGGCCAGTGGGCATCTGGGATGGTACTTCCTTTCTCAATACAATGGCATCGTTACAGAATACTGCCCAATTAGTGTTCTTAGCACATCCAAATGGTGTTTCATTTTACTTTATCCATTCTGAAGACTCAAGTAAAAAACTTATTGTACCATCAATGACAATAAATATCTCTAAATGCATTTAAAGTCTTGAATGAAAACAGAACCATCAATTCAACAAAGAAATAAAAATCAACAGAACCTCTACCACTGAGTGTTGACAGCTACTGGTGATATCTTAGTACTACTACAACCAGGTCCATCTTCTTGAAGTTTGTCCATTTGGGCTCCTGCACCTGCTCACAGACCAGCTTGAACCAGTACTAAGCACCACTCTGGGGGACTTTGTGAAAACGGGCTAGCTGATCAGGGATGAGGCGCATTATGAGGTAAACCTGCTCCTTAAAATGCTTGACACAGCAGGTTCCTAAAGACATGAACCAAGACCCTATTCATGTTCTAGGTCACTTCTTAGAGGAAGCCTTCCCTGACCCACCAAGATAGGGTTGCATAATGGCTGTACCCTTCCATGGCACCCTAAACTCTTTAGGAGCAGGGACCCTGTCTGTCTTGCTTGTCACTGTATCACTAGTGCCTGGCAAGCATGGAGCATGGAGTAGGTGCTCAATAAATTTGAGTGGATAAAAGAATCAGGCTGCCTTTTCAACTGGCCTTGTTGGCTACTGGTGCAAGACCTCATCTGTGGCATCGTAGGAAGGCTATGAACGCTATGACTTGTTCCTTCCTGCTGGTCAGAGATAGGTGCTGCAGGATTAGGGTGACAAAGCTTTCCTTGATTCAGGCCTCCTGCTCCTTTACTTTAAAAAGTGGCACTCGGGATGGGCAGTGGCTTCTTGCTGAGACCTAGACCTTGTCCTTGGCCTGAAGGGAGCATCCACTGAATACCCACAATGATACAGAGCAGAGTGCCTAGGGCTGGGTTGGGGACAGGTTGCAAGCCATCAGGATCTAAGGTGGAGAGTAGGTCTCAGAATTACCAGCCCAAGAGGCCAGATGTTCCTACCAAAAGTGCAATGGCCTACTCAGGCCTTCAGCATACTTGTGACCATGCATAAAGCCAGCTAATCATGACACACTGAAATCTCAGGTTGGTAGGGATTGTCACGGCTCCAGCCAGGTGCCCGCAGAAAGGCTCCAGGAGTACTTTGTTCCCAAGAGCAGTGTTGTCCTTAGACCTGGGCCCTGTGCCCCGTCTCTTCTGTCCATGTCACTCCACATAAGCAGAGAAGTCCACAGGGCTCAGGATATATACTCAACTAGAGTCTCTTACCAGCTGGTGTCCATGTTCCCCTTTCCAGGCTATACTCTAACTACTAGGACTTCAGGATTTCCTGCCCAAATGGCTTGAAGCCTGTATTGGTCTCTTGCTCAGGTACATCCCTGTGAGGGTAGACACTGTCTCCCGCTTATGCATCTTCAGGTTGGAGGGGTGGCCAAGAGGTAGCTATTAGGGTGGAGTGTGGACCAAGCTTGGACATACAGACTGGCCTGCCCACATGCATGCATGCAAGCGACGGCCTTTGCAGTGCAGGACTGAGGAGGGGTGGTATACTGTGAGGGTCTTTATTGGTAGTCTGACCTTGGTCCCTGCAGGCCTGCCCACGAGTCTGCATGATGAAGATGCTGAGAGCAATGCCTGGCGATGTTGCTGTATTCCATGTGCTGGCCCCCATTGGCACCCAATGTTGCTTTATGTATCTCCTTCTACCTTGTACCTCCGCGGCAGCTGCTGGGAGCTAGGACTATACTGGGCTAGGCCTGTACTGGTGCTGGGTGGGGGAAAGAGCGGAGGCCCCAGCATTAGCAGTACCGCCTGGTGTCTCGCAAATGTGAACACCTACACACAGAAGGAGGGAGAGTGTGAGTTTGAATGCACCAAAGTGTTTGGGTGACTATGAGCAAATGAAGTGAGCAAGAAAGGAAGAGTGAAAGAGAAAAGGAGGGTGACCACATGAAAAAGGGTGTGTGCACGAGGGAGAAGAAAAACACATGCATGTGCATGTGCACGGGGGTGGAGAAGGCAGGGGGGTAGACACTCAGTGCCCCCACAGTACCTGGGAGCTGGGCATGACTGAGAGCCTGGGAAGAGGACAGAGAATGGAGAGGGAGAAAAGGATCTGCCTAGTCATTTTTGAGTGTGTGTGAAGAAGGGGTACAGTTGTGGGACAGAGAGAAAGACACCTAAGGAGGGAAGGAGAGAGCAAGCACATCTCCAGGAAGCATGCAGAGTGGAAGCCGCGGGATGGAGGGATGGAGCTGAGAGAGGTGAGTGTGCAAGAGGAAAGCATGCAGGTGTGTGATCCTGGAGGTGTGCGTCCGCCCCTGCAGGGCTGTGTGAGACAGAGGGAGGCCACGTGTCTGGGTGACTGCGTGGGTACATGCATGTGCATCAGGGAGCATGCGGCTGTGACAAGTGAGCACAAACACGAGTGTGCGAGCACACTGTGAGGGTGTCCCAGGGGCTGTGAGGCAGCATGCCTGGCCCTGGGGCATTGTGGCGGGGGTGTCAGGGGGGTGCCGGGGGTGTCGGTGATGCTGAGGATGTTTCTACACCAGAAAGCTCTGAGGGAACTGTATGATGTGCCCCGTGTTGGCTCAGCTCTGGATGACCATGGTGGCTGGGAATGTTGGCCATGTTGCCCCTATCCAGAGGTGGGTGTGGGAATGAATGAGCCACTAGGCATGGCTGGCCCTCACTCTGCCTCGCCTCTGGGCAAGACAGCCAGGAGGGGAGAGAGTTCTTGAGGGCTGGATTTTTATACCATCATTATGCAATTGCCTGTAGTGCTCATGGGCTCCTTCTAAAGGCCTAACACTCCAACTCCCTTGGCCTACAAACCCCCATTTCCTTTTATGTCCAAGTTGCAGTACAGGTCAGTGTCCTTTGCAAACATTTGTGGAAGTTTACTCTACACCAGGCTGTGGTGTAGAGTAGAATTTCACAAATTCACAATGTGAATTTACCCTATTCACAATGCCAAACCATCCCCCAGTTTTTCCCCATCCCTCTCTTCATGGCTTTAATTGTCTTCATAGCACTTACCACTCTTAGCCAAACTATGTGACATGACTTACTTATTTGTCGTCTATTTTTGTCTTTTTTTTTTTTTTTTTTTTTTGAGACAGAGTCTCGCTCTGTCGCCCAGGCTGGAGTGCAGTGGCCGGATCTCGGCTCACTGCAAGCTCTGCCTCCCAGGTTCACGTCATTCTCCTGCCTCAGCCTCCCAAGTAGCTGGGACTACAGGTGCCCGCCACCACGCCTGGCTAATTTTTTTGTATTTTTTAGTAGAGACGGGGTCTCACCATATTAGCCAGGATGGTCTCGATCTCCTGACCTCGTGATCCACCAGCCTTGGCCTTCCAAAGTGCTGGGATTACAGGCATGAGCCACTATGCCCAGCCTACAGGGATTCAACTTTTAAGTAATATGGCAGACAGCCTCCAAGGTGGCCCTCAGTGAACCCTGCCTCCTGGTCTTCACATCCACGTGCAGTCCCTCCTACGTGGTACCAGGGTTAGTCTTCATGACCAATAGCACACAGCAGAAGTGAAGGCATGTCACTTCTAGGATTAGGTCCTAAGAGACTGTGACTTCTATCTTGGACACAACTCTTGCTCCCTCGTGTGCTTTCTCTTGGATAACTCACGCTGTGGGAAACCAGCTGCCCTGCAGTGTGGCCGCTGAGGCAGCCTGTGGAGTGGCCTGTATGGTGAGGTACTGAGACCTCTGGCCCAGAGGCTGCAAGGAACTGGAGTCTGCCAATCACCTGTGAGTGAGCTTAGAAGTGGATTCTTCAGCCACAGTCGAGTTTTGGGATTATTGCAGCCCTGGTCAACATCTTGAGATGTTGTGAGAGATCAGGCCAGATTGACTTAGGCCATGTGGCTAAGTCATTCCTGGTTTCCTGATTTAGAAACTGTGGGGGATAAGAAATGTTGTTTTGGCCGGGCGCGGTGGCTCAAGCCTGTAATCCCAGCACTTTGGGAGGCCGAGACGGGTGGGTCACGAGGTCAGGAGATCGAGACCATCCTGGCTAACACGGTGAAACCCCGTCTCTACT
>NW_012114755.1:2332758-2368484 GCF_000951035.1 Colobus angolensis palliatus
AGGATGGTCTCGATCTCCTGACCTCGTGATCCGCCCGTCTCGGCCTCCCAAAGTGCTGGGATTACAGGCTTAAGCCACCGCGCCCGGCCTATTTTTGTCTTAATAGCAAATGTCTGTACAGCATTTGCTACATGCCAGGCACTGTGCTAAACTTTCTGTTAATTCACTGAATCCTCTAACAACTCGACACAGCAGTGAATATCGTTCTTGCTATATTGTGAATGGGAGGCCCAGAAGGATTCAGTAGCTTGTCCACGATCATCCCACTGGTAAGTGGTGGGGCCAAGCTGAGGTTCCGGAGTCCCTGTTCTTGACCAGCACATAATCCTGTCCTGGGAGGGTGGGCCATTTTTTCAGTTTGGATTTCTATTTAATCTCTAATGCTTACAACAGTGTCTAGCACACGTAGGTGCTCAATCAGTAGTGACAGAATGAAGAAACGAGTGAATACATGCTGGACATGGAGGATGCAGAGATGAAACAGAGAGGCGCTTGCCTTCAGAGAGCTCATGGCCCCATGGAGGAGGCAAATAATTACTGCAATCCCCTATGAGGATGGCATCATGGGAGTCTAGAGGGTCACCCAACTTGCTCGGCCTCTGCACGCAGGACTTCCCAGAGGAAGGACACAGGTGGGGACAGGCACAGTGACACTGTCTACCTCCTCCAAACTCCTATCTGGCACAAACACACCTTAACTCTTTCTGCCTCAGCCCACAGGTTGCCAGAAGACGACAGTAGCTCCATGGGGACAACAGAGGCAGAACAAAGTAGTGGTGAGGACATGGGCTACTGAGAGAGACTGCCCGGAGTGAATCCTCCCTCTACCAGCTAAGTGACCTTGAACGGACTGCCTAAGCTCCCTGGGCCTTAGTCCTCTCATCTGTAAGATGGGGGTAGCAAATGACACTGATTTCCTAGGATATTACATGACCAATACTCTTCTATTCTGCACTGGTTGCTGGTTTTCGGGGAGAAATGGGAGAGAACATTGGGATTAACATATTATGCTTATTACTGCAAGCCTCTCTGCTGTGGCTTCTTCCCATTTTGCAGAAGCAGCTCAGAGCCGAACTTGTCCATGAAGTTTCCTTAGGGAAGGGACTATGTCTGCTGTATTTACCACTACATCTCTAGCACCTAGTACAGAACCCGAGACCCAGTAGGTGCTCATAAATACTTGAGTGAATGACTGAGTGGTAACATTTTTTTATTCCCCCAGGACCCTTGTGAGGATAAATATTCATATTGCTATTGTTTCTATTCACAGTTGAGGGACGGGAGCTCCAGCAAGGTTAAGTGACTCGTGCATAAACACACAGCCTGAAGCAGAACAGGCAGACTCAAACGTCAAACCCCATGCTCTTTCTTCCTCCACACCGTGCTACTCTCTGAACTCCTATTCATCCTGTCCTATTTTCTGCAGATTTCTTCTAGCCAGTGGGGCCATCCCTGATTGTAGCGTCATCTCAGAATTCTATGACTCATATCTGAATCACAGAACCGTTTAATAGTTGAAGGGGACTTCTGATGTCATCTGGACCTCCCACCCATTGTGGAAATTTCCTCTCCACTGTCTATCTATCCAGTACTTGAATGCCTCCTGTGATGGAACACTCATTTCTGCTTCTGGAATTATCGAGTTCTGTGACTAGACAGAGAGTTCTGTGTCTATGGGCCAACACGCCTGTCTTTAATTTCAATGCCTTGGGCTTACGTCATCCTAAGATACACAGAATAGATCTGCTGCCCCTTCCACAAGACAGCCATTCAGATATTCGGGCAGTTCTCACATCTTTTCAGAGAATTTTCCTCTTCAAGACAAATGGTGTCCGCCCTAGACCATCTCAACAGGCTGTCCAAAGTGTTTTGAGCAATGGCACCCCCTACTGGTTAAGGTATGAACTGCACCAAAGGGCTTCCTCGGGAGCCAGGGCACTGAGTGTGTGGTGTGAATAAAATACCACTTATTTTGAAGAGTCATCGCTTTAGATTCATACCTGATTGTTTCCAGTGTCTGTCTTAAAGAGTGTCACGTGAAGACTCCATTCTAAGGTCCCTTGCCAATCATGAGGTCTCTGACAAGCTATAGGTTTGGGATTTCAAAGTTAAGAGTTCAAAAGACTTTTCCTCTTCTTTTTTTTCTTTTTTCTTTTTTTTTTTTTTTGAGACGGAGTAACGCTCTGTTGCCCAGGCTGGAATGCAGTGGCGTGATCTTGGCTCACTGCAAGCTCCACCTCCCGGGTTCACGCCATTCTCCCGCCTCAGTCTCCCAAGTAGCTGTGACTACAGGTGCCTGCCACCACGCTCGGCTAATTTTTTTTGTATTTTTAGTAGAGACGGGGTTTCACCGTGTTAGCCAGGATGGTCTTGATCTCCTAACCTCGTGATCTGCCCGCCTAGGCCTCCCAAAGTACTGGAATTACAGGCATGAGCCACTGCACCCAGCCCAAAAGACGTGTCTTCTAACAAAATGTTTGGAAGGAGAGATATAAAAATACATGCTGTGTTACAGGATTATGGTGATTTTTCTTTTTTCTAGTTGTATTTATTTTCTAATATTTTGACAGTTAACCTTTTGTTATATGAAGGAAAAGAACAATAAAAATTTATTAAAAAATGTGAAACTCTCCCCCCCACCTTCTTTTTCTTCCTTCTGAGGCTGTTTATCACGGCGTGGGTCATGGGGCTACAACTAGGACAAGCTGCCACCCTGTGGACAAGAGTGCCTTGGTAATGTCTCCATGGTGGCTGCAATGGCCTGGCTCCCTACAAGTGTGGTCAACTGGACTCAAGCAGCACAGTTTCACCCTCAAGCTGGGCTTCTCAACAGGGAGGTCAGGTAGTTCTCCACATCCGCCACCCCATCCTTGGCTCATGCTGCCTTCAGGTTTTGTTTCTTATCCTTACCTCTTCAAGTCAGCCCAGCACTGAATGATCAGTGGTCATTCCCTAGGAGCCCCGGACTCCCCAGCTCTTCATCCTTCTCTTTACTTCCTAGCACACCCTCAGTTGCCTGCTCTCCCCTCCATGTGAGCCTAGTGCAGCTCCAAATGATAACAGGTCAGAAGGCATCAGGGATTAGAAAAACAAGTCCCCATTTAAATGAAGAACTATGGAGCAGCCACATGGTTTTTCTCATGCAAGTTCACAGCTAGCTAGGCTTTACTCCAGCCCCAGCATCAGCTGGGGCATTCTCTCTCCGCTCTGAGGTCTGGGAGGACCTGGGTGCTGGGAAGACTTACCCGGTAGCCTCTCACTGCAGCACATGTCCAGGGCTCCTCCCTCGGAGTCATCAGCAGCGTGGTTCTCTCTCTCACTCCTGCAGCAGGATGGAAAAGGTGAGATGATGCTGTTGAGCCAGGATCAAGACAAAAACCCTGAGCAAAGATAAGAAGCCTCCCTCTCCTGTATTCTGTATCCCTTTGGATAACTCCACTCCATCAAAGGGACCTGAGGAAAATACCAGCCTATTGACGGGTCAAGCTGCAGAGGCAGGAGCAGAATTTTGCAGGTGTCCTCCTTGTGGAATCAGTGGCAGCAGTATCATCACAACCATCATCATCACCATCATCATCTCTACCACAGAAAGAGGATTTACTATATGCAAGCACCTTGCAAACTTTACCACATTAAATCCTCACTATGACCTCATGAATGAGGGATCATTAAACAGGCTCAGAGAGGTTAAGTAACTTGCCCAAGGTCACACAGCTCAACAGAATAGAGAGGAGTTTGAAATTATGGCTTAGGACTCCGGGCTCATGCTCTCACTGCTATGCTATTCTGTCTCCTAGTTCCAGTGGTTTTGAACCATGGGTGGACAAGAAGAGGCCTCTGAGTAACCCACAATCCCGTGTCCAGCTCTCCAAGATATGCAAGTCCCCTCTGCCCCAGGCAGTGAAAAGTAGCATGCAGAACTCTTCTCCAGAAATAGCTACAAAAAGTAGTTATATACATGTTTTGTATAGTCTAAATGCTTCCTTCCTGAAATCAGAGAACCCTCTTTCTAGCCTATCAGGGCACCTTATAGGACAGTATGGGGGTCTAGTTTGTCTCCTTTACCTGGTAAGCTGGATAAAGGTTGCTGGAGATCAGCCAGACTCCATGAAGCATCTTTAGATATATCTTGAGAGCAACCACTTGGCTCACAGGGGTTCTACCCTGGGAATGGCCTGAAATGCAGCATGGGCTCCAGTGGCCTTGTCTGCCTTTCATGTCTCTGACCTTTGGCAGTAGCTGATGACTGATTCAAGGCTGGACACACAAACCAGGCTGGGTCAATCAGATCTTCTCCCTTGCACATTGAAAATGCATTCTGGCACACTTTGCTTGGCTGAATCACGATAGCCAGAGTGCCCCGGAGAGAAGACCTGCAAACATCTGCTGATGAGGGCCTGAGAGCCGCTTTGTTCCCATCTGTACTGAGTCTTGGACAATATGTCCGTCAAGACCACAAGATGGCCATGGATCCTTCCAATAAATCTCCACATTTTAGCTTATGCCAGTGGGATGTGATTTCTGAAACAGGCAACCAAAAGAACCTTTGACATAGCCTTGCTAGCATACTTCCAGGAATTTCAGAGGCGCAGCTGCCTCTCTGCCCCTGAATCCTGCTATTCTGCTTCTTGGACTGGCCCTGGGGCCTGTTTCATGCCTAACTCCAGATTTTAAATAATTAAAGGCAGAAAGGCCAGATTCAGGGTGTCCCTTCTCTCTCTGATATCTTCTTTTTCAACTGGCATTATATTATTTTTTCCTCAACCCAATTGCCAGGGTCTCTGAGAATCACAAGTCCTAGAGCCCCCCCAGCACTCCTGCAGAGAGGAAGTCACTTCCTTCAAGGTAACTTTAAGTGCTTTCTTTAAATGTCTCTGGAGTCCCTTCATCTTTCTCCCTCCCCATCTTGGTCCCAGTCACTATTATCTCTTGCCTAGATTGCTGTGGCAGTATTTTAACTGGTTGCTGGCATCCACTCAGGCTGGCCTCCAAAACATTCTCCACACGGCTCCAATGCTTATGGCATAGAAAATCTGTGCAGTTTACAACCTGCACAACTGGATGTGGAAGTCCCCTCTGCCCCAGGCAATGGAAAGTGGCATGGTGAACTCTTCCCCAGAAGAGAAGAGCTAGAATCAATTCCTCAAAACTCAATGTTTATCACATAACCTTTCTTGAAAAAATATTTTCATGGCATCCTTACTGTACTTAGAACAAAGAGAAAAATCCTTTGGCATAGTTCACTAGATGTTGGGTGGTCTGGTCCCTGTTGATCCCTCCAGCCTCAGCCCATGTCCCTCTCCTCCTTGACCTCTGTACTCCAGCCACACTGGGAAGGCTCTTTCCTCACAGTGCCTTTCACATGTTTTTCTCTCTACCTACTACCTAGAGAGGTTCTCTAGGTCTACTTCTTAGTACTTTTTACTCATGGTATGCACTTGACGCAGTTAGAAATGTCACTGTAATTTATGCCATTATTCAACATCTGTCTTCATCATTAGACTGTAGCTTTCATGAAGGCAGGGTCCACTATTTGTTTTATTTACCATCATATCTTCAAAGCCTCACACAGTGCCTGGTTCGTAGCAGGATGTTCAATAAACAAACACTTATGGAATAAGTAAATGTCGACCTGACGTTCTTGAGAAAACATTAGGAACCTCAAACACAGCCATTATCTGAGCTGCTTTGTGGATAGGTCTTTGCTAAGTAGCTGGGAGCTCACCTCCATAGCTATTGCCCACAGAAGTCAGAGAATCACAGACCTGGAAGGCCTCTCATTTTACAGAGGAGAAACTGAGGCAGAGGATGGAGTCTGACTTGCCCCACATTTTATATTGAGTTGGTGGTGGCCACAGGGATTGTGTTTGAGAGCACCCACCCCCAAACTTCCAATCCTAAACTTGTTCTTTCCTTACCCTAAAGAGCACCCAGCCGGACGGCAGCACCATGAGGGCTGACCCCTGGCTGGGTACAGAAAGGCACAGTATCCAGATACCTTTGGAAGGGGACCCATGTGTGACTCACACCTGCTTTCACACCTTAAGCCTCTCAAGCCCCAAGCTGTGTTCAGAATAGCTCAGTGCTGCATGTGTGCAGTGGACTCTATAAATAAGCTTCCTAGAAAATGACTAATTTCATAACCAGAAAAGCAGAACGAGTAGCACCTCTTGACTGCAGAGGAAAATGGAGCAAGAGCCTGCTGCTCTTCCCTGTAGTCGAAGGACTCCAGGCAACCCCAGCCAAAGCCTGCATGTCCAGGCTGTCCAGAGGAGGGTTTAATTAGCTTTCCAAAGAAAATAGATGGCCTATTCAGGTTGGATGGGGAACCCAGTCTCTGGGCGCTGCCTTCCTCCCTCCCCACCAAGAGCAGAAATAGTTGATTTTATTGGATTGCTACGGCTCCTGCTCTCTCCTTCCCCACTTCTATCAGCCAGGCAAGAGGAACAGAAAACCAGCCTGTGACAACAGCAGCCACTTGCTGGGCTGCCCCCACCACTGCTTCCCTTATAACCAGAGAACACTAAGGATGAAGGGACTTGGAAATCACCCAGCCTGCCCCGACTTCACTGATGGAGGATGTCCCAGAGTGAAAGCAGCTTCCCAAAGCCATCATCACATTCAACAGGCATGTGCTCAGCACCTCCTGTGAGCAAGGCCTGCAGCTGCCCTAGGAATACAGTGATGAATAATCCAGGTCCCTCCTTGCAGGCTCCCAGTCTTCTCAGGGAGACAGACATGCAGACACGACCATACCCTGATGCCTGCTTTAATGGACGTATGCATGTGATCACCTTGGGGAAGGCTCTGCTCATTTGTAGGGAGGGGCAAGGGGAAGAGGAAGTCTTCTCCAAAGGGGACACAGGAGCTGGTTTTAATTGTTTTTAAATTTAATTAATTAATTTTTGAGATGGAGTCTCACTCTGTTGCCCAGGCTGGTGGAGCGCAGTGGCGCTATCTCAGCTCACTGCAACCTCCGCCTCCCCGGTTCAAGTGACTCTCCGGCCTCAGCCTCCCAGTAGCTGGGATTACAGGTGCCCGCCACCACGCCCAGCTAATTTTTGTATTTTTAGTAGAGACGAGGTTTCACCATATTACTCAGGCTGGTCTCAAACTGCTGACCTCAGGTGACCCTGCTTGCCTTGGCCTCCCAAAGTGTTGGGATTACAGGTGTGAGCCACCGTGCCTGGTCAGGAGCTGTTTTTTAAAATAGGGTTTTAGGTGAATGAGGGGTTGGGAAAAGGATTTCTTGGGTAGAGCAAATAGAAAAAGTGAGGCATGGAGACCCAAGATGTATGGAACATCTGGTGTAATCAGAAGTAGGCTGGTCAGTGGGATGGAGCAGCAGATGGGGGCTAGGCCTCAGCAGAAGCACGTGGGCAACAAGCAGCCTAGAAGCCAGAAATCCTGCCTCCTGGGGGCGGGGGAAGCCCTCTTCCACTTGATCACACGGCTTCCCTGTGGCTTCCCTGCACTGAGAGTGACGCTGGCTCTCTCACACCTGGTCTGGCTGGGTAGGTCTGTAACAGGAAGTGGGGGAGCAGCAGCTTATGTTTAAGGAATGGACTTTAGACTCAGCTGGTAGCATCTGATCTGGTCTGAAACTACTCTTTTTACTGTGCTAAAATTCCCATAGCATAAAATTCAACATTTTGACCATTTTAAAGAGTACAATCCAGTGGCATTTAATACATTCATAACATTGTGCAACCATCATAATGATCTGCTTCCAGAATCTTTTTGTCACCCCAAAAGGAAATCCTGTACCCATTAAGAAGTCACTCCCTAATCCCAGCACTTTGGGAGGCCGAGGCGGGCGGATCACAAGGTCAGGAGATCGACACCATGGTGAAACCCCGTCTCTACTAAAAATACAAAAAATTAGCCGGGCGCGGTGGTGGGCACCTTAGTCCCAGCTACTCAGGAGGCTGAGGCAGGAGAATGGTGTGAACCCGGGAGGCGGAGCTTGCAGTGAGCCAAGATCGCGCCACTGCACTCCAGCCAGCCTGGGCGACAGAGCGAGACTCTGCCTCAAAAAAAAAAAAAGAAGTCACTCCCTGTCCTCCTCCCTCCAGCCCCCTGGCAACTGCTTATCTTCTTTCTGTCTCTATGGGCTTGCCTATTCTGGATATTTCATATAAATGGAATCATAAGATATGCAGCCTTTTGTGTTTGGCTTCTTGCACTTAGCATAATGTTTTCTAGGTTCATCCAAGTCCGTAGCATGCATCAGTACTTCATTCCTTTTCATGGATTCCTTTTCATGGCTGAATAATATTCTACTTTAGGATGGACGATGTTTTATTTATCTGTTCATCATTTGAACATTTGGGTTGTTTACATCCTTTGGCTATTTGTGAATAGTGCTCCTATGAACCAAACTGCTGTTTCCACTCTCCTCCCATCACGCTTGTGGTTTTGGGCAATGCTTTCTGCACTCTGAGTCTGAGGCCTCACTTATGAAAATAAGGTGGTTGGACTCTAAGCCCATTGTTACTTGAAAGTCATCACCTTCCTTGGCTTGTTTGTATGTGTGAAGGTAATGTGTCGTGCAGCTACGCCACCAGTGCTGGGTGCTGGAGACCCAGCCTAGACCACCCACCCCATTTTCCAGAAGCTCACAGCCAGTGCAGAAGACATAGAACAGATGCTGCCGTGGGCTGGGTGAAGTTCTAATAGAGGCACTGCCCCTCTGCCTTGGGGGTGGAGTGGTGGAGTGGGGGGTGGGGGGTGGAGGATGGGGGATGCTATTAGGAGACATCCTGGAGTCTCCTTACATGAGGTCCCAGCTTTGCCCAGGACTTGTGTAGAGAAAGAGCTGGCTGGTTTGCTGAGCCAGTCAGGGAGCCTGAGCCTGCTTCCAAGGTAGGTGAGGAGCAAGGGGGAACTGGGATGCTGAAGCCAGGATTCCTGGGTGTGAGGCTGAGCCAAGCCCAGGCAGACATGCCTTCTATTCTGGGCTTCGTGCTCCTGGTACCCCGTAAACACCCCTCACTATCAACGTGGTGCTCTTATCACCCTCTTACAGCTCCAACCCCACCTGACATCTCTATTCGCTGAATTGAACCTGTCCATTCCTCCTTTCGAGCCCTGTTTGTGTTGTTCCCTCAGCCTGGAAGATTCTTTTCCCCTTTTGTCAAATCTTAGTCATTCTCCAAGGTGCGACTCAGGCGGTACGTCTTCCACGGAGCACTCCCTGATCTCTCAGGAAGAACTGCGTCCTCCCACTTCTGGGCTCCCCCACACACCTGGTTCATATGTCCCTTTGTCTCTTACTTTGTTCTGCTGCTATAGTTAGCTGTTTATGCACCTGCCTCCCCCACCAACTTCCGACTTTGGAGCATCCTCACCCCCTCAACCACCTCTGCATCCCATGTGTTTAGCACAGGGCCTGAGCCTGTTGATGTACATGTTAAAGGCCAAATGCAGGGTAGTGGCAGGGTCTCAGGGTTGGTAGCTTTAGGGGCTCTAGGAAGGCAAATTCCAGCTAGGAGCCTCCCAATTAAAGAAGATGGCCAAACCATAGCCAGGAAGAGGCCCATAACGCCATCCAGATTTTCATCAGCATGTTCAGCAGGCAGGGGGCAGAGGACGTGCTGGTTTCATGGAAAAGGAATGATCAGGATGACCACCTCATGAGAATGAGTCATGTGCCCCAGAGCATCCAGATGGAGGCTTGGCCTCCTCAGTGGGTGGGCTGCAGGGGGACGGCATAAATGCTCACTCACCTGGCTCCCTCATAATTCATTCCCAAGGTGTCTGGATGGGGAAGGGTGCCATCTTCCAGCGCAGGAAGCTTTCTCAGCAAAAAGCAAGCTGGAGATATAAATGAAGGAGAGAGGGCAGCTTCAGATCATCCAGATGGGAAAACCGGGGCAACGAGAGATTAAGTGACTAGTCTCCGGTCACACAGTGTGCCAACAATTTGTTTTCAGGTAGACAAAATCCTGATTTCCTGTTGGGAGTCACCTTTCTCCTCCCCTGGTGCCCTGCTTGCCCCTTGCTACAACAGACAGCCCAGAATCAGAACTCAGTTACCTGTTATTTGTATCATACCCCGAAGGCTTCTAATAAATATCTTTTCTGCCTAAGTTACTCAGAGTCCTCTTCTGTTGCTGGCAACCAAATAACCCAGACTGATGCGTGCAGCAAACTCGTGGAATGAATAGGCTCTGAGCCCAGGACTCCCAATGCTTAGTTCACTGCTATTTCCATCCTGCCAAGCTGCCTACCCTCCTTGCCCAGCTGTCCACTGTCCAGCCATCTGTCCTCACGTCTGAGCAGACTGCAAACTTGAGTGTTCTGGATCCCAAACACAGGGTCTGAGTGTTCTCTGCTTGGGATGTGCCCAGACAAATGACTTCCCCTTCCATCCCTGCCCTTCTCTGAGTGGGAGAAGCAGGGTGTGGGCATGGCAGAGACCCCAGGGAACAGAAGATGAAAAGTGCAGGGTAGGCCCAACCTGCCGAGGGGCTCGGGCAACAGTTGTCCATTTTTCATTTGAGTCTGATGCAGGGATTGGACCATTCATTTGTTCAACCCGTTTACTAAACACTTCCCATATTCAGGCTACGTGTGGGACCCTGGGAATACAATGAACGACAAGCATCTCATGGGGGATGTAGGTAAGAAGAAAAGGCAATGGTGACACAGGTGACCCGTGTGCGGGGAGACGAGCAGGGTGCCCTGGGAGTGCCAGCGAGACCCCTAAGGAGGCAGAGGACTCAGGAGAGTTTCGGTTCCCAGGAAGGCTCATCTCTGATGAGATGTGAAAGAGGAGTGGGGGGGAGAGGCTGTGGGATGAGACAGGAGGGGGTGGGGCGCTCCAGGTAGAATGAGGACATGCAGACGGGCCTGGAATTGACACAAAGCAGGGCACATTCAAGGACTAGAAAGAAATGTAGTCTAAAAAGGGAGTGTGGAAAGGGGGTGTGGTGTAGGACGGGACAATCTACCGAACCACTCACTTGTAATTTTTTTCCTCATCCCTCCCCTTCTTTCCAGAGAGGTAAGGCAGACCTACACTCCCTTGCGAGAGACAGCTTGGCTGCAGGATCAAAGGTCAAGTTCTTGGAGGAGCTATCCTTCCAGTCTTTGTTCTGTGAAAGCTGGAGCACCTGGGGATGGGGTGTCTCTTGGTCAGGGTGGTGGGGCTGTGAGGAAGGGGAGGGGGTCTCCGGGCCTGGGAAGGTGACAGAGCCCATCGGTTCCATGACTGGTGCCTGGTGTGTGGGTGGGTGGTACTGAGTGCATAGAGAGGGCTGGATCTCCACTCCAGGGCTTCTGCTGCACCCCACACGGCACCCCCTCAACAGAAGACACACAGTCTGCAGACCCAGAGGGGCTCTTCAGGTGGGGCTGGGATATCTCAGCTATAATCAGCGGGGTTTCCTTGAAACATCCCTGGCATGGTGGTCACGGCAGTGGGTTGGGGTCATTCCAGTGACGACTGGGATTGAATTTCCTACCGGGTAGGGTTGCTGGGGAGCTCTGAGTCTGGACTAATTTCATTTAAGGAGCACAATGAGACATTTCTTCCATACCTGATATTAAGGATTAAAAAAATCAACCCGTTCTAGGAATAGATTCTTGCCTTGGGAGGCAGGAGACCAGCTAAAAGGTGGGTGTGACAATCAGATAAGTGATGGCGCATCCTAGCCTGGGACTGCAGCTGGGGACTGCCCCCTTGCTGGGCCTACTTGCTCCAGTCACTCTGATTTCAGACCATAACCGTCTCCTCATCACCCCCGTGAACACGAAGCACATCCTTCCTGTCACCCCTTTGCTTAGGCTGTCTCTCCTGTCTGGAAGGCCATCACTTCTTTGCACCCCTCCCTAAAATCCAACTCAGACTTTAAGCTCCAGCTTAATCTTGAATTGCTCTAGGAAGCCTTTCCAGGGGACAGGTCTTCACTCTGCACTAGTCAAACTGTGTGGGTCCGGGAAAGTGTCTTTATAACTCTGAGCCTTACATTTTTCTCATATGTCTAACACGGATGACAATACCTTCTACACAGGATTGCGGTGAAGACCACCAGTGAATGAGAAAGGTGAATGGTGACTATCATGGTGACTGGTGAACACCAGGTGCTCAGGACCTGTGCAAACAACCAACAAAGGCACAGCAGAGAAGAGAAATGAGGGTGTTGGTAGTGGGGAAGCAAGTGTAGACAATGTATAAACTCCCAGGAAAGGGCAGGGAACCTAGCTTCTAGAAAGGACAAAGGGCTTTGAACAATGCCAAGTTGTCTGGGGCAGCCTTTGGACAAGAGAGGCATCCCAGGACCATGTGGCCTCCCTTGCTGACAACAGAAAGGCACTGTTGGACCTGCAGGTGTCTGTGGTCTGGTCCAAAGGTTCAGTATGAACTGAATTTACCAGCTTCCCCCTGTACTCTGAGGAGGAGGGGGCTGGAGGGAGATTTGAGGAGCCCCCGTCCGGCCAAATTCCTATTGGATGGGATGGGAGCAGGAGAAACATACACAGATTCTTTGCTGGCTTTGGCCACCCTGCTGGGACCAGAGTAGCAGGGGCTAGCTGCATAGGCAGCACTGAGAGAGAGCAGGGGCTCATGGCTGAAGCCAACACATTCTGTCCTAAGTACATCTTTGGGGTGGAAGGTCAGAAATTCACAGTGATTCAGCTCAGACTCTGTGGACCCTCCCAGCCTCTTCTCAGGGCCACTCTGGCTTTCTTTTAAAATATACACTTTTTAAATTTCATGGTCAGATTGGTGAGGATGGAAGGGAATAGGAGGAGGTGATCAGGGAGAGGATGGAAGCAGCAAAAAGGGCAGAAGCAATCTTAGGGCCACCTGTTCAGTAACATCTTAGCCCCTGACCGAAGAGGATAACAATGACAGTATCTTCACAATAGAAAGGGCAGCTATCACTACTGCACCTGGACCACACAGGCCAGGCACTGCTCCGGTGCCTTGCATGTGTTAGCAAATTCAATCCTCACAGCGGCCCCTGGAGGAACCTGCTAACATTCCCTGCATTTTCTAGAGGAGGAAATGGAAATTCAGAGAAGTGAAGTTACCCGCCCAAGGCCACACAGCTAGTCATCACAGAGCTTCCCCCACTGCCCACATTCCTAACCTCTCTTTCACTTTTTAGCTTTTGGTAAGAAAAAGTATTCTGCAAATACACCTCTGTGAAGAGACTGCACATCATGGCAGTTGCCTTCTACATGCTCTTTTTAAAAAATCCTCACCATAAATCTATGTGAGTAGCATGTGATGATCCCCATTTTTACAGCTGAGAAAACTAAGGCTCAGGGGGTGAAGTGACCCAAGTGAATGAGTGAAGGAGCAAGAGGGAGATCCCTGTCCCTGTGTCCCTGCTTGGGCTCATTGCTGTTCTCCCCAGAAGAACGACTGGAAGTCCTGCGCTGGACCACGACCTCGGGTTTCTCCACTTGAAGCAGCAGCCCAGGGAGCAGGCTTTGGAAGGCTAGCTTGCATGGGGAGTTTGGGAGGCTGGCTTGGGTGGGGAGCCTGCGATGGTGGCAGCTGTGTTCCATCAGTGCCGTGGCGAATACACTCACTGGCCCTGGGCTCTAGTCTCAGGCTACTATGTGACCTTGGGCTAGTCATTTCCCTTATCTGAAACTCAGTAGCCCCAAATGAAAACCAAACGGGCTGAATGAAATGACCTCTAAGGGCCTTTCCTTAGAGGTCAGGCTTCAATTCCGGGCCTGTCAGGTTTAATGAGGCAGAGGGTGGAACGGCAGTGAACCAGCAAAGGATGCTCACAGCATCAGGGAAACAGGCCTTGGTCCATGCAGCCCAACCTTCAAGCGTGGAGGGCAGATCTGGCCTGAGCCAATTATTGACAGAGTCCAGGTTCAGCTGTGATTTGATGCTGTGGGTGGTCCGACCTGATTCTAAATGGTGTGGAGGTCAGGGACCCAAAAGACAAAAAGGCAGGATTTTGGAGTTCAAAGGTTATCTGGTCTGAACCTTTGTTCTCCAAGACTCTGAAAACATTCCATTCTGCTCCCTCTCCCCGCACCTGCCCCCAGGTATGCAGTTTAATTTACAGGGAGAAAACAGCAATCACAAATGCAAAGGTGTGATCACACCTCTTGTGGGCATCTTCTGGTATTTCCATTCAGTTACATGCTTGCTCCTACCTATAACGCCTTAGGATGCACTTTTCCCTCCACTGGAAAGCCCCCTTTTCCCTTCTTTGCTTGGAAAATTCTTATTTGCCTCTTAAGACTCTGTTCAAATGTCACCTCCTCAATAAAACCCTCCCCAACTCCCTCAGGAAGAACTGGGTACTCTGTCTTCTGTTCTTACGTCTTATGTGTTGATGCCAGTCTCCCTGCCTCACGCAGAGCTACCTGGACATAAACCTGTGGTCTATGATTACTGCAGCCTCCTTTTATTGTAGGTTTATTGTGTGCTGGATGTCGTGCCAAGCACTGTACATTTATGACATCATTCACTTCTCACTATAACCCTATGAGGTAAACAGTCATCCTCCACCTACACGTGGAGATTGGGACTTGGAGAGACTAAGCCATCTGCTCAAGGTCATACAGTTGGTACGCGGCAGAATGAGGCTTCAAACTCAGTTTATCTCAACTCCAGGCTTTATTTAAATCACAAGGTTTCCAGCATCTGATATGGACTTTTCTGTTTCCCATGACGAATACTATATCTGGCACCATGCAAATGTTAAAAAAAACGAAAAGTGGGGTAATGTTTGAACATTTACAAATGGCTCATTAAAAACATCACAAAAGGCCAGGCATGGTGGCTCACTCCTGTAATCCCAGCACTTTGGGAGGCCGAGGTGGGCAGATCACCTGAGGTCAGAAGTTTGAGACCAGCCTGACTAACATGGTGAAACCCCGTCTCTATCAAAAATACAAAATTAGCCAGGAGTGGTGGCGGGCACCTGTAATCCCAGCTACTTGGGAGGCTGAGGCAGGAGAATCACTTGAACCGGGGAGGCGGAAGTTGCAGTGAGCAGAGATCGCGCCATTGCACTCCAGTCTGGGTGACACAGTGAGACTCCATCTCAAAAAGAAACAACACCATAAAAGGAGTAAACACATAGGCTTTGGCTCTGGACTGTCTGAGTATGAATCAAGGCTCCCTGACTGGCTGCCTGATCTTGGGCAAGACTTTGACTTCTTTGTGCCTCAGTTTTTTAATCTACGAAGCAGGGATAAGTGTGTCTACGCCTCAGAGGGTTAAAATGAAGATTAAATGAATGTTGATCTTCGCACAAAGTTTTTACACGAGATGCATGGAAAATGTGTAGAACAGGGCCAGGAAGCTCCTAAAAATGTTAATTGTCATCATCTTGTGTTTCAGGCTTTGCCTGTTTCCCAGTTAATATAACTTTTCTCCTCCCATGGATAAAGTCCATGAAGGTTCTGGGATGAATCTTGGGGTGTGCTGGTAAACTGGTTCTTAACTTTCTCTTTACTGGACCTGAACTGCTGTATCACTGGGAGCAAGATGAAGTAAACTAGAATATTATGCAGGAATTAAAGAAAAGAATAATGTAGGCCAGGCATGGTGGCTCACACCTGTAATTCCAGCATTTTAGGAGGCTGAGGCAAGAGGACTGCTTGAGGCCATGAGTTCGAGACCAGTCTGGGCAACACAGTGAGATCCCATCTCACCAAAAACTAGTATGTGAGCGGGGCATGGTGGTACACACCTGTAGTCCCAGCTACTCAGCAGGCTGAGGCAGGAGGATTGCTTGAGCTCAAGACTTCAAGGTTGCAGTGAGCTACGATCGCACCACTGCATTCCAGCCCAGGTGACAGTGCGAGACCCTGTCTCAGAAAAAAAAAAGAAAAAAAAAAAGCCCTGATTTGTGCCCTCTGCCAGTTTTCATGGTGTAATGCTCCCACCATGGCTGATTTCAAGCCATGAATGTGAAAGTCATGCTGCCAGTCTTAGCAGAGGTCCAGAGTTTTGCTCAATCTGTGCCTCAGTTTCTTCATCTTTAAAACAGATCAGCAGTAGGACCTAACTCAAAATACTGTTGTGAGGAGTAAACCTGAAGCTCTTAGACGAGCACATGGCACGCTGCATGCTCTGTGTTAGCCAATATCACTGTTAAGAGTTTTAACTCAGTCTCACTGCTGCTTATCTGGCTTGGACACTGACCCAACCCCAGCAACTGGCTTTCTGCTCT
Organism: Colobus angolensis palliatus; assembly: GCF_000951035.1. Taxonomy (NCBI): domain Eukaryota; kingdom Metazoa; phylum Chordata; class Mammalia; order Primates; family Cercopithecidae; genus Colobus; species Colobus angolensis. The sequence continues at coordinate 2,348,925 of NW_012114755.1, forward strand.
AACGGGCAGAGTCTCTGCCTTCTAGGATTAGGCCTTGTCCCCTCTTGCAGCTTTCCCTTCTCCCTTTGTCATATAGTTTGGATATCTGTCCCCACCCAAATCTCATGTTGAATTGTAATCCCCAGTGTTGGAGGTGGGGCCTGGTAGGTCACGGAAGCGGATCCTGCATGGCTTGTGCTGTCCTGATGAGAGTTCTCACAAGATCTGATCTTTTAAAAGCATGTGGCACTTTCCCCAACTCACTCTCTTGTTCCTGCTTTTGCTGTGTGATGTGCCTGCACCCTCTTTGCCTTCTGATTGTCAGCTTCCTAAGGCCTCCCTAGAAGCCAAGCAGACACCAGTGCCACGCTTCCTGGACAGCCTGGCCATAAGCCAATTAAACCTCTTTTCTTTATAAATTACTCGGTCTCTTGCATTGCTCCAAAGAAATTGCTGTACTTCTTTAGAGCAATGCAAGAATGGTCTAATACACCCTGAAACTAGAATTCTGGCCTAGCTTGTGTTGGTTACACACCCACCCTGATCACACACTATTTCATGCCTCTGGTTTCATCCCTAGACTTCCCTCATGCCGCCCTGGGCCTGGGCTGCCAGTGCAGCTGTGCCTTGCTCTGGATGGTCCATGATGACCCCTTCTGGCATCTGCTCTGCTCCTCATTGCTTACAAGGCTCCTCTCTCACAGGGCTGGGATGTCCTTACAGAGGGGAAAGCTGAAGTTCAAAGCTCAGTTTGCTCCCACCTGCAACTAGAGGGGCCCCTAGCTCCTGCCACACCCTGCTGTGAGCTCCAGCTTCTCATCAGTGCCTCCTGCCCCCAGCCCGATTTAACCCTTCTGTGCTCGGGCCTGGCTCAGATCGTGGCAAACTGGGAAGATCTCGGCATCTTTGGGTTTGGTGGAAGAGTCAAACGAATCAGAAGCAGGGCCTGGAGGGGAAGACACAGAGAGGCAGGGTTTGGAAACATCAGCTGGATTTAAGGCTCTTTTGCCAGGAAACAAAAAAATAGAGTGTGAACTAGGAAAAAATATCCAGGTGGGACCAGGAATCAAGGTTGAAAGGGGCCTGACCTCCTGAATTCAAATTTAACAAATAGCAGCTGCATACCTACTGTGTGCCACATGCTTCTCAGTACCTTACTTCATTAGCTCTTTGAGACAACCCCATGAAGACATCATTATCTCACTCTGCAGGAGCTACAGGCACTTAGAGAGGGTAGGAACTGACATGAGAGGAGGTACGTGGTCTCCCGGATCCTGCTCAGGTGGCCAATGGAGAACACAGGACCGAGCCTGGTCCTGGGCCAAGGATGGCTGAGCCTCTCCTTGCCTCGTGCCAGTGGACAGCTGGAAACCTGGACCCAGGGCAGGCTGTCAACAGAGGTCCTCAGTCATGGGCTGAATTCCTCAAAGCACGACAGACTGACCATTCTGAGGTCACATATTGTAAGGCAACCGTAGTCCTCCGGGAAAAGGAGGAATTCAGAGGCAGAGAGACCTGGCTGAAACGCTGGGCTCTGCCACTTTCTCCCCATGGGGCCCTAGGCTGGTGTCCTAACCTCTCTGAGCCTCAATTTCCTCCCATTTAACATGGCAGCGATGAGAGCTGCAGGGTTGTGACGAAGCCTGGGAAGCAAGGGCTGTACATAGGGAGAGCTCGGCAGTCCTGGGGCAGGCCTCCTTTTCCATATTTCTGCTGACCTGTCTTGAAGCTTCACTTCCTGTCTCCCTCCAAGTCAACCTCACACAGGAGACACTCCTGTTCTTTGTACCAGGTAGTGCTATCAGCTACAAAGGTCTGCTTCCTAGTTCCTCAGGCTCTGTCAGGTGTTCCTGGAGCTAATGAGAACAATGCAGGCAACAGCAGATGGAGGATGAGAGGGGTCTTCCCAGCAGAACCTCCTCTGCCCTCTGGACAGCTCCAGGCTGTTTCCAGGTCCCCAAGTCAGACCCAGAGTCCTAGGAAAGGGTGGATAAAAGAACTGGAAACTCCACTTGGCAGGATTTCTCAAATCCTCCTCTGCCATGACATCCACCTGCTCCAGCCATGCTCCCTCCTGCTTTTCTGCCTTAGTCTGTCAGCTCCTAGAGTGGCCCCTAGCTCCTGTCACATCCTACTGTGGGCTCCAGCTTCTCATCCGGGCCCCTGCCCCCAGCCTAATTTAACCCTTCTGTGCTCAGGCCTGGTTGGGAAAGGCCTTCCTGCCCTTCCAAGGCCCACCTCAGCCCAGGTCTCCAGGAAACCTCCCTAGTGAGTCTAGGGTGTGTTGACTTCTCCTCTGGCTGAATCCTTCCCCTGGCATTTTTTGTGACTTGGAAACTGGTAATGAGCCACACCCTGTCCCTGGCTGCTCCCTGGCTCTCTTGTCCATAACTTTGGCTTCTGTAAACTTCCCAGGCTGAGAAGGGGCAAGGGATAGAACTCCTCTATCCACCCCACCAACAGAAAGCCCAGTGCAGAGGAGAAAAAAAATGGAAGGCAAGGGAATGTACATCCAGCTCTTTCCTTTACACTCAGATTTGCAAGGAAGATGGGAAGGAAAGACCAAGTGGGAGAAAAAAAAGAAAGACATGAGTGGAAAGGAGTGGAGGAGGAGGGAAGGGCAGCTGCATGACACTCAGTACCAGGGTCATGAGAGGACAGATCAGGCCCATGATCCAGGTGGCCATGAATCATGCTTCAGGGCTCTCACACTCTGATTATGCAACTCCTAGGCTCGACACAGAGATCTCTTTGAAAACCTTTGGAACTCACCTCCTCCAGGCAGCCTTCCGTGATTGACTCTGATCTCTGCCCCTGCTCCCCTTGACTCCCTGAGCTGCACTACTTTGCACTCATCCATGTCACTTCCCATGATGCCAGGTCCTCCGGGGAAGGCATGGAGGTCTCTGCCTCACTGGCAGGAAGTCAGTTTACATTTATCATCTGTAGCCAGAGATCAGACTGTCTTTTTCTGACCACTTTTCTTTTTCAGACGGAGTCTTCCTCTGTCACCCAGGCTGGAGTGCAGTGGCGCGATCTAGGCTCACTGCAGCCTCTGCCTCTTGGGTTCAATCAGTTCTCCTGCCTCAGCCTCCCAAGTAGCTGGGACTACAGGCGCCTGCCACCACGCCCGGCTAATTTTTGTATTTTCAGTAGAGACGGGGTTTCACCATATTGGTCAGGGTGGTCTCAAACTCCTGACCTCAAGTGATCCACCCGCCTCGGCCTGGTGCTGGAATTACAAGCATGAGCCACTGTGCCTGGCCCCATCTTTATTAGCTCCAGAGTGTGGTTCAGAATACATTTTGCATTTTAAACCCAGTTTGTCTCTGAGATAATCTTGCTATAATCTTGTATCAATTTCTTTAATATCAGGCTCTGTACTGAGCCTTGGGGGTCACACAGATAACTAAGAGCCAGTCCCTGCCCTCCACCCAGCATTCAGCCTAGTGAGTTGAGTGAGAAATGCATTAAGGGCCCACTGAGGCTGTCTTATGGGAGTACTCAGGAGGGTACAAAAACAGAGTCTGGGAAGCTGCACAGAAGAGACCCGAAGGACAACCAGGAGTTCACCAGATACAGGGAGGACATTCCAGGCAGGTAACACTGCAGGGCAAAGGCCCGGAGAGATGAAAGCACAAGGTACGCTAGGCAGAGGAGGCACCTCAGTGTAGCCACAGAGTAGACATAAGAGGGACTCTTGTCACCCAGCAGAGGGCTTCATGCATCAGCCTAAGACATACTGACTTTGACTCACAGACCATTTTTTTCTCAGGGGGACAGAGCAGGTATTGCCATGCTAGCTGGCATTTAGAAATCTGTGTGTATATCAGGAGTTAGTGGGGAAAAAGTGAGAACATGGATGGATCTCAAAAACTATGTCTTTTTACCTTTTTTTTTGGAGATGGAGTCTCGTTCTGTCACCCAGCCTTGAGTGCAGTGGCACAATCTCGGCTCACTGCAACCTCCACCTCCCAGGTTCCAGCGATTCTCCTGCCTCAGCCTCCCGAGTAGCTGGGACTACAGGTGTGCATCACCATGCCCAGCCAATTTTTGTACTTTAATAGAGATAGGGCTTCGCCATGCTGGCCAGGCTGGTCTTGAACTCCTGACCCTTGGGTGATCCACCTGCCTAGGCCTCCCAAAATGCTGGGGTTACAGGTATGAGCCACTGCATCTGGCTTTTTAAAAACTATTTCATGACACAAAAGAGCATACACTATATGATTCCACTTATATGATGATTAGGAACAGACAAAATCCATCTACAATGATAGAAATGGGAACAATCGTTATCTCTGAACTTTCGGGGGTGATGGAAATCTTCTGAGTCTTGCTCTTGGTGATGATTATATGAGCTCACGCAGTTGTCAAAATGCACTGAACAGAACACTTAAGATCTGTACATTTGACCGCTTGTAAAATAAACCTGAAGAACATGTGTGAGCATTTTTGGTTGTTATAATAACTGAAGGGTGCTACAGGCAAATCTATAGGAGATGGGGCCAGGGATGCTTTCACAGCAAAGACCTTTCCCACCCAAAGGCCAGTAGGTCCCTGTTGAGAAATACAGCTGCAAGCCATGGGGAGCTGCAGAAAGACAAACACCAGAGAGACCTGGCCACATCTGTATTTTGGTAAGACAAGGCTCTGGTGGTGGTGGCAGAATCTTGGGACAGTGATGTGCCACAGAAGGTAGACATATGATCTTCACTGCCACTCCTAGGCCTCATATTTGCCTCTTAGCCCACTGGCCTGATGCTGTCCTGGAGGGCCCCCGGGAGGTCCCTCTGAGGCACCTCAGATGCTTACCAGCTAGGGAAGGAGCAGAGGCAGCAGATGGTAGTGGGAAATGGCAATGCCTCACCCCCAGCCTCCCGGCCTCATGATAAGCACCAAGGATAAAAGTGATCATCTTCCTCTGAAGTGGAGTCTCAGTGAGGGGGATCTCCCTGAGTGTCTGGAGTCACTGCAAGCAGGGCTGAATGCTACTGCTGCTACTATAGAAAAGCACTGTTTTACATCACAGGCTAAAGAAAAACACAGCTGACTTGCATGAAAATACTCACCTGACCCCTCCCTTCCGAAAGCCTTCTCTGACCTCCGTCCTGGGCAGGTGTCTCTCCTGTGTTCCCACAGCCCTACAGAACACAGTTACTGCCTAGGTTTGAATTCTGGCTCTGACACTTACTTGCTGTGCATACCTGAAACGGAGTTACTCAAGCTCTCTGTTTCCTCACCTGCAAATTGAGGATAACAGAAACCGTCTTCACTGAACTGTTACCAAGATTGAGATAATGTAGTAAGCACTCAGTAAGAGTGAGTGCTTATGGTGAGCCTAGAATGCATCAATACAGACCACTGTTGCCAGGTGACTCCTCTGGTGCCTCCACTAGACGTTAAGCTCCTTGTGGGCAGGGTCCTTGTGGTCATGTTGATTGCTGAGGGCCTTGTGTCCACCACAGTGCCTGGTACAGTAAATACTTGCATGCTTGAATGAATTCCACCCACTAAGATCTCTCCTGAGAGCTTTCTTTTTCCACCCACAATGCCTCTAAATCACAACAATTCTTCAGAAATGGGGCCAGACTCATTTGTATTCTGTTCCCTCTTCTCTCTTCTGTTACCTCCATGGCCATGCAGAACCCAAACAACATTTAGTTTTTAAATTAACAGCTTCTTCCTGGACTCTCTACTCCTAAGACTTCACTCAGTGGTCTTCATACTGGGCATGCAAAAATCCTTTTTAAAAAATGCACCCCGCACCTCTCAAAAAGTTAAACACAGAATGACCATACGATCCAGCAATTCCACTGCTAGGTATATACCCCAAAGTGTTGCAAGCGGGGGCTCAAACAGATCCTTGCACACCAATGTTCATAGCTGTATTATTCACAATAGCCCAAAGGTGGAAACAGATGAATGGCTAAACAATGTGGTATATCCATACAATGGAATATATTCAGCTTTACAAATGAGATTCTGATATGTGATACAACAGACATGATCCCTGAAAACATTAGGCTAAGTGAAAGAAACCAGACAAAAAAAGACAAACATGACGCCATTTACATGAGGTACCTAGGATAGGTGAATTTATGAAGACAGAAAGTAGAACGGAGGTCACCAGGGGCTGGGGGAGATGGGAATGAGGAATTAGTATTTACTGAGTACAGTGATTCAGTCTGGTAAGATAAAAAGGTTCTGGAGATGGTTGTATAACACTGTGAATATACTTAACGCCACAAAATTATACTCTTAAAATTGGTTAAAAGAGTAAATTTCATGTTATGTACATTTTACCGCAATTTAATAAAAGTCTCCCACACCAAACAAAACACTGGAAGGACAGACTTCCCTCTGAAATCTATCAGAGCTGCATGCCCCTCTGCCAACCCTAGTGCTCTGTGACCTTGACCTCCTGGCCCATGATCTATCTTCCTCTCCATCCTCTCCTTGGTTTCAGCTCTTGTGTTCCCTGTTCTTTTTTTCTTTTTGAGACAGGGTCTCGCTCTATCACCCAGGCTGGAGTGCAGCGGCGTGATCTTGGCTCACTGCAACCTCTGCCTTCTGGATTCAAGCAATTCTCCCGCCACAGCCTCCTGAGTAGGCGGGGCTACAGGTGTACACCACCACGCTTGGCTAATTTTTATATTTTTATCAGAGACAGAGTTTCACCATGTTGGCCAGGCTGGTCTCAAACTTCTGACCTCAAATGATCCCCTGCCTCAGCCTCCCAAAGTGCTGAGATTACAGGTGTGAGCCACTACACCCAGCTCTCTGTTCTTTTTCTACTGCAGACCCCAGGGCCAGCACATGTTCTTTTCCTTGATCCCATCGTATCTCTTGAGGGTGCTTCAGAGAGATGCTTTGAGACTCTGAGATGGAAAAGCTATGTGCCTGGAGATGCTCATCATTGACTGCGTGCAACAATAAAGACATAGTTAAATAAAGTGGGAACCAGCCAACCAGGTATAAACAGAGAAGTCATGACAAAATGTTAAGTGAAAAATGCAGGCTATAAACCTATATGTGGACTAATTTCCACTATTACAAAATACAGATCTACAGAAAACATAGAATGGGGCATATAAAATGATGGCTCATCTTATGTTTGTTCTCTAGCATGGAGTATGGTTATTTTCACAACTGTAATTTATAATTTATACCAGACAACACCTTTAGGCAGATGATGAAATATACACATTGTTAGTTTTGCAAGAATCTTCAGAATTGATTCCAGATGCCCATATGCTGCCACCACTGAGGCTCACAAATCTCTCCCGAATGGCTTCCAGAGGAATGGGGGGCGATGGGGTGTTTCATCTTGACTCTATAGAAGACACGTGGGGACTTGGTGTGTCTCTCTAACGACTGCAACCAACTACCTCACCACAAAAAGAAGGGCAATTTAGGGTCTTTATTTTGCTATAGGACTAACCAGAAAATTTGGCTGTGAACAGTTTATCCCTTACATTAGCCCAAAGTTAGGAATTCCCAAGATACTTGTTCCCTTACAAATCTGCAAACAGTGGATCTCCTGCATCTGGTGTGAGGGGATCCCCTCCCCATCCAACATGCTACACCCCAGGTATAGAAACTTGAGTCACGCTTGCTTCAACGGGGACACAGGAAGGAGGGTAGCTTCTGTTCTATGTGCTGCAGCACAGCGGGAAAAGCTTTTCTCAGTCTAAGAGTTTAGAAATTTCTGAGTTTTGCCAGACACCGGTGACCACGATGCTCGTTCCACATCTCACCAGATGTAGAAAAGACTGAGATAATGTTAAAGAATGGGGGGAATCTTATTTTCCATAATCCCCTAACGTAAAGGAGAGCCTTTTGGTGATAACACTGCTTAAAAGTGAAAAGAGTTTCTAGTTTGTTTTTTTTTTCCCTTGAGATGACCTGAGTTTCTACCTTCTAGAGGTGACAGGTGACAGACCTGTGGCTTCAGATGGAATCTGGACCAGGGGGTCCAGAGATCCTGTATTTCTAACACTGAGCCTGCATGTCACCTAGCCCCTCACACGGTCCAGTCAGTTTTCCCATCTCCACTTGTAGATCCATTTCAACAATTAATTAGGTGCCTGAAGCATTTGTATGTCTGTAATTTCTCCCTCCCCACTGCCTTCTCTTTTTGGGAATCTGTCAATTTACTGGAGATGACAGCATCTTGTCCTGCAAATATGGGTCTTTGTGTTAGATGAGTTTCTTTAAAACCTCTATGAAGGAAATGGTTGAGAGTTCCAGAGAAAATCTGAAATGAAGCCAGAAGGATGTATATTTGTGCTGGGAGGAGGATGAAGAAAGACCAAAAATGTTATTTTCATTGTTTTACAGTCATTTCAGGTATGTTTTACTATTTCGTATTAGTCAACAGCAGTGTTATAGTATCAAGCCATATTGAATAGAACATGCAGGCTTCACTTAAATTTTCATACTTGAGCAACAACACAGAATTCAAGTTATCTGAGCTTTACTATTTTGATCATAGTACAGCTTACTATACCCTTACTATGGTATAATATCTTTATTTATTGGTTCATATAAGTCCAAGATATACAGTCTCATACATAAATGGTCATTTCCAACATTCATTCATTCAACAATTATTTACTGTGAAGGGCCAGGTTTGGTTTGCTAGGCACAAAGAATATAAGGTGAATAGGATGTGTGTTCTCTTAGATTCATTAACATTATGCAACTTCTCATTCTTTAGGTCTACAGGCCCTTACATAACTGGCTCTGCCCACTCTCTCACCTTTTTCCTTATCACTTTCCCCCTTTATCTCTTACAGTTACACTTTAGGTTCCTTGAAGACACCAAGATATTGTTACCCCAGGGCCTTTGCACCTGCGGTCTCCTGTTTTTAGAATGCTATTCCCCAGGTCTCCTCTTCATTCAGGTCTTTGTTCAAATATCACCTCCTCAAAGACAATTCTATTTAAAGGCAGATCTCTTCCTCCACTCTTCCTCCCAGTCATCCCTCATCCTACTTTATTTTTCTCCAAAGCACTGCTCACCACCTGAACAATTTTATCTTTGTTTATTTTTATTTTCTGCCTCCCCTGGTAGAGCTTGGGGAGGAAGTTCATCTTTTTAGCAGTGTATCCCTAGGGGCTAGAACAACCTGGCATGTAACAGATGTTTATATGTATTCGGAGAATAAATGAATGAACTGGTTCTTGATAGTTTAGGGTGCTTGATGAACCAGCTGTGCAGGAGGGATCATTATGGTCCCCGGTAGATTCACAGCCCCTACTCCTAAGCCTCCCACTCCTCCTCCTGTTGGGCTCTGTCTGTGAATGGTGTCCTTGGCCGTTCAGTCTCAAAGCCTTGCCATCACTTATTCCTCCCTCCTGCTAGTGCCTACCTCCAATCAGTTACCAATTTTAGTGACACTGTGGCCTCTTGCATCAACTTCTTTTTCTAACCATTCTTAAAACCACCCCCAGTCCATACTCTTTATCCCTCACCTAAACCATTGTCATCATTTCCTACCTGGGCTTCCGGCCAGCAGGCTCTCCTCATTCAATCTGTTCTCCAGGGGGTAGCCAGAGTGAGTTTCATCATGTTAAGGTTTGATCATGTTTTTTCTCCACTCAAAAACTAAAGACTCCCAACTCCATAGCTTGGCAGTCAATGTTCCCCCAATAACCTCCATCCCCTTAACCCAACCTTCCTTCTCAAGACCCTTCTTTTATTCTTTTTGATCCAGTTGGAATGAACTGCTTTCCAGTTTCTGTATATATCCTAGAAGTCCCCATTGCCTGTCCATCCTCTGCTCATGCTGTTTCCACTTCTTGAAATAGTTTTCTTCCTTTCTTCTAATGTACAAATCATTCACCCAGTTTAAATGCTACTTGGCTTCTCCAAGAAGCCATTACTGACCCATGAGGAGATTAAAATTCCTCTTTCTTCTCAACTGTTTTTTAAGGGGTTATCCGCCTCTCTTTTAGGGCAAGTCTCGTGAAAGGACAGGCAATATGACACAGAAGAGTTCAGAATCTGGAGTCAGATCATCTGAGCTGGAGGGCCTAGCTCTCTGGATCTGAGACTTTTGAGGTGTGCACCCTTAGATAAGTGAAAACCCAAGCCTTAAATTTCCTATATGTAAAATGGGGATAACACTATTGATGTCATAGATGTGTTATAGAGGAGTAAGTGACAGAGTATAGGAAAAGCTTTTGACACTACATACAAATTAATTATGAAATTCTATCACGCTAACATACAAAACGTTGAATAAACAAAAGTGTTGCTCTTCCCAGGGAGTTTTCATGGATGTTTTATGCTGGCTGAGCCTGAAGTCCAGGAATAGGTCAGTGGGGAAAGGATTTTTTTGAGGGAGGAGGACTTTTGAGGCCTTAAGGATCCCATGTCCTTGGATGATCTGAAGAAAGGAAGACGTATAGGATATATCCACAAAGCTGGGGTCCTAGTGGAATTACTAGCTACCAATTCTTGAGCATTTCCTATGTGCTAGGGACTGTACTAAGTACTCTACATACATCATTCTTGAGTCAGAAATTATTCCTTCATAGAGCAAAAGAAGCCCACAGCAGTTATATAAATACGTGCTCCCCCCTACCCCACTGCCAAATAGTTCACATCATCAGTCCAATGATGTTATTTTTTGGATGGAGAAATTGAGACCCAGAAGGGTTATATACTGACATTGTACAGCTAGTGAGGAAGAAACCGGGCCTGGAATCCAGATCTCTCCACTCTCAAGGGAGAAATCCCTACATGGCAAAAACCCAGGGGCCACCATTCATTATGAAGTCTGCGTAAACTTCATAGCCAATGCCATCTATATGGACTACCTTGTCAGTGGCAGCCCCTGAAGTTCTGCCACTTGGCCACCCTGGCTCAGCTCCACGATGAGCTGCTCACCCGTCAAAAAGTTCTGGATGGAACTAGAGACTATGATTCTAAGTGAAGTAACTCAGGAATGGAAAACCAAACACTGTACGTTCTCACTCATAAGTGGGAGCTAAGCTATGAGGATGCAAAGGCATAAGAATGATACAATGGACTCTGGGGACTTGGGGGAAAGGAGGGAGGCGGGTGAGGGACAAAAGACTACACAAATTGGGTTCAGTGTATACTGTGGCTGATAGGTGCACCGAAGTCTCACAAATCACCGTTAAAGAATTTACTCATGAAACCAAATACTACCTGTCTCCCAAAAACCTATGGAAGTAAAATTAAAAAAGGAAGTACTTGAGACCAGAACCTCAGGTTCCTGGAGACTGAACACTGCCCTCCTTGCCAACTATTCCATCCAGAGTCTCCTCCAAGGTGACGGACTCCGTCCCTTCACCATCCTTCTGTGCTTGTACTCCTTCAACACACCTCTCGGGGCACCCTCTCTGCACCAGGCTTCAGGCTCAGCTCTGGGGACACCCGCTGCCCTTGATGGAGCCTTGTGCTGAGAAAGCACCCGAGCCTGGTGTGATTGTAACTCAAGCTTCCCCAGCAGCTTTGTCAGCAGCACCAAGAGGCTGCCCTTAACAAGCCCCAAGGAGAAAGAGGTGGGGACCTCCGCAAAGGGATGACTAAAGGGGCCTGGTTGGAGTAGAAGACTTGGCCCTCAAAGGGGAGGGAAGGGTGACTGAGAGGGCACGCAGTCAGGACACAGTGGAGAAGAGGACGAATCCTGGGATGCCACATCACCTGGTCCAACTGAGGACACTCAGGCTCAATGTGCCCTGGGTGGATCAGGATTAACGCCCGGGAATCTGATCTCAGGTCCAGGGCTTCTTCATTCTCCCAAACGGAATCCCAAACTCGGAGTGTTTGAGTGTTTGCATAAGAGACATGAGAGCTCTCCTTTGAGGTTGAAGTAAGCAAATTAAAGCCCCCACCCCCGTTTTTTGGTACAGCAGGTAGGGATGATAGCAAATGAATGGCACCTGCCCCTTCAAGTGGGGCAGGGCTGGAATTACACACTTTCGTGGTACACTCAGGTGAATTTTGGGGTTCTGGGGCTTCAATGGGGGTGGGATCTAGTTGTGTAGGAGGGGGGCATGAGTATGAAAACCTGGGACCCTAGATTCTAATGAAAGCTTTCCCACTAACTCTCCGGTGACCTTGGCCAAGCCACCTTACTGGGCCCTCAGTTTCCCCACCTGTAAAATGAGGAGGTTGAATAAATTCCGAAGATTCGTCTGACCCCGATCTTCTAAAGCCCTGTGATCCTGGATAAGGTAAGCCTCCCAAGGCTCTTACCAGGGCAATCTCCGGTTTTGCAGGAGCCTGGGCCTCATCCAGAAACAAGCTGCATGCTGGGGGAGGGGAGCGCGCTAAGCTTTTTTCTGGGGGAGGGTGGGACGCTGGAGGCTAAAGCTAAAGGGTCGGTGGAGGCGAGGCGTTGGGAAGGCTGGGAGCCGCGCTTTAGAGGCCGGAAGGCTAGCGGCGATTTCCAACCTCCCTCAGGGGCTTCGGGCTCTGAAGAGGCGATGCAGCCCAGAGCCGCGCACCAGCCTCCGCCGGCCGTAGAGGCTCACACTCCAAACCACTATCCCGATTCTTCCCCGGAACCGCGCACCGGCTTCGTGGGGAGTGGCTGCCGCTCCCTCCCGGCTACCAAGCGCCGAGCCCCCTCCTCTGCGTTGGGGGACCCCTCCCCCAGCATGGGGGCGCCCGGAGCCCCACGGGGGCGTGGCGGGGGCGGGCGCCGGCTCCTCGGCCAGAGGACTGGAGAAGGTGTCAGTTGAGGGGCCACCCCAAGGAGGGACCCGCGCCCTCCACCTTCCGGCTCCGCACACAAAGGCGCCGACGGAGGCGCCGCACTTACCGGTCAGAGCGGGTTGCGGGCTCCGGGCTGCGGGCTGCGGGCTGCGGGCTCCAGGCACCGGCGAGCAGGCGGGCAGGCTGGCGGGAGGATGTGCGCGCGCGAGTGTGCGTGTGTCTGCGTGTGTCCCTGCCTGTGTCTGTGCCAGTGTGTGCGCGACGGGGGCCGCGCCGAGCTCTGTGCGTCTGCGTGTGCGGGGGCGTCCGTCCTTCGGTCCGTCCGCCAGGCGCTCCGTCCCGCGCTCCGTGCGCGCTCCCTCGCCCTACAGCCTCACCAAATGCGCTTCAGCTGCGGAGTCGCAGGCGCAGCCGCCGGGTGGGTTTGTCACCCCCCAGCCCCGGCTCCGCCCCGCCCCCGGGCGGGCTGGCGCCGCTCCCCGGGAATTGCGCAGGGCTGGCGGGGCTGGCAGGGCTGGGGACCGGGAGATCGGGCTGCTCCCGGGGCACGAAGGGGGCCGGATCACAGACCCTTAACCCCTGACCTCATCTCAGGTGCCTCCCTCTCCCGAGCAACTCTGCGCGGAGTCCCAGCAGTCGTCGTCCCCACGCCAAGGTTGCCTGGACAGGGAGGGCGAAGGAGTGGGAGCATCGCATCCATTTCATTCATGATTTTTCTCCTCTTGGGAGCCCCGGGTCGGGCCGCGCTGCTACTGCAACCGCCAGAGGGACCCCGCCAGGGCCGTGCGCGCTGAACCTGGGACGGGACAGACAGGCAGACAGAGGGAGTAGGGGCCAGCGAGACAAAGGGGGCAGAGCTGTGGGGTGGGGGTGTGGGGGGCGTGGGGGTCGGCTCACTGGAGGCATGCTGTGGCTCTCCCCCCATGTTACCAACACCTGCGCAAGTGGAGCGGCCGCATACTAGGGCGCACGCAATACCGGGTGACGAGGACCAGTTCTAGGACGCTGAGGAGGCGCCCCTTTTCCCAGTTCTCCCTGTTCAGCCTCTGGGGAGCTAGAGCGAGCGGACAGCTCCTCCCTCCGCCGAGTCTTGCCCTCCTGACGTGCGGCGCGGGGCACGCATCTGTCGGTTTTCTCGTGGGCACCAGGGGCCCGGACGCGCAGGGAGCTGCCCATGCACCCCACAATTCTCCCACAATCTCCCGTATTCTGCAGGCTGTTACCATGCTGGCCAGGGGTTTCCGGCATTCCATCCCCATGGGGGCTTGAGGCTGTGGGCTACACACAGGGCAGGGATCCTAAACTCCATTTTTTACAGGGGGAATCAGAGGCGAGCCACCACATGGCTACCACCCTGGTTCCAGCAATCATCCCCCACCCCCCTAGGATTTCCATAATAGCGTCTTTGCTGGTCTCCCAGCTTCCACCCTTGCCCCCCCTTACAGCTATTCTCTACACAACAGTCCCGGCGGCGATCCTTTACTGGAAAGGCCCCTCATGACCTGCAAAGGCCCTTCAGGAGCTGGCTCCCTTTTAACTCTTTAAACTCTCTTTCTACTGCCCTCTCCTTCTCCCACGCTCCAGTCACATTGGCCTTTTTAATGCATCATCCGCATGGCGGCCCTGTGGCCTCAGGACCTTTGCACTGCTGGTCTGTCTGGAAACTCTTCCCCCTGATGGTCACATGGCTAGTCCTTTACCTCTTCAACTTGTCACTCCCCCCGCCACCTGCCCCCAAGATGGAGTCTTGCTCTGTGGCCCAGGCTGGGGTGCGGTGGCTCTATCTCAGCTCACTGCAACCTCCACCTCCCGGGCTCAGGCGATTCTCCTGTCTCAGCCTTCAGAGTAGCTGGGACTACAGGCGCCCGCCATCATGCCCAGCTAATTTTTGTATTTTTTTAAGAGACAGGTTTCACCATGTTGGCAGGGTTGGTCTCGAACCCCTGACCTCGTGATCAGCCCGCCTTGGCCTCCGAAAGTGCTGGGATTACAGGCGTGAGCCACGCTGCCTGGGCTCAATGTGTCACTTCTAAGATAATTGCGGTAACTATCCTGTTTAAAGTTGCTGGGCCTCCCTCCTCATTTTCTCCATGCAGACATTTATTTCTGTTCCCTGCCCCTGAAGCTCACTGGCCTCATTGCCAGTTCCCACCTCAGTCCCCTCCCATCCCAATCCTTCAGCCTCACCTTACAATTCTGTTCTTTAAATGAACCCTGTGTTTTCCTGTATTTAGGCCTTTGTTCATGTTGTCCCTGTTCAGTCTGGAATGCCATCCTCCCATGTCTTGACTAATTTTTAAGGTCCAGCTTAAATGCCACCTCCTTCTCCCCATATTCCTAGGGACACTCAGCCCTCATTACTTTCTGTCTGCTGTGATAGTGGTTCCTTGTCTTTTTCCCCAGCTGCACTATGAACTCCTGGAAAGTCGGGCGGGGTGTCTTCACTCTCCCCAGTTCCCAGCACAGAAGGGCCCATCAGTACATGTTCGTGGATCAAGGGCACTGATCGGGAGGCCCTAGACTGGGCCTTGATTGGTCTTTTTTTTCCCCCCCTGGAAAAAGACCTAGAGACCTAGACCCAATTAGGTCCCTGTGTTGCCCTCGAGGAGTTTCCTGTGGGGTGGGGGAAGATTATACATTGGGTAAGAAGGCCATACTGCTTGGGTTGTGTGGAAGTGTGAGTAGACATATCAGCCTGTGCACCAGGACCTGCTCCTCACCCCCTGAGAGTATCATCACCATGGTTCAGCATAAGGCTGATTTCTCCAGGCTGCATCAGTTGAACAATAGCAACTACTATACATGGGCACTTTAGTATGTGCCATGTAGTGTTTTGTGTTTTCTCAGGGTGCTGCTCTATTTAATCTTCATGACATCTGTGGGAGATAGGCCTTTAGACATCCCCAATTTCAGTAGAGGAAGCAGAAGGAATAAGTGAGTTACTTAAGGTCCCTTAAGAGGTGTGTGTTTCAAATTCAGATCTAGCCAGTTCCATAGCCCGTGGTCACACAAGCAGGGACGCCTTAACATGAAAGCCCTTTGGGCTGATGGAAGGAAGGGGAGAAAGTAGGGCTTAGAGAGCTTCAGTGGCATCAGCCTGGCCCAGATTCTTGATGTCCCCAGCTCAGGGGTCGCTGAGTCATGGTAGTCCAGGTGGGCTGGGACCTCACAGGTTCCTGTCAGTGTTGCCTCTGATGTCCTATGGTGGAGGCTAATGGCTGCCCTTCGTAAAGGCAACTTCGGAAAGCTAGAGGTGCCTTGTAAACATTCCTAGCTGTGTGCTCTGGGTTCAAAGCCCAGCCTCAGCTGTCATATGTGGATAATAATGCCGATCTAAAAGCGCTATGGCAAGGAAGAAGTATGACAATACCTCTAGAAAGTAGTAAGGCAACAACAAAGATCTTTCTTTTGTTTCTTGTATTGAGTTTCTCTCAGATGGGGTATACCTAAACTAGTCTCTTCACCATGTTTCCACCCTATACACCCTTTTATTGAAGAACATTACCCCAGGGTGCAGTTCAGGAAGGAAATCTAGCATTTATTGAGGGCTTTAAAAAATAAGCTATCCATGTTGTTTCCCTGCATTTTCTCCTTTGATCTGCCAAAGCACCTTAGGAGGGACTGCTATTACCACAGAGGAACGGGAGGCACAGAAAGGTCCAGGGGGCTTTCCCAAGGCCACAGAGCTCACAAAACAAGATTCTAGCTTGTTTCTGACTCTGTTCACTTAACCAGCACCCTGTCAACCCATGAAAAGTGGCCGCTTTGATTTCCTTTCTCTTCTCTGATGAGGAAGAGTTCTGTGAGGCCCATGGCAACGAAATAGTTGTGAGGTTGTGACAACTTAGGAGCCACTTTGTGTAACTCATTTACCCTTTCTTGATGGAGGGAAGAAGAGGGATTTAAGAAAGAGGAGATGGGGAGAAAAAGATGGTCTGAGAAACCAGAGAATGTTTTCCTGGTGGTTCTTGGTGGACTGCTAGAGATTAGAGTCCATCTTTCTTGCTTTTGGCCTCACTTGCAATTCGCTGTCTTGGTAATGAAATGCTTTGCTTCAGTGAAAATGTCCCCCATCCAGATTTTTATTTATTTACTTACTTATTTATAACTTACCCCAATCCACAAAAGATTTGAAGTAGCTTACCACAGGAGCAGGATCCATAAAACAATGTTAAAATATCAATGAGGATAAAGAATCAGGACCGAGGAAAATGTAAATAAACGTTGAGTGACATGACCAAAGCTCAATAATCACAGCTGGTATTTTATTGAGTTTATTCCTGTGTGCAAAGGAATTTGTGTACATTATTTTCATTTAATCCTTAAAAGAGCCATGTGAGGTAAGTACTATTATTATCTTCATTTTGAAGCTTCGGGAAACATTTCTCTCAGGATCGGAGAAATGAAATATGATGCCCTAAGTCATGTAGCTGGTAAGTGGTAGAGGCAGTATTTGAATCCAGGTTGACAGTAGAACTGATACCCTTGACCACTGTCCTATCCTGCCTCTCCAAAGGACAAAAGACTACAAATGTACAGAACACAGGGGCCTCTAGAGTACTGTGCTTGAACCTCAAATTTGGTTCTGATCATCTTGGGATGCCAAAAAGAAACAATCTGTTATATAGAACTAATGCCTTTATATCCTTCAAGTTTTTGCTCCAGTGTCATTTTCTCAGTGAGGCTTCCCCTGACTTCTCTGCCTAATACATCAGAGCCTGCCTTTTCCTGCTCCCTTCAGGAGTCCCAGTCTCTTCTTTTATAATGAAACATTTTACCTTCTAATGTACTGGATAATTTCTGTATTAACTATGTTATAATATCTATCTCACATTTTATATATTTCTTATGGCATATTTATTTATATACATTTATTTATGAGCTATAGATTAGGTAGTTTATCTATTTTGTATGTTCACCCTTTAAATATCTGTTTTTTGTTTTCCCCACTGGAATACAAGGTCCACAGGGCAGGCATCTTCATGTGTTTGGCTCACTGATATATCTTAAGTGTCCAGGACAGCGCCTGGTACATAGCAGGTACTCAATACATTTGTTGAATGCTGAAATAATTATCTCAGAGGGGAAGAAACAGACTAGTATATCTGAAGTAGCAAAGTACGTAACTTTTTTTTTTTTTTTTTGCAAGCTCATATTACTCTTTCCCTTCCCTTCTTCTTTCTTTTCTTTTTTTTTTCTTGAGACAGAGTCTCGCCTTATCGCCCAGGCTGGAGTGCAATGGTGCGATCTCAGCTCACTGCAACCTCTGCTTCCCGGGTTCAAATGATTCTCCTGCCCCAGCCTCCCAAGTAAGTGGGATTACAGGTGCATGCCACCACACCCAGCTAATTTTTTTGTATTTTTAGTAGAGATGGGGTTTCACCATGTTGGCCAGGCTGGTCTCGAACTCCTGACCATGTGATCTGCCTGCTTTGGCCTCCCAAAGTGCTGAGATTACAGTCGTGAACCACTGCGCCTGGCCCTTTTCTCCTTTTCCCCCATTCACCTCCATAAAAAATGTGAGGTAGTTCTAGCACTTAGCTCTAAAAGCAAGTCTTATAGGAGGTTTTCCTGATGTTAGACCTTTAGGGGTTTATGCAGCCAGAGACCTTAGTCTCATCGTTAGAACAAATGAGCAAATGGGAATTCATGAACCTAATTGTGGTGGATTCTCTCAGCAAAAGCTGGATATTATCCCTTTACCTAAATCAGCAAAGGTAATCCCTTTAGGGGTCTAGGAATAGTGCCCAAGTGCCGTATCTCAAGGATTTGGTATTTAGAGCATATGCTATTGGGATGGAGATGGGAAAATAAAGAACAGAGCTTTTTTTTGTGAAACAACTGATTTAAAGAGAGACGACATCCTGGTGCTCCTAAGAGCTCATTTCCAGGGTTGAATTTCCTGGCTGCAAGCCTGAAGAGTAAAAAGCCAAGGACATCAGCGAAGTGTCTCAGAGAACCTTAGCTGAGACCATTTGCTGGGGTATGTGTGTTTGTGTGTGTTGGGGGCTGGTGCGGTGTCATGTGATCTTCCTGTAGGGGCTGGCCACAGATCTGAGACAAGCCCTGGGGGGCTACAGATACCAGTCAGCTCAAGGTGAAGGGCAAGGTCACCTGGCTGCTGATCCCAGGAAGAAATATCAGAAACACTTGGTCAGGAGGAGTGAGCATCACAGCTTTGTCTCCTCCGTGATCATGGTTCTGAGCTCTTGCAAAGCAAGTTATTTAACAAATATTTTATTGAGGGCCTACTCTGAGCCAGCTCCTGTTTCAAAAACTGGATAACATAGTAGAGAACAAGGCAATCAACTTCCCTGCTATCACGGAACTCTCATTCTGGTGGAGACACGCTGACAATAAGCCAGGTTAAAATAACAGATAAAAGGATAATTTCAGACAATGAAAAACGCAATGAAGAAAAAGAAAAGAAGGTGGGTGATGGAGAGTGAAGGTGGAGAGTTGCCATTTTCAACTGGGTGTTTGGAGAAGGTTTTTTGGAGGAGATACCATTTGAACAGAGACTTGAGTTGCAAGAAAGAATGAACCACTCAGAGTAGGAGAAGGATTTCCTGGGCAGAACATTCTCTTCTAGGCACAGCAGAACAGAGTGAGAGATGGGGTAGGAGAGGAGCCCGCTGCATCCCAGCTGTATCTCAGAATCATCTGAGTGAACTATTAAAAAGTATGGATTCTGGGCCGGGTGCGGTGGCTCATGCCTGTAATCCCAGCACTTCGGGAGGCCAAGGTGGGCAGATCATGAGGTCAGGAGTTTGAGACCACTCTGGCCAAGAGATGGAGATTAGACTGAAGCTTACACCGAAGTAGTTCCTGGCTTTGGTGTATAGGACTGGTACCCCTGGCTTGGTTTCCAGATTCCTGAAGTT
>NW_012114755.1:2368534-2428395 GCF_000951035.1 Colobus angolensis palliatus
TGGGCCGGGTGCGGTGGCTCATGCCTGTAATCCCAGCACTTTGGGAGGCCAAGGCGGGTGGATCACTTGAGGTCAGGAGTTCGAGACCAGCCTGGCTAACATGGTGAAACCCCAGCTCTACTAAAAATACAAAAAAAGTAGCCAGGTGTGGTGGCAGGTGCCTGTAATCCCAGCTACTTGAGAGGCTGAGGCACAAGAATCACTTGAGCCCAAGAGGTGGAGGTTGCAGTGAGCTGAGATTGCGCCACTGCACTCCAGCCTAGGTGATAGAGTGAGACTCAGTCTCAAAAAAGAAAAGTATGGATTCTGAAGCTCCTACCCCTGGAAAATTTAATTCAGTAGGATTGAGGTGAAGCTCAATGTTAAATAAAATAAGTTCTCCAGATGATTCTGTTGACTGGTGATTGGCCAGGATTAGAAACAACTAGCCTGGCCAAGGACCCCAACTTTTGGAGGAGGATACTGAGGCACAGGGAGAGGAAATCTCTTGTCTGGGGTCACACAGCGAGTTAATGGCTGAAAACTCTCCTGACCCTGGAGCAGGCATGGTCAGGGGTCCTTGGCAACAGGCCACAGAAATGACTGTTGGCCGATTTAGGTGAAGGGGAATTTACTGGAAGGCCATAAGGAGGCTCATGAATGGAAGAGGAGGCTGAAGAACCAGGCTTGGAAAGGTGGATGTGGAGAAGCTCCAGCAGTTTGCAGGGTTAGGAGCATCTCCACAGTCACATTCAGATGTCACTACAAGGATGTGTGGAGCAACTCACTTTCCTTCTTCCTTCCCACCACTCAATTTTGGCTGAGTTCCAATTGTGGCCTCACCCCACTGGCTAGAGGAGGGCACATCTTCGTTGATGTCATATCAAAACTTCATCCAAGGCTTCATCCAAAAGGAAATCAGGAGGCTGTTACCAAAAAAGCAGCCCCAAAGGAGCACATGTGCACTATACCTGGCACCTCAGAGGGCTGAAAGGATCAGTCATCACTGTCATCATCATCATTACACATAAACACACATCTATTTGTTTAATAACTACTTACTATATGCCAGGTACTCTTCAAAGTATGTACATATGTTGACTCATTCAATTCTTCCTTTATGACTATGAGGCAGGTACCGAGTCAGGAAACTGAAGCACAGATAGGGTATGTAGCAACTAATGTTTAATTCTGCTTCTACAGGTTCTAAAGCTCATAACACCTCTTGTCTAAGTTGCTCCTTACAACGGCCAGTAAGGATAGGCATTATACCTTAAGAGGTATAATGAGCTTTCTCTACCTGTAATATTTAAATATTACAGGTAGAGAAAGAGAGCATGCACATTCCAGGGTCACATACCTAGTAAATGGTAGAGTCCTTAGATTCATAGATTCACTCACTCATTCTTTCATTCATTCATCAAATGGCACGTGGCTTTCAGGGGTCAGATACCATGCTAGGTTCTGGGAACTCGCTGGTGAATAACCTGTATTTCTGCTCTCCAAAAGTTCACCGACTCCAGGGGAGTGGCAAGAGAAAAGGCTAGAGTATGAGCAAAGGCCAGAAAACCCAAGGGTTCGTGCCAAGGAGTCTGGATTTCATCCTGAGGGCAACCACAGAAAGATGGTAAGCTGGAAACTTGTGTTTTGTAAAGGCAGCTCTTTGCCCAGACCAATGTCTAGAAGACAGAGTTTTCCTAGGTTTTCTTCAAGTATGTTAATAGTTTCAGGTCTTACATTTAACGCTTTAATTCTTTTTTTAAGAGACAGGGTTCTCACTCTGTCACTCAGGCTGGAGTGCAGTGGCAATCATAGCTTACTGTAGCCTCAGACTCCTGAGCTCAAGCAATCTTCCTGTCGCAGCCTCCCAAGTAGCTAGGATGCAGGTGTGTACCGCCATATCCAGCTAATTTTTATTTGATTTGATTTTTTTGTAGAGATGGGGTCTTGCTATGTTGTTCTGGCTGGTCCTGAACTCCTGGCCTCAAGTGATCCTGTTGCTTTGGCCTCCCAAAGCACTGGGATTATAGGTTTTAATCCATTTTGAGTTAACGTTTAAATATGGTGAGAGATAGGGGTCCACTTTAATTATTTTGCAGCAAAATGGATAGAACCAGATGGGGGCCATTATCTTAAGTGAAACAATTCGGAAACAAAGACAAATACCACATGTTCTCATTTGTAAGTGGGAGCTAAATAGTGTGTACACATGGACGTAGAGTGTGCAGTGATAGACATTGGAGACTTGAAAGGGTGAAGGGGGTGGGAGAAGGTGGAGGATGTGAAATTACTTAATGAGTAGAATGTACATTATTTGGGCGATGGATACTCTAGAAACCCAGACTTCACTGCCGCTACACCATAGAGCCATGAAACAAAACTGCACTTGCACCCCTTACATTTATACAATAAAAAAGGAGACCTCCACAGGAAGATAAATTTTTATCATAAGTTTAAAAAGGCAACTTTGACTGCAACATGAAGAATAAACTGGAGGGGGCTAAGAATGAAGAGAGGCAGACAGTCAGGGGCCGATGCGGTGGTTCCAGTGAAGACATGGTTGCCTGGATTAGAAGGATGGTGCTGCAGATGAAAGGAAGTGAACAGCGTAGAGCGGTAAGAAATGGGATTGACAGGATTTAGTGATTGGATGAGGGTAGAGGGGGAGGGAGAACTTCAGGATGAAAGCGAGATTTTTGAGTTTGGCAACTGGGTGGGGGGGGGTGCCATCCACTGTGAAGAAGACTAGCAGAGGAGCCATTTGGAAAGAGGATAAGATAAGCTCCGTTTTGGAAATGTGGAGTTTGAAGTTCCAGTGGGATAGGGACATGGAGAGATATAGGAGTTTGCTGGACCTTTTGTCTCCAGATCCCATTATTTTCCCACAATGCCTGGCTAATTTAGAGTCTCCATCTGCAGAGGCTGTTAGAAACCCAGAGACTGTCAGATCAAACCGTACAGATCCTCTGCTTCATCTCTCTCACAGTTCAGGTGAGAAAACAGAAGGCTGAGAGAAGTGGCTTCTGGAGGTCACAAGCCAAGTGGATGCCTGAGCTGAAACCCAAGCCCAGGGCTTCCCAGAGGGCTTCTTCCCTGTCACTCCACAGTACCCTGAGCCAGAGGGTGCAGACTACAAACCTGAGGGTGAATCCAGACTCTAGTAGGGCCCTGTTTGGCCTGCAATGAGTTCAGATTGGTGGCCACTATAGAAAAAATTGGAGCATTTCAAATATAAATCCATATTAAAAAAAATAAAGTCTGGCAACTTCAGGCTCACATCTCTATGTGACACTGACCAAATGGAGCTGGATAACAGTTGCTCCTCTGAGGCAGAGCAAGTCCAGGTTGCCACAGTGCCCATTCTTGCCTCCATCACTGAGGGCATGTGCTATTTGCCACTTATCAAATGTTGGCACTGTTGTTTTTCTTAAAGGGGAAGTCACACATTTCCTGTAATATATCTAAAAAGTGTCTCTTATCTGACCCCAGCTTGCTTAATTTCCTTGGCCCCTGCAAGCATTTGAGTTATGATCTTGTCCCTTCTGCTCTGAACCATGCATTCTTCATTTGTAAAGTGAGTAATTTTAATGTGATGATTCCAAGGCCCTCTCTAGTTCTGGCTTCTAAGGCTCTCCAAGTCTGCACTTTAGAAATGAGTTGTGCTATTGACAATGCTTAATTGTTCTGCAGATGGTTTTTGAGGGATTGCTCGCCCTTGACTCTTTTGTCCTTGACTTATAATTCATCTCAGTCCTTGGAAAAACTGTCTTTTGTTTTGGGAGTTTATCCTTCATCTTTGAACAAAATGAATACTTCAAACAATGTAGCATAGCTGCAGTTGCTAGGAAGACAGAGCAGCAACAGAAGCTGCCTGGATACAAAGACAATCAGAAAACTCATTTTTTCCTCCGTTCCTCCCTTCCTTCTTCCTTCCTTCCCACCCTCTTTCCTCTCTTTTCAGTGAAGATATCAGACTAAAGAAATAACCTCTTCTGTAAAGACCAGTCTTAGTCATCAACAGAGTTTAGGTTGTCCTGAATCCGAAGGGTTATTTCTACAGACAACTTCCAACAAGCTGAACAATTAAATAGTCAGTGAAATAATCTCCTGGGTTTTATTCCAGGCTTTGCAACTAGATAATTACTTGCCCAAAGTCAAATGACTACGTTTTCTCTGGGCCTCAGTTTCCCCATGTGTAAAATAGAAGAGTGGAGGAATGGCTGACGCCCTTGCAGCTTCTTCTAGCCCCGACAGTTTACAAGGAGACTGCCAGAGATTTGGAGAGCGAGGTAGCGCCTACAGGTAACTTCTCTATGACTTTAAATCCAGGTGAGCAAGGCCCTGGGACCCCTTCACCTAGAAGCCATAATACTCTGCTCCATGTCTGCGGCCTCTGGCTCTCTGCTGGCTCCCTAGTAAGTGGTAAAAGAGGACTTTCTCTCCACCTTTCTTACTAGATGTGATGTTCTCCGAGAATCGACTTTGCTCTGTAATGTTTCTTTTGGTGTCATAACTTTGTTGTAGGAAGGTCCAGTGATAGGACCTAAATGTCTCTGATTATTTATTCAAGTCCTGCATCTCAGATTCTGCAGATGTGATGATTTAAGCAACAAGTGCGCCCTCTGGCGCCATATGTAAAACTTGCAAAAAGGATCTGCCATTACGTAACTGAATTTAATAAATCCCGCTTCTGTCTAACCCCACAAGTTAGGATAAAAATGGACCTAAATATACTGTAAGGTAAAATACAGCCTACAAATTGAAGGCTATTGTTTCTGAATCTTGCATTTTCCCTTTCAGAGATGACTTTTGCTCATTTGGCATGCCGCCCTTGCCCCTCAGTTCTTGACTTGGTAGCTGGAGTAGAGGATATATCGAGTATAACATTGCCCTCCTCTAGTCATACTTGCCTCTCAGTGAAACCGTGGAATGGGTTATTTTAGGGGCAATCAGCTCTCAATTGCTAGACTTGTAGAAGCAGATTCTGCATGAGTCATTTTTGAGAATTCTATAAAATGGAGTGATAAGGTTATTCAAACAAGCAAATATTTGTTGAGTACTTACTATGTTTCAGAAACTTTCCAGAGTGACAGGTATACAGCTGTGAACAAAAAAAGTCCTTGTTTTAGGAGCATACCTTTTATTGGGATAAACGGCCTCCAATATTCTTTTCTAACCAGAGATTCTAAGATTCATCAATTCACAGTAATGGTACTGTGGTTTGGCAAGAATATGTAACAATGATTTTGGCCAGAGACTCAGGGACCTAAGGGGATTTGTACATCACAGTGAAAGCAGCTGAGGTTTCTGGACATCACCTTGACAGACAGGAGCCACACCGCTAGGAGCTGTTCTGGGTCCTGAAAGTGGACTGCAAGGGAATCTGGTTCAAGGTTTTTATTCTTGAAATACAAATGGTCCTGAGTGTGGCCTATGGGAGAGATGAAAGGAGACAGAAGAACATGTACAAGCATCAGAAGTGGCGTATATACACAATCACCAGAGCTGGAAGGCATTTTAGAGATGATCTTTTCTAACATACCTATTTTAGTGACGGAGTAACTGAGACCCAGAAAGAAGTGCCTTGCCAGAAATCATAATCAATGATCATTAGCAAATAGGAATTAAAAATGGAGTTTGTGTTTATTGATAAGGAGACTGAGCATAGTACAAATAAACATAAATATTGTGATTCTAACTGATTAAAAATAATGCGTGGTTGTCTTTTGGAGGTGAGATTGCAAGGGTTTTAAATTTTCTTTGGTATATATTGATGTATTTTAAAAAACATTCTACAATGAGAATGGGTAATTGTAAAAGAAAAATAATTTTATTCAAAAGATTTTTTTGGTTTGAGACAGTCTCACACTCTGTTCCCCTAGCTGGAGTGCAGTGGCACAATCTCGGATCACTGCAACCTATACCTCCTGGGTTCAAGCAATTCTCATGTCTCAGCCTCTCAAGTAGCTGGGACTACAGGCATGCACTGCACCACCATGCCTGGCTAGTTTTTGTATTTTTAGTACAGAAGGGGTTTCACCATGTTGGCTAGGCTGGTCTTGAACTCCTGGCCTCAAGTGATCTGCCTGCCTTGGCCTCCCAAAGTGCTGGGATTATAGACACGAGCCACCACCTACAGCCACGAATTTGTATTGTCAATGACTCAAATAAAATAAACCCAAAACCAACAGCAGTGGGGGCATGTGTGTGTGTATATGTGTATATGTATACATGTGCATGCACACACATGCACACACACAGATAAAATTGATTTTTTGACTTTCATGAATCTTCCACATTTTATTTAATAATGTTGACATTGCTAATCTCCCCAGTATGCAGTCTTCTTATTCTGAGCATACAGCAGAATTACCCTTCTTTGGCTTGCAGTTATTGTAGGATAATATGACTAATTCTGGTTAATGGGCAGTGACCCATGTGATCAATGGAGATGATCCGGGTTGCCTCAGAGCTGCAGCATTTAATTTCTAGTGTGAATTTTTTTTTTCCCCCACAATGAACTTTAAGCCTCCTGTCAAGATGGAGGTGCCTCAGAATGGAAGCTGCTTGCACTGCTGAGTGGTGGATGTGGAGGACAGCGGCCCTGGGGAGTTGTCCAGACATGCTGTAAACTTTGTATGAACAGGAGTTTAACCTCCACTGTGTTAAATTACTGAGATTTTGGTATCATTTGTTGCAACAGTGTAACGGTCTACCCCAACTGTTGCAAGAGTGTAACCTAGTCTATTCCACTAATATAGTAACATGTTTAACTTAGTAATGAAAAGAATTGTTACCATTTTATAAAATGTAATCAATTAAACAAGTACCATATTCAAAAATTTTCATGTCAGAATTTCAGAAAGTCACATTAAATTACATTTGTAATAAGTAATCATGCTATGCCTGGTTTAAAATCAAAATCACTTTTTCAATTAAGAGATTGATTTGTGATGAATTGTTAACTGAACCATAGACTTGTAATATTGGCAGGGACCTCAAAATTTCATTTTGCATATCCCTCCCACAAATTCATATACTGTACAGGTATATCTAAACCATCCAATACAACTGAGTTGTCTAAACCAATGAATTCCAAAACCTCCCATCGTCAGAAATATTACAACTAGAATATTACAATATTACAACAAGAAGAGACTCCTAAGTCAGACTTCTGGAATTTTGGTTAAGGAGATCTAGGACAGGAGCTGGGAAATGGCATTTTAAAAACTGTACCATGTGATTTCAGTCACAGGGAGGACCGGGTAATCGCTGGTCCAGAAGATAACTTTCAAATGATCATTACTTCAATTTAAGCTTCACTTAAACTTCGTGCCCATGTTGAAATTGAGATCACTTTTGTAATTTCAGGCCATATTCTCCAGAAGCAGAATCTGAGGTGAGGATTCTTGTGCATATGATTTATTAAGGAGTGATCTCAGGGGAAGCCTGTAAGGGAATGGGGAAAGGGGGATAGGGAAGGGGAAGAATCAGGAACACATCCTGTGATTTAATGATTTGAAAACAAACATTTTATTAAATACAGAAATGGTATGGTGGAAAAAACATGGGCTTCAGAATTAGATAGACTTGACATTAAAAAGTTTAAATTATTAATACTGTTAGATTGACATCATAATTGTAGACATTTATGATGTAAAAATGTGAAGTTTTAATATATGTATACAATGTGGCATTAATTAAGCTAATTAACATATCACCTTTCTTACCTATCTTTTTTTAAGATGAGACATTTGAAATGTACTTATTATGAAATATATTATATAATACATTATTATTGATTATAGACAGCCTTCTGTTCAATAGATCTCAAAATCCTTTCCTCTTATCTAAATCTGGGTCTTGATACTCTTTCATCAGCAACTCTTCATTTCCTCCCTCCCCTCTCCCTCAACCTCTGGTAACCATTATTCTACTGTCTACTTCTATGAGTTCACATTTTTACATTTCACTTATAAGGAAATCGTGAGGTATTTGTCTTTCTGTGCCTGGCTTTTTCACTTAGCACAATGTCTTCCAGATTAATCCATATTGTTGCAAATGACAATATTTCCCCCATTTTAAGCCTGCATAGTAGTCCACTGAGTATGTACACCATATTTCTCTATCTGTTTATAGAAACTTAGATTGTTCTCATATCTTAGCCATTGTGAATAATGCTGCAATGAATATGAGAGTGGAGATACCCCTTCAACATACTGATTTCAGTTTTTTTTTGAGATGGAATCCCGCTCTGTCACCCAGCCTGGAGTGCAGTGGAGTGATCTCAGCTCACTGCAACCTCCAACTCCTGGGTTCAAGTGATTCTTTTCCCTCAGCATCCTGAGTAGCTGGGCTTACAGGCACCCACCACCACGCCAGGCTAATTTTTTTGTATTTTCAGTAGAGACAGGGTTTTCTCATATTGGCCAGGCTGGTCTCGAGCTCCTGACCTCAGATGATCTGGCCGCCTCTTCATCCCAAGGTGTAATTTCAGTTTTTTATTAATATATACCCAGAAAGGAGATTACTGAGTCATGAAGTATTTTGATTTGTAATACTTGGAGAAAACTCCATACTGTTTTTCAAAACAGCTGTACTAATTTACATTCCCATCAACAGTATGTAAGAGTTCTATTTTTTCTCTGAATCCTAACACTTGATATCTTATCTCTTTGATAAAAGCCATTCTAACAGGAATGGGGGATAGTTCATTGTGGTTTTAATTTGCATTTGCCTAATGATTAGTGATACTGACCTTTTTTCATGTACCTATTGGTCGCTTATCTCTTTTTTTTTTTGAGAAATATCTGTTCAGGCCCTTTGCCCTTTTAAAAATTGGGTTGTTTTCTTGCTCTTGAGTTGTTTGAGTTCCTTACATATTTTATAAATTAACCCCTTATCAGTTGTATGGTTTGCAAATATTTCTCCCATTCTATGGGTTGTCTCTTCATTTTATTAATTGTTTCCTTTGCTATGCAGAAGTTTTTTACTTTGATGCCATCCCTTTTGCCTATTTTTCTTTTTGTTTCCTATGCTTTTGGGATCCTATCCAAGAAATTCTTGCCCAGAAAATTGTCATGAAGCTTTCCCCCATGTTTTCTTCTAGTAGTTTTTCAGTTTCAGCTTTATAGTTAAGTCTTTTGTCCATTTTGAGTTGTTTTTGTGTATGGTGTAAGATGAAGGTCTAATTTCTTTCCTCTGTGTATGGTTATGCCGTTTTTCTAATACCATTTATTGAAGAGATGTTCTTTCCCCATTGTGTATTCTTGGCATGTTTGTCAAAAATCAGTTGCCTGTAAATGCAAGGGTTATTTCTGGGTTTTCTAGCCTGTCCTACTGGTCAATGTGTCTGTTTGTATGCCAGTACCATGCTGTTTTGATTGCATTGTTTTACATGTTTTGAAATCAGAGTGTGATGCCTCCAGCCTTGTTCTTTTTTTAATTAATTATTTTTTTGAGATGGAGTCTCACTCTGTCACCCAGGCCGGAGTGTAGTGGCGCGATCTTGGCTCACTTCAACCTTTGCCTCCCTGCAACCTTTGCCTCCCAAGTTCAAGTGATTATCCTGCCTCAGCCTCCTGAGTAGTTGGGACTACAGGCATGCGCCCCCACATCCAGCTTATTTTTGTATTTTTAATAGAGAGAGAGTTTCACCATGTTGGCCAGGCTGGTTTCGAACTCCTGACCTCATATCTGCCTGCCTGCCTTGGCCTCCCAAAGTGCTGGGGATTACAGGAATGAGCCACTGCACCTGGCCCAACCTTGTTTCTTTTTGCTCAGGATTGTTTTGGCTATTTGGGGTCTTTTGTGGTTCCATACAAACTTAAAGGTTTTTTTCCATTTTGTAAAAAATGACACTGGGTCTGGGCACAGTGGCTCACTCCTATAATCCCAGCACTTTGGGAGGCTGAGGTGGGCAGATCACGAGGTCAGGAGTTTGAGACCAGCCTGGCCACTATGGTGGAACCCCGTCTCTACCAAAACATACAAAAATTAGTCGGGCATGGTGGTGCGTGCCTATAATCCCAGCTACTTGGGAGGCTGAGGCAGGAAAATTGTTGGAACCCAGGAGGTGGAGGTTGCAGTGAGTTGAGATTGTGCCATTGCACTCCAGCCTGGGCAACAGAGTGAGATTCTATCTAAAAAAAAAAAAAATTGGGTTTTTGATAGGGATTGCATTGAACCCTTAGATCACCTTGGATACTGTGGACATATTTGCAATCTTAATTTTTCACACCCATCAATATGAGATATCTTTTCATTTATTTGTGTAGTGTAGAATTTTTTATTTTTTAGAAACAGGAATCTTACTATGTTGCCTACACTGGACTTGAACTCCTGGCTTCAAGTGATCCTCCTGCTTCGGCTTCCCAAGTAGCTGGGACTATAGGTGCTTACCATGGCACCTGACTTTCAATTTATCTCATCAGTGTTTTATAGTTTTCAGTATACAGGTATTTTACCTCCTTGGTTAAATTTATACCTAAGCATTTGAATTATTTTGTTATTGTAAATGGGATTGTTTTCTTAATTTCCTTTTCAGATAGTTTGTTATTAGGACATAGAAACGCTACTGATCATTGTATGTTACTTTTGTAGCCTCCAACTTTACTGAATTTATCAGTTCTAACAGTTTTTTTGATGGAGCCTTTAGATTTTCTATATATAAGATCATGTCAGCAAATAGAGACAATTCTACTCTTTCCTTCCCTGTTAGGATGTCTTATTTTTTTTCTCTTGCCTGATTTCTCTGGCTGGGACTTCCAGTACCGTGTTGAAAAGAAGTGGTGAAAGTGCGCATCCTTGTCTTATCCCAGATCTTAGAGGAAAAGCTGTCAACTTTTTAAGCATTGAGAATGATGTTAGCAATGGGTTTGTCATATATAACCTTTATTGTGTTGGGGTACAGTCCCTCTGTAGCTAACCTGTTGACAGTTTTATCCTGATAGGCTGGTTTCTTTTCCTTCCTTCCTGCCTTCCTACCTTCCTTCCTCTTTCTTTTTTCTGATGGGGTTCCCGTTTGTTGCCGAGGCTGGTATCAAACCCCTAGCCTCAAGCAATCCTCCTGCCTCAGCCTCTAAAAGGTGTAAGCCACCATGCCCAGCTTGTGATATTTTTAATACCTGCAAATCTTTGCCTCTAGCAATACTGTGCTCTATTATCTATCTCTGTAGATTCTTCCCAGTGAGGAGCCACTGGCTGATACTCTGACTTTGCTGCCCATTGTGGTAACTATGTTCTTCTGATTAATGCTGCTGTTTGGCCCCTTCAACCACAGAATCCTATTATCCCCATGAAACCAGAGATTCCAGCATCTCCTACTGTCACTCCAGCCTTCTGAGGACAGCTACCACTCAGCTCCTCAGCCATACTGACACCACCCTCACTGTTCATTCCTCATCACTTTGGTAATGGTTCATTTCCTTGGGCTGTTCTGAAGAGCAGAGCCTGAAATGTGTATTGTGTAAGTGATAATTAATGGACTGTCCTCCGGAGAAACCTGTAAGAGGGTGAGGAAAGCGGAAGAGGGAAGAGGCAGAGCTAAGCACAGAAATGGTTTCAGGTAAAATCAAGTCTCATCTTGATTTTGAGTATAAACTGGGATGTGGAATTCATCTCATCTTGAGTCAAGAAAGAAGGTCTTTGTAACTTTCCCCTAGGTCAGGCATCTCATAAAGGGTGAAGTGGCTCCACTCACCTAAGGACAATTCTCTGGAGAAAGTTGCAGGTATGAGCTATTAGCAGTAGCACCTGTACCAGCTGATAAATGGACAGATGGTACCAAATTAATAAATCATAGTGGCTTTGGACATGTCACCAACAGTGTCTGTTATATCTGGATAAGCTTCAACCCTCCTTAACTCTGTACTTATCTTGCATCTGTACTCTCACAGCTGAACATGGCTGGAGGAGGAATTTTGCTGAATAATATCA
Organism: Colobus angolensis palliatus; assembly: GCF_000951035.1. NCBI lineage: Eukaryota > Metazoa > Chordata > Mammalia > Primates > Cercopithecidae > Colobus > Colobus angolensis. The sequence continues at coordinate 2,380,451 of NW_012114755.1, forward strand.
CTATAAAAATGATCAACAGACCAAGTAAATCCTTAATGCTGCCAGGCAATTATGTACACTTCCCCAGTCCACTCATGTCTTGTTGTCCTAGGTGACTACTCCATGGCTATCGTTTTCCTTAAACCTCTGACACCTTCATTATTCTATCAGTTGATGACTGTTACTGATGACTATTTCAATAGCAACAATGAGAAGAGAAATTCCTCAAAACTCCACTTCTATTATGTACCAGCATCATTAACCATGTACTCTACCTTCCCTTCTGTTACTAAGGTCAACTCCAACTCCATGCAGTAGGAGAGTGGGCAGCTGGAGGATGGATCCCCACTCAGACAGCATTGCTGAGAGACTGGTGAGAGCAGGAGAAGAAATATTTTGACGTGCCTCCCATTGCAGAACCAAGGAAGCCCGTGTGTGTAGTCTGTGGAAGACAGCCTCCTGGGAAGCAGAGAAAAGTGCAAGATAATTGGTGGTGGCGATGGCAAAAGGAAAATCACCAGCACAAATGGGTTCCATACTGATGGTATCCAAATTCATATCTTCATGAGAACCTCTTAATTCCAGACTCACATATCTAGTTGCCTGTTGTAGTATTAGTTTTTCTACTGCTGCATAACAAATTACCACGCACTTAGAGGCTTAAAACAACAAATATTTATTGTTCCACCATTTCCATGGGTCAGAGGTCAGAGTATGGCTTCACTGGGTGCTCTGCACAGGATCTCACAAGGCTGCAATCGAGCAGTTGGGTTGGGCTGTGGATCTCATCTGAGGCTCAGGATTCTCTTTTAAGCTCACTGGCTGTTGACAGAATCCAGTGCTCTCCATAACATAGAACTTTGCTTTGTCAAGGCCAACAGGTGAACATCTCTGTGGTTTCCTCTGACAGACCGTCTTTGAAGGTCTCACCTGATTAGGCCATTCTCATCCAAGATAGTCTCCCTTTATCTCCCACTATTAGACCATTCTTGCATTGATATAAAGGAATACCTGAGACTGGGTAATTTATAAAGAAAAGATGTTTAATTGGCTCTTGGTTCTGCAGGCTGTACAAGCATGGCACCAGCATCTGCTCAGCTTCTGGTGATAGCCTCAGGGGAGCTTTTCCTTATGGTGGGAGGTGAAGTGGGAGCATGTGTGTCGCTTTTTTTTTTTTGGAGATGGAGCCTTGCTCATCCCCCAGGCTGGAGTACAGTGGCGTGATCTCGGCTCACTGCAAGCTCCGCCTCCCGGGTTCACGCCCTTCTCCTGTCTCAGCCTCCCCAGTAGCTGGGACTACAGGCGCCCACCACCATGCCCCGCTGATTTTTTGTATTTTTAGCAGAGATGGGGTTTCACTGTGTTAACCAGGATGCTCTCGATCTCCCGACCTCGTGATCCGCCTGCCTCGGCCTCCCAAAGTGCTGGCATTACAGGCGTGAACCACCGTGCCCAGCCGCCACGCACTTTTAAACAACCAGATCTCATGAGAACTCACTCACTGTCACAAGAACAGCACCAAGACATTCACAAGAAATTACCCCCCATGATCCAACCACCTCCAACCAGGTCGTACCTCCTCCAACACTGGGGATTATATTTTAACATGAGATTTGGAGAGGTCAAATATCCAAACCATATCATCACTCCCTTTAGTTGTAACTTAATTACAACAGAAGAATTCCTTAACCTTTGCCCTAGGACATCACATAATCAAGGGAGTGATATCCTATCACTTTTGTCATATTCTACTGGTTAAAAGTAACTTAAAGGTTCCATCCGCATGTGAGGGCAGGGGATTATACAAGGGAGTGCATCATGAGGAGTCATTTTAGGATTTTGCCTACTGTACCTGTCACCCGTTACCTACATTTATTTACATGCTCAACTAACTGAAATCTTGATCTTCGCTTGTAAATCACCTCCTCCAAAAGACTTCTCCATCTCAGCCAATGGCAACATCATCCTTCTGCTAGCTTGGTCCTCATATCCCAGAGACATCTTGTCTCCTCTCTTTCCCTCATCCCATTTATCCTATCTTTAGCCCTACTTTCAAACATCTAAGAAGAGTCTGATCACTTCTACCGCTACTACCATGATACCTGGTTTCTCTCTCTTTTCCACTTTATTGCAGCTACTCCCCATTGACCTCTTCTTCCATTGTCTCATATTTTCATAACACAGTAGACTGTGTGTGTCTCTGTTGAAGTGTCACTTCTCTGCTCCTAGCACTCTGGTGGCCTTCATCTCACTCAGAGTAAACGTAAATTCCTTATGTGATTGGGTTCTGTTACCTTATAGTGCTCCTTTCACACTTTTTGTCCTAATTCAGTCCACTCTAGTCACAATGGCCACCTTGCTGCTCCTGGCATGCACTAGGCATTTGCTGTGCCCACAGATGCCCACAGGATTCAATTCCTTCCTTCATTGAATGGAAATCTTTGCTCAATATTTGCTGTTACTGGTTAGATGTCCTGAATATCTTAGTTATAATCACAACTCTCCAACTCTCTCACTTTTACGCTTTTTAAAAATTTATAATTGACAATGATTGTGTATATTCTTGGGGGTGTGATGTGATGTCTTGATCTACGCATATGTTATAGAAAGAGTCAAACAAGCTAATTAACATTGCCATCTCACCAGTTTATCATTTTTTTGTAGTGAGAGTGCTAAAAAATATTTTAGTAATTTTGAAATATATCATACAATTATTAACTGTGGTCACTATGTAGTACAATAGATCACAAAAACTTATGCCTGCAGTCCAACTGAAGCTTTGGACCCTTTGATCAATATCTTCCTTTTCCCATGCTATGTCCCTCCAACCAATAGCCTCTCCTAATCACCTTTCTACTGTTTCTCTGAGATTAACTTTTTTAGATTCCACATATAAGTGAGATCAGTGTGCCTGGTTTATTTTACTTAATATAATGTTCTCCAGTTCCATCCTTGATTGTCGAAAATGACAGAATCTCATTTTTTTAAATGGCTATGTAGTATTTCATTGTGTATATACACCACATTTTCTTTATATATTAATCCGTTGAACTCTTAGGTTATTACGTATCTCGGTTATTGTAAATAATGCTGCAATAAATATGGGTGTGTAGATATTCTTTGACATACTGATTTCAGTTCCTTTGGATATATACCTAGAAGAGGGATTGCCAGATCATAAGGTAATTCTATTTTTAGTTATTTGAGGAACCTCCATGCTATTTTGCCAAACAGTTATACTAATTTACATTCCCACCAACAGTGCACAAGGATTCTCTTTTCTCCATAAGTTCACCAACACTAGTTTTCATTTGTCTTAGTAATAGCTATTCTAAGAGGTGTGAGTGCATCTCATTGTGGTTTTATTTTGTGTTTCTCCGATGATTAGTGATGTTGAACATTTTTTCATATACCTGTTGGCCATTTGTAACTCTTCTAAGAAATATCTGTTCAGGTAATTTGTCCCTTTTAAAAATCAGACTTTTTTTCTTGATGATTTGAGTTGTTTGAGCTCCTTATGTATTTTGGATATTAACCTCTTATCAGATGTATGGTTTGCAAACATTTTATCTCAGTCTGTGGCTTGTCTCTTCAGTTTGTTGATTATTTTGCTGTGCAGAAAATTTTTAGTTTGATGCTATCTCATTTGTCTGTTTTTGCTTTTGTTGACTGCTTTCTGGAGTCTATCCAAGAAATCATGATCCAGTCATGAAGCATTTCTCTTATGTTATCTTCTAGTAGCTTTACAGTTTCAGGTCCTATGCAAGATAAAGGTCCAATTTAATTTTTCTGCATGTGGGTATTCAATTTTTCCAGCACTACTTATTGAAGAGACCATTATTTTCTTATTGTGTGTTCTTGGCCCCTTTGTAAAAAATTGACTGTAGATATGTGAATTTATTTTTCGAGCTTATTTGGCTCCATTGCTCTATATGTCCGTTTTTATGCCAGAATCATGCTGCTTTAATTACAGTATCTTTATAATATATTTTGAATTTGGAGTGTGAAGCTGCCAGTTTTATTCTTTTTGCTCAAGATTGCTTTGGCTATTTTCGGTCTTTTCAGGTTCCATATGAATGTTAGGATTATTTTTTCTATTTCTGTGAAAAATGACACTGGAATTTTGAAAGGAATTGCATTGAATCTATAGGTCACTTTGGGTAGTATTGTAGCAGGACGAGCCACAGACAAAACTCCTCAGACACCGAATTCAAGAAGGAAGGGGTTTATTCAGCCAGGGGCATCAGCAAGACTCCTGTCTCAAGAGCCGAGCTCCCCGAATGAGCAATTCCTGTCCCTTTTAAGGGCTCACAACTCTAAGGGGGTGCATGTGAGGAGGTCTTGATTGAGCAAGCAGGGGGTATGTGACTAGGGGCTGCATTCACTGTAATTAGATCGAAACAAAACAGGATAGGGATTTTCACAGTGCATTTCTATACAATGTCTGTAATCTACAGATAACATAACCGATTAGGTCAGGGGTCAATCTTTAACTATCAGGCCCAGGGTGCGGCGCCAGGCTGTCTGCCTGAGGATTTCATTTCTGCCTTTGAGTTTTTACTTTTCTCTTTAGAGGCAGAAATTGGGCATAAGATGATATGAGAGGTGGTCTCCTCCCTTAGTATGGGGGCATTTAAACACTAATTCTTCCAAATCCATGAACATGCCATATCTTTTCATTTATTTGTATCTTCTTCAATTTATTTCATCAATGCTTTATGGTTTTTACTGTACAGTTGTTTCACCTCAGTTGAATTTACTCCTAAGTATTTTTTTGGTGCTATTGTAAATGGGATTGTTTTATTAATTTTTCAGACAGTTTATTGTTAATATAGAAACACTACTGATTTTTATAATGTGTAGCTTTACTGAATTGGTTTATCAGTTCCAATGGATTTTTGGTGGAGTTTTTCAGTTTGCTTTATATAAGGTCATGTCATCAGTAGAGATAATTTTACTTTTTTCTTATACGGATGCCTTTTGTTTCTTTTTATTGTCTAATTGCTTTGTTTAGGACTTCCAGTACCACGTTGAATGGAAATGGTAAGAGTGGGCATCCTTGGCTTATTCCTGATTTTAGAGGGAAACTTTCAACTTCTCACCATTGAGGTCGATGTTAACTGTGGACTTGCCGTATATAGCCTTTATTGTGTTGAGGTACATTCCTTGTATATCTTTGAGAGTTTTAAAAGACATGAATGAATGTTGAATTTTGTCAAACACTTTTTCTGCCTTTTTTAAGATCATGTGGTTTGTTCCTTATTTTGTCAATATGGCATATCACATTTATGAATTTACATATTTTGAACCATCCTTCTATCCCTGGGATAAATACAGCTTGACTATGGTGAATGATCTTTTTGATGTGCTGTTGAATTTGATCTCCTAGCATTTCTCTTCAACAAATTTTTTTACAATAACACATAATTGTACGTATTTATGTGATACATAGTGGTTTTTTTTTTTTTCATTTTTTTGTTTTGAGATGGAGTCTCTCTGTCACCAGGCTGGAGTGCAGTGGCATTATCTCGGCTCACTGCAACCTCCACCCTCCTGGGCTTAAGCGATTCCCCTGCCTCAGCCTCCCGAGTAGCTGGGACAACAGGTGCATACCACCATGCCCAGCTAATTTCTGTGTTTTTTAGTGGAGGCAGGGTTTCACCATGTTGGCCAGGATGGTCTCGATCTCCTGACCTCATGATCTGCCCATCTTGGTGTTTATATTGGTGTTTCAATATATAACAATGTATAGTGAGTGGATGAGGGTATTAGCATATCTATTATCTCAAATATATACCATTTCTTTGTTTTCATATATTTCTTTGTAAGTGGGAGTTAAACATTGAGTACACATGGACACAAAGAAGGGAAAAAATGCCAGGGCCTACTTGAGGGTGGAGGGTCGGAGTAGGGTGAGGATTGAAAAACATTCAATATCCTCCTTTTAGCTACTTGAAATTGTTATTGTTAACATAGGCGCATCCTACAGTGCTATAGAACACTATAACTTATTCCTTCTATCTAGCCATAATTTTGTATCCTTTAACAAATATTTCCCTATGACCTATTCTGCCTACCCTTCCCAGCCTCTAGTATCTTCTATTCTACTTTTTATTTCAATGAGAAATTCTTTATAGTTTTTGCATGAGTGAGAGCATGCAGTGTTTAGCTTTCTGTGCCTGGCTTATTTTACATAACAATGTCATCCAGTTTCATCTATGTTGTTGCGAATTACAGGATTTGGCTTTTTATGGCTGAATAGTATTCCATTATGTATATATGCCATATTTTCTTTTTTTTTACTTTTAGATTCAGGGTATTTTTTTTTTTTTTTCACTTTTAGATTCAGGGAACATGTGGAAGTTTGTTATGTAGGTAAGTCATGTGTCATGGGAGTTTGGTGTACAAATCATTTTGTCACCCAAGTAATAAACATAGAACTCAATAGGTAATTTTTCAGTCCTCACCCTCCTCCACACTACACCCTCAAATAGGCCCTGCTGTCTGTTGTTCCTTATGCCCGTGAGTACTCAATGTTTAACTTCCACTTACAAGTGAGAACATGTGTTATTTGGTTTTCTGTTCCTGCATTAGTTGGCTTAGGATCATGGCCTCCAGCTCCATCCATGTTGCTGCAAAGGACATGATCTCATTCTTTTTGTATGGCCGTGTAGTATTCCATGATGTATATGTACCACATTTTATTTAGTCTACCGTTGATGGGCATTTAGGCTGATTCCATATCTTTACTATTGTGAATAGTGCTGCAATAAACATACAGTTGTTGGGGTGATCAGACCCAATACCAGATTGTAGGGGTGACAAAACCCAGTGGAGTCAAAGGGTTGAGAAAAAGTTTGAGAGAGAAAGATAGGACACCAGAGGGCCATCACTAGTGCACAGAGGCTGCGAAGGCCCTGAGCTCTGGGAGCCCACGCTATTTATTTGTAATCCAACAGAGAAACAGGTGGTGAGAATGTGGAGGTCAAAAGGGCAGGCACATGATCTACAGCCGTGATGGTTTAGCATTTATAAGAAACATGTTCTGCTATTTGAGATAATGGGAATAGGAGCCAAGGAGGGCTAGAGAAGCAAGGAGCCAGCAAGTCTAGACATTCCAGAGGACATTATGCAAGCCCTGCTTCAGTTTCCCTCCCAACACTTAGCTTTTTCCTCAAAATGTCCCTCTTCTCTTTTTTGTATGAGAAAGTATTATTACTATCATTATTACTAGCATAAGAGGTGACCTCTTTTAATTGAGCAAAGCAATTGCAGGCTGTGCAGTCCTTAATTGCCGATTGGTGATCCAGCTTCATTTTTCTTAGCCCTTATTCCAACTGGAGTCACTCTGGTTTGACTGCTTCTTACATTATCTCCCCTTTCCCTTTTACAAGAGGACCCTTAATCCTAGGGGCTGCAGAAGGGTGAAGGTCCATCTTCTGTAACTTTATGCTGAATAGGGGCGATGATACTCCTGCCTAACTATTAGCATCTCTTGTATTCAGGGTGGAGAGGAGCTGAGTCAGAAAACATTGGTCCATTAAGCATGATGACTCTGGTCGGTGTTCGTTCCATCTTCACAGTCACATTCAACTGGCTCATGGCTTGTACTGGGGGAACTCGGTCCATGGTTGGGATCCATGGGTCCCCTCCAGTCTCCGGTTCCATGGTTGTACACATCTTGAGGGCATCCACACCGTTCTCCTGCGAAAACACAAGCATACCTTCACCCCCCACCCCCCGTTAGTAAATCTACTGAAACAGAAGCAAAAACGTTTGTGACTGTAGCCGGAAGGCCACTGATAATGAGAAACAGGCCCCTTCTAACAGAAGGCACAGGGAAAGCAAATTGAGGCTTTTCAAACCTTCAATTCACACTGTACAGGTGGGTCCACTAGATGCTGTGGCTCATGATAGATCTTCAGATGTTTGGTGGGCACACCCACACAGGCACCCGATTGTCACCTGGACACACAAGCAAATCCTCTTCCCCATATAATTATCTTTAGGCAGGGATCGGAGGAAGGAGACTCAGAGGTGAGCATTTTGGGGCCCAATGGCTTCCTGATATTTGATAGGTGTTCCCTCGGAAGTTAGGAATTCCCTTTCTCTCCATATTGCTGCGTGGGCATGGAGGACTAGGTAAGCATATTTAGAACCTGTATATATATATTTACCTTTTCTTCCTTCTCCTAATTCTGGCCCCTGCTTTTGCTAGGATGTCTCTCCCTAATAAAGGAGTGGGGCTTTCAGGCATAATTAGAAAGGCATGTGAAAAGAGTAAAGTTCCCCAGTCACGACTTAGTGGATGGGAGAAGTATCCAGTGACTGCCTGTCCTAGGACCCCTCGGATAGTGACAGATCTGGAGGACAGTTGTCCGGAACAGAAGAGTAAGACTGAGAAGGCTGTATCATTGTCCAGGAGACAGTTAACCTCCTGGCCCTCAATGGTTAAGCATACCTGGGGAGGGTGATGGCATGGGCTGGCGCTTGCCCTGGGCACCCTCAGTCCTGCTGCTGGATCATCTGGTTAGTGGCTTCGTATTCAGAGGATCTTCATTCCCCTGCTGGGGCAGTGGGCCTTCTAGTGATTCCCTTGATATAAGGGGCATGGACAAGGGGGCGGCTTATTTCTATTCTGATCTCTCCGTGTCAAAGAATTGTCCTAACCCCTGTAAAACATCAATATAGCCATCAGGGTTCTCTGAGAATTTACCTAGGTCTATTTTAATTTGTTTCAAGTCTGAGAGGGAAAAAGGTACATTACACTCTGGGCTGAATTCTCCAGAATACATCTTAGGGGTGTTTTTGCCTTGCGGGGAATGTTTCCCATCTGGAAAAGAGAACATAGGGATGCCAGCACCGCTAGTCATTTTCCAATGAACGTTAGTCCTAGAATATCCTCTACGGTCCTAATGCTTATTCCTTTCCAGGGTGCATAACCACCCATGGACCTCTGCTTATTGGATTAGTTACACTCACCAGTGTAGCAGTCCTGCACCTGTTTTCCCGCCGAGAAAGGGGTCCAGGCTGCTGGATTCTAGTGGTCCTTTACCAGCGTGCCCACCATTACCTTTGTGCTCAGAGGTGAGTTCTAGAGCTGGGCTGGGTTTCTGAGTATTTCATAACAACCCAACTGCCCCATCCAGATGCATTCCCATAAACAGTTCTTAGGCGAAATTGTTTCAGAGGGTGTAGGTAACCTTTTGAGTTAGGATTGAGATAGAGTTTGATTTTGTGAGTACTTTAAGGCTTGGCCGAGTGCAAACAGCTCACACATTCGAGCAGATCAATTAAGCAACTTTTCTAACTCTGCTTCTACAAGAGCCTCCCTATCAATTACTGAATACCCATTTTGTGTGTGTGTGTGTGTGTGTTAATCACCTGGGAGGAACAGTCTATCTATCATTCTGTCCTGAAGGGAGTTCCTCCTAGGTCTGGTTGGACCTTTGTGTGGTAATTAAGATTTAAATCCCTCCTTAGGAAACCTGCTGGGTTAAGGGAATTTTCAGTGGTTAATCACTTTTTTTTTTAAAAAAACAGAATAGCCCCATACTTTAAGATTGAGTTAGTAAGCTACCGTTTTGCTTTAACTTAGGATAACTCTGAACTGGTGAGGTGTGCTCACAATGAGGTTTCTTCTAGAGGTTATTTTTCTACTTCTGTTAGCAAAGCAGTTGCCGCTACAGATTGAATGCGTTTGGGCCATCCGTGTGTTACTTGGTTAAGGATTTTTGATAGGAAGGCTGCTGGCTGTCGGTGGTCTCACTGCTTTCGGGCTATGCCCTTGTTTACACTGACAAGATAGTATTGGAGTGTTATAGGGTCATGGAGAAGACCTTCAATGATCAATTATAGGTTTTAAATTTACCCTGGCTTTTAAAGGAATAGGGTTAACTCTTTCTCCTTTGTAGATGGATTTGGAAATACAGCGGAAGGACGTTTGCTGTCCTCCCTTGCTGGATCATAGTTACAGGAAATTGCCATGCTTCAAAGTCTTCTTCAGCTCTAGCCTTTTGAATAGAATTTTGTATAGCACCACTAGGTTTTAATGTTTCAACTACAAGAGCAGTAAGTTTTGTAGCTAATTCATTTTCTCTCCCATTAAGGGGAGAAAGAGGAGGTGACCTTTCATGTAATTCAGTAGGTGGAGCTGGTGGGCTAGTTAAACATACTTTTTCAGTCTCCCTTTAATTTCCTGTTTCCTATTCCTCACATTCAGAATGTGAAGTTAGTTTTTTACACTGGTCCTCCTCTTCCTCATCTGAATCTGCCTCATCTGTTTGAAATGGCTCAAGAGCTGCTTTTATTAGTGCCCACATTGACCAAGCCGAGACTGGAGTTTTTGCTCCATCTTTATATGCTTTTAAAAAATATCTGCCAGTTCTCTTCCATTTATCCAACTCCATAGTCCCTTGTTCTGGGAACCATGGGCAAAACTGCTTTACTGCACTAAGGAGTGAGTGATAACAAATTCTGAGTACTTTCACTCCTGCTCTTCGTAATCCTCCACTTTCACATGTTCTAGCGCTCCTTTACTGGGGTCTTTGTCGCCCCACGTTGGGCAGCCAGGAGTGTTGGGCTGATCAGACTCAACACCAGGTTGTGGGGATGACAAGGTTCAGCAAAGTCAAAGGATTGAGAAAAAGACAGTTTGAGAGAAAGGTAAACACCAGAGAGCCATTGCTAGTGTAAGGAGGCTGCGAAGGCCCTGAGCGCTGGGAGCCCACGCTATTTATTGGTAATCTGACAGAGAAACAGGTGGTGAGAATGTGGAGGTCAAAAGGGCAGGGGCATGATCTTTAGCGGTGATAGTTTAGCATTTATAAGGAACACGTTCTGCTATTTGAGGTAATGGGAATAGGCGCCTAGGAGGGCTAGAAGCAAGGAGCCAGCAAGTCTAGACATATTCCAGAGGACATTATGTAAGCCCTGCCTCGGTTTCCCTCCCAACACTCAGCTTTTTCCCAACATACGGTTGCGCGTGTCTTGATGGTAGAATGACTTATATTCCTTTGGGTATATAGCCAATAATGAGATGGTTGGGTTGAAGGGTTTTAAGTTTTTTGAGAAATCATCACACTGTTTTCCTCAGCGGCTAAACTAATTTACATTCCTACCAGCAGTGTATAAGCAGTCCCTTTTCTTCACAACCTTGCCAGCATGTGTTTTTTTTTGACTTTTCAATGATAGCTATTTTGACTGGTATGAGATGATATCCCTTTTTTTTTTTTTTTTCCTTCCTTAAACAGAGTTTCACTCTTGTTGCCCAGGAGTACAATGGCACGATCTTGGCTCACTGCAACTACTGCCTCCTGGGTTCAAGTGATTCTCCTGCCTCAGCCTCCCAAGTAGCTGGGATTACAGGTGAGTACCACCATGCCTGGCTAATTTTTGTATTTTTAGTAGAGATGGAGTTTCACCATGTGAAATGCCAGGCTGGTCTTGAACTCCTGACCTCAGGTGATCTGCCTGCCTTGGCCTCCCAAAATGCTGGGATTACTGGCGTGAGCCATCATGCCCGGGCCCCGGAGTGGTTTTGATTTACATTTTTCTGATGATTAGTGGTGCTGCCCTTTTTTTTTCACATGCTTATTGGCCACATGTATATCATCTTTTAAAAAATGTTCATTTCCTTTGCTCATTTTTTAATTTTTTTGTTTGATTTTTGCTTGTTATGTATAGATTCTGGATATTAGACCTTTATCAGATGCATAGTTTGCCAATATTTTCTCCCATTCTGTAGGTTGCCTGTCTACTCTGTTGGTAGTTTCTTTTGCTGTGCAGAAGCTCTTTAATTAGGCCCAATTTATCAATTTTTGTTTTTCTTGCAATTCTTTTGGCATCTTTGTCATGAAATCTTTGAAAGGGCCTATGTCCAGAATGGTATTTCCTAAGTTATCTTCCAGGGTTTTTGTAGTTTTTGGTTTTACATTTAAGTCTTTAATCCACCTTGAGTTTATTTTTGTATATGGTATAAGGAAGGGGTTCAGTTTCAGTCTTCTGCATATGGCTAGCCAATTGTCCTAGAACCAGCTGTTGAATAGGATGTCCTTTCCCCACTGCTTATCTCTGCTGACTTTGTTGAAGATCAGGTTGTTGTAGGCATGCAGCATTATTTCTGGGCTGTCTATTCCATTCCATGGGTCTACGTGTCTGTTTCTGTACCAGTACCATGCTATTTTGGCTAATGTGGCCTTGTAGTGTAGTTTAAAGTCAGGTAAAGTTATGCCTCTAGCTTTGTTCTTTTTGTTCTTTTGTTCTTTTTGGCTGTTCAGGTTCTTTTTTGGTTTCATATGAATTTTAGAGTCGTTTTTCCCAATTCTATGGTAGTTTTTCCTAAATGGAATGTCATTGGTAGTTTGATAGGAATAGCATTGAATCTGTAAATTGCTTTGGCTAGTATGTCCATTTTGACAATATTGATTCTTCCTATCCATGAGCATGGACTGTTTTTCCTTTTGCTTGTATCATCTCTGAATTATTTCAGCAATGTTTTGTAATTCTCGTTGTAGAGATCTTTTATATTCCTGGTTAGCTGTATTCCTAGGTATTTTATTTTTTGTGTGTAGCTCTTGTGAATGGCTTTGTGTCCGTGATTTGGCTCTCAGCTTGGATGTTGTTGGTGTATGGAAATGCTACTGACTTTTGTACATTGATTTTTGTATCCTGAAACTTTGCTGAAGCTGTTTATCAAATCTAGGAGCTTTGGGGCAGAAACTGTGAGATTTTCTAGATATAGAATCATATAATCTGTAAACAGAGATAGTTTGACTTTCTCTCCTCCTATTGGATGCTTTTTATTTCTTTCTCTTGCCTGATTGCTCTGGCTAAGACTTCCATTACTATGTTGACTAAGAGTGATAAGAATGGGCATCCTTGTCTTGTTCCAATTCACAAGGAGAATGCTTTCAGCTTTTGCCTATTCGTGATGATGTTGGCTGTGGGTTTGTCATAGATGGCTCTTATTTTGAGGTATGTTCCTTCAATGCCTAGTTTGTTGATGATTTTAATTTTTTATATTATATTTATATTTTTGTTTTTTATTTCCATAAGTTTTTGGGTAACAGGCAGTGTTGGTTACATGGATAAGTTCTTTAATGGTGATCTCTGAGATTTTAGTGCACCCATCACCTGAGCAGCATACATTGTACCCAATGTAGTCCTTTATCCCTACCCCTGTCACCCATTCCCCTGAGTTTCCAAAGTCCATTGTATCATTCTTATGCCTTCGCATCCTCATAGCTTAGTACCCACTTAGGAGTGAAAACATACACTGTTTAGTTTTCTATTCCTGAGTTACTTCACTTAGAATAATGGTCTCAAATTCCATCTAGGTTGCTGTGAATGCTATCATTTTGATCCTTTTTATGGCTGAATAGTATTCCATGGCATATATTTACTGCAATTTCTTGATCTACTCGATTGATGGGCATTTGGGCTGGTTACATATTTTTGCAATTGTGAATTGTGCTGCTATAAACATGCATGTGCAAATATCTTTTTCATATAATGACTTCTTTTCCCACCTAAGAGTGGGATTGCTGGATCAAATGGTAGATCTACCTTTAGTTCTTTAAAGAATCTCCACACTGTTTTCCATAGTGGTTGGACTAATGTACATTCCCACCAGCCATGTAAAAGTGTTCTGTTTTTCGCTGCATCCCCACCAACATCTAATATTTTTTGATTTTTTTTTGATCATTCATTCAATGCCATTCTTGTGGGAGTAAGGTAGTATTGTATTGTGGTTTTGATTTGCGTTTCCCTGATCATTAGTGATGTTGAGCATTTTTTCATGTTTTTGGCTATTTGCATATCTTCTTTTGAGAATTGTCTATTCATGTCCTTAGCCCACTTTTTGACAGGATTTTTTTCTTGCTAATTTGTTTGAGTTTCTTGTAGATTTTGGATATCAGTTGTTTGTCAGATGTGTAGATTGTGAAGATATTCCTCCACTCTGTGGGTTGTCTGTTTACTCTTCTGATTGTTTTGCTATGCAGAAGCCTTTTAGTTTAATTAAGTCACATCTGTTTTTCTTTGTTTTGTTGCATTTATTTTTAGATTTTTGCTCTTTGCCTAAGCCAATGTCTATAAGGGTTTTTCTGGTGTTACCTTCTCAAATTTTTAGGGTTTCAGGTATTAAAGTCTTTGATCCATTTTGAGTTGATTTTTGTATAAAATGAGAGTTGAGGTTCCAGTTTCATTTTTCTACATTTGGCTTGCCAATTATCCCAGGACCATTTGTTGAATAGGTTGTCCTTTCCCACTTTATGTTTGTGCTTGCTTTGTCAAAGATCAGTTAGCTGTAAGTACTTGGGTTTATTTATGGGTTCTCTGTTCTGTTCTATTGGTCTATGTGCCTATTTTTATAACAGTATCATGCTGTTTTGGTGATTATGGCCTTATAGTATAGTTTGAAGTCAGGTAATGTGATCTCTCCAGATTCATTCGTTTTGCTTAGTCTTGCTTTGGCCATGTGAGCTCTTTTTTTGGTTCCATATGAATTTTAGAATTGTTTTTTCTAATTCTGTGAAGAATGATGATGGTATTTTGATAGGAATTGCATTGAATTTGTAGATTGCTTTTGGCAGTATGGTCATTTTCAAAGTATTGATTCTACCCATCCATGAGCATGGGATATGTTTCCATTTGTTTGTGTCATATATGATTTTTTTTCAGCAGTGTTTTGTAGTTTTTCTTGTAGAGATCTTTCACCTCCTTGGTTAGGTATATTCCTGAGTATTTTATTTATTTGCAGCTATTGTAAAAGGGGTTGAGTTCCTGATTTGATTCTCCTCTTGGTTGCTGTTGGTGTATAGCAGAACTACTAATTTGTGCACATTAATTTTGTATCCTGAAACTTTACTGAATTCTTTTATCAGTTCTAGGAACTTTTTGGATGAGTCTTTAAGGTTTTCTAGGTATACAATAATATTATCAGCAAACAGTGACAGTTTGACTTCCTCTTTACTGATCTGGATGCCTTGTATTTCTTTCTCTTGTCTGATTGCTCTGGCTAGGAATTCCAGTACTATGTTGAATATAAGTGGTTCGAGAGTGGGCATCCTTGTCTTGTTCCAGTTCTCAGAGGGAATACTTTCTACTTTTTCCTGTTCAATATTATGTTGGCTGAGGGTTTGTCATAGACAGCTTTTATTACCTTAAGGTATGTCCCTTCTATACCAATTTTGCTGAGGGTTTTAATCATAAAGATACTAGATTTTGTCAAATCTTTTTTCTGCATCTACTGAGATTATTAGGTGGTTTTTGTTTTTAATTCTGTTTATGTGGTATATCATATTTATTGACTTGCATATATTTACTCACTTCTGCATCCCTGATATGAAACCCACTGTATCACGATGGATTATCTTTTTGATATGCTATTGGCTTCAGTTAGCTAGTATTTTGTTAGACATTCCTCAGGGATATTGGTCTGCAGTTTTCTTTTTTTGTTTTCACCTTTATTGGTTCTGGTATTAGAGTGGTAACAGCTTCATAGAATGATTTAGGGAGGATTCCTTCTTTCTGTCTCTCATGGAATAGTGCCAATAGGGTTGTTACCAATCCTTCTTTGCATGTCTGTCTGATAGAATTCAACTGTGAATACATCTGGTCTTGGTCTCATTTCAATCTCACTGCTTGTTATTACCCTGTTCAGAGTTTCTCATTCTTCCTGGTTTAATCTAGGAGGGATGTGTATTTCTAGGAATTTAGCCATCTCCTGTAGGTTTTCTAGTTTATATGTGTAAAGGTGTTCATAGTTGCCTTGGATAATCTTTTGTATTTCTGTGGTATTGGTTGTAGTATCTCCCATTTTGTTTCCGATTGAGCTTATTTGGATCTTCTCTCTTCTCAGTTAATCTCACTAATTGTCTATCAATTTTATTTATCTTTTCAAATAACCAGCTTTTTGGCTCATTTATCTTTTGTGTTTTTTTTTTGTTTCAATTTCATTTAGCTCTGCTATGATCTTTGTTATATCTTTTCTTCTGCTGGATTTGGGTTTGGTTTATTCTTGTTTCTCTAGTTCCTTGAGGCATGACCTTAGATTGTCTATTCATGCTTTTTCAGACTTTTTGATGTATGCATTTAAGGCTATGAACTTTCCTCTTGGCACCACTTATGCTGTGTCCCAGAGGTTTGGATAAGTTGTTTCACTATTATCGTTCAGTTCAAAGAATTTTTAAATTTCCATCTTGATTTCATTGTTGACCCAGTGATCATTCAGGAGCAGGTTATTTAATTTCCATGTATTTGCATGATTTTGAGGGTTCCTTTTGAAATTGATTTCCAATTTTATTCCGCTGTGGTCTCAGAGAATACTTGATATAATTTCAATTCTCTTAAATTTATTGAGACTTGTTTTGTGGCCTATCATATGGTCTGTCTTGGGAAAAGTTCCATCTACTGATGAATAGAAAGTATATTCTGCAGTTGTTGGATAGAATGTTCTGTAAATATCCAAGTCCATTTGTTCAAGGAGATAGTTTAAATCCATTGTTTCTTTTTTGACTTTCTGTCTTGATGACCTTGCTGTATTGAAATTCCCCACTATTATTGTGTTGCTGTCTAGTAGTAATTGTTTTATAAATTTGGGAGCTCCAGTACTAGGTGCATATATATTTAGGATTGTGATATTTTCCTGTTGGACAAGTCCTTTTATCATTATATAATGTCCCTCTTTGTCTTTTTTTTAACTGCGGTTGCTTTAAAGTTCTTTTAGTCTCATATAAGAATAGCTCCTTCTGCTTGCTTTTGGTGTCCATTTGCATGGATTTTTTTTTCCATCTCTTTACTTTAAGTTTATGTGAGTTCTTATGTGTAAGATGAGTCTCTTGAAGGCAGCAGATACTTGGTTGGTGAATTCTTATCCATCCTGCCGTTCTGTGTTGTTGTTGTTTTCTTTTTTCCCGACATGGAGTCTTGTTCTGTTGCCAGGCTGGAGTGCAGTGGCGTGATCTTGGCTAAGTGCAACCTCTGCCTCCTGGGTGCAAGTGAGTCTTCTGCCTCAGCATCCCAAGTAGCTGGGATTACAGGCATGTGCCACCATGCCCAGCTAATTTTTGTATTTTTAGTAGAGATGGGGCTTCACCATGTTGGTCAGGATGGTCTCGATCTCTTGATCTCATGATCCACCCACCTTGGCCTCCCAAAGTGCTGGGATTACAGGTATGAGTCACCACACCCAACCCATTCTGTATTTTTTAAGTGGAGCATTTAGGCCATTTACATTCAGCGTTAGTATTGAGATGTGAGGTACTATTCTATTCATCACGCGATTTGTTGCCTGAATACTATTTATTTATTTATTGTGTTTTTGTTTTAAAGATCTTGTGAGATTTGTGCTTTAAGGAGGTTCTATTTTGGTGTATTTTAAGGATTCGTTTCAAGATTTAGAGCTCCTTTTAGCAGTTCTCATAGTGGTGGCTTGGTAGTGGCAAATTCTCTCAGCGTTTGTTTGTCTACAAAAGACAAACAAATTTATGAAGCTTAGTTTGTAGTAGCTTAGTTTGTAGTAATAGAATTACAAAATTCTTGGCTGATAATTGCTTTATAAAGAGGCTGAAGATATGGTCCCAATCCCTTTGAGCTTGTAGGATTTCTGCTGAGAAATCTGCTGTAAATCTGATAGGTTTTCCTTCATTGTTTACCTGCTGCTTTTGCCTCATTGCTCTTAAGATTCTTTCCTTCATCATGACTTTAGATAACCTGATGACTATGTGCCTAGGTGATTATCTTTTTGCAATAAATTTTCTGGGTATTCTTTGAGCTTCTTGTATTTGGATGTCTAGATCTGTAGCAAGGCAAGGGAAGTTTTCCTCCATTATTCCCTCAAATATGTTTTCCAAACTTCTAGATTTCTCATCTTCCTTAGTAACACCAATTATTCTTAGGTTTGGTTGTTTAACATAATCCCAAACTTCTTGGAGGCTTCATTCATTTTTTAAATTCTTTTTTCTTTGTCTTTGTTGGATTGGGTTAAAATTTAAAAATCTTGTCTTCGAACTCTGAAGATCTTTCTTCTGCTTGTACAATTCTATTGCCAAGACTTTGCAGTGCATTTTGCATTTCTTTAAGTGTGTCCTTTATTTCCAGAAGTTGTGATTATTTTTTATTTATGTTATCTATTTCACTGAAGATTTTTCCCTTCATATCTTGTATTTTTTTTAATTTCATTGAATTGAACTTAACCTTCCTCTGGTGCCCCCTTGATTAGCTTAATAATCAACTTTCTGAATACTTTTTCTGGCAATTCCGGGATTTCTTCTTGGTTTGGATCCATTGCTGGTGAGCTACTGTGATCTTTTGGGGGCATTAAAGAACCTTGTTTTGTCATATTACCTGAATCATTTTCTGTTCCTTCTCATTTAGGTAGACTACATCAAAGGGAAGCTCTGGGGCTCAAGGACTGGCGTTCAGATTCTTTTGTGCTATAGGGTGCTCCCTTGATGTAGTGCTCTCCCCCTTTTCCTAGGGATGTGGCTTCCTGAGAGTTGAACTGTAGTGATTGTTATTCCTTTTCTGGATCTATCCATCCAGAGGAGATACTCAACTCTGGACTGGCACCAGGAGGTGACTGCACAGAGTCCTGTGATGTGAACTGTCTTCAGGCCTCCCAGCCATGGATAGCAGCATGGTTTTTGGGCTGTCTCCTGGGGTCTGCAGGAACAATCTTCTTCCTTCAGAGGGTCTGTGTGAATTCTCTTGGCTTTCCTGGTATGTTGTTGAGGATTTTTAACATGAAGAGATGTTGAATTTCAGTGAAAATCTTTTCTGCATCTATTGAAATAATCATGTGTGTGTGTGTGTGTTTTCCTTTTTTTTCTTTTTTAGTTCTGCTGATGTGCTGAATCATATTTGTTAATTTGTGTATGTTGAACCCACCTTGCATCCCAGGAATAAAGCCTACTTGATTATGGTGGATTAGCTCTTTGGTTTGCTAGTATTTTGTTAAGGACTTTTGGATCTATATTCATGAAGGATAGTGGCCTAAAATTTTTCTTTTTTTTGTTGTGTCTCTGCCAGGTTTTGGTATCAGAATGATGTTAGCCTCATAGGCTGAGTTTGGGAGGAGTCCCTCTTGCTCAATTTATTCGAATAGATTCAGAAGGATTGGGAAGAGCTCATTTAAAGCCCATTATTAGTGTGTTGAAGGATTCGATTTCTTCCTGATTCAATCTTGGGAGGTTCTGTTTCCAGGAATTTATACATTTTCTCTAGATTTCCTAGTTTGTTTGCATGAAGATGTTCATAATAGTCTCTGAGGATCTTTTGTATTTCTGTGGAATTGGTCATAATGTCATCTTTCTTGTTTTTGATTGTGCTTATTTGGATGTTCTCTCTTTTTTTCTTTGTTAATCTAGCTAGCAGTCTCTTGATCTTGTTTATCCTTTGAAAGAACCAATTTTTGCTTTTATTAATTTTTTGTATACATTTTTGGGTCTTAAAATGTTCTGCTCTGATTTTAGTTATTTGATTTCTTCTACCAGCTTTGGTGTTAGTTTGTTCTTGTTTCTCCATTTCCTCTAGGTGTGATGTTAGATTCTTTCTAACTTTTTGAGGTAGGTGCTAAGTGCAATCAACTTTCTTCTTACCACTGCTGTTGCTGCATCCCAGAGATTTTGATATGTGGTGTCTTCTTTTCATTTATTTCAAAGAATGTTTTGATTTCTGCCTTCATTTTCCTGTTTACCCAAAAGTCATTCAGGAGCAAGTTGTTTAATTTCATGTAATTCTGTGGTTTTGAGAGATCTTCTTGGTGTTGATTTCTGTTTTTATTCCACTGTGGTCTGAGAGTATGATTTTTAAAATTTTTTTGCATGTAAATCAAAACCTCAGTGTGATACACCTGACTCCTGCAGAAATGGCCATGATCAAAAAAAAAAAAAAAATAGATGTTGACAGGGATGTGACGAAAAAGGAATACTTTTACAGTGATGGTTGGAATGCACACTAATACAACCATTATGGAAAACAGTGTAGAGATTCCTTAAAAAACTAAAGTCATTATGTGAAAAAGATACTTGCACATGTATGTTTATAGCAGCACAATTTGCAATTGCAAAAGTATGGAACCAGCACAAATGCCAATTAATCAATGAGTGGATAAAGAAAATGTTATATATGTGTGTGTGTATACACACACACACACATATGTATATGTATACATGTATGGAATATACATATTTATATACACACAAACACACACTCAGGAATGGAAAACCAAATGTTGTATGTTTTCACTCATAAGTGGGAGCTAAGCTATGAGGATCAAAAGGCATAAGAATGATAAAACGGACTTTAGGGACTTCAGGGAAAGTGGGGAGGGGGTGAGGGATAAAAGACTACACATCGGGTATTGAGTACACTGCTCAGGGATTGGGTGCACCAAAATCTCATAAATCACCATTAAAGAACTTATTCATGTAACCAAACACACCTGTTCCCTCCAAATCTATTTAAACATTAAAAAATTATTACATGTGATTGATCATGAAGTATGTTCCTTGTGCAGAAGAGAAAAATGTATATTTTGTGTTTGATGGGTGGTGTATTCTGTAGGTGTCTATTAGGTTAAATTGGTCAACTGTTGAGTTCAGGTCCCAGATATCTTTGTTAGTTTTCCATCTCAATACCTGCCTAATGCTGTCAGGGAGATGTTGAAGTTTCTCAGTGTTATTGTGTGGCTGTCTAAATCTGTTTGCAAGTCTAGAGGTACCTATTTTGTAAATCTGGGTGCTCCAATTTTGGGTATGTATATATTTAGGATAGTTAAGTGTTCTTGTTGAATTGAACCCTTTATCATTGTGTACTTCCTTCCCCGACATTTTTACTGTTGGATTAAAGTCTGTTTTATTGATATAAGAATAGTGACTCCTGTTTTTTGTTTTCCATTTTTGTGATAGATCTTGCTACAACTTGTTACTTTGAATCTGTGGATGTCGTTTCATGTGAGATGGATTTCTTGAAGACAACAGACAGAAGGGTGGTTTTTTTTTTTTTGTCCAACTTGCCACTCTGTTCCTTTTAAGTGGGGACATTTAGATTATTTACATTCAAGGTTAATATTTACATGTGAGATACTGATCTTATTAAGTTGTTAGCTGCTTGCTTTGCAGTTTTTATTGTATGGTTGCTTTATGGGGTCTATGGGTCATATACCTAAGTGTGCTTTTGTGGTAGCAGTTATTGTTATGTTGTTTCTGTGTTTAAAACTCGCTTAAGAATCTCTCATTAGACTGGTCTAGACTTATCTAGAGATAAGGAATTCTCTAGTGCTTGTTCGTCTGGAAAAGTTTTCATTTCTCCTTTGCTTATGAAGCTTAGTTTTGAAGAATATGAAATTCTGGATCGGAATTTCTTTTCCTTAAGAGTGATGAAAATGGGCCCCCAATCTCTCCTGGGTCGTAATATTTCTGCTGGGAAGTACACAGTTAACCTTCTGGGACTCCCTTTGCACATGAGCTGACCTTTTCCTTTAGCTGCTTTCAAGAGTTTTTCTTTAGCACTAACCTTGTATAGTCTGATGACTATATGACTTGGTGATATTTGTTTTGCATAGTATCTCACAGTTGTTCCTTGGATTTCTTGTATCTGGATGTCTACCTTTCTAGCAAGATTAGGAAAATTTTCTTGAATTATTCCCTTAAATATGCTTTCCAGGTCATTTATTTTTTTCTCCTTATCCTTCAGGAATACCAATAATTTCTATATAATCCCATTTTTTTTCTCGAAGGTTTTGTTAATTATTTAAAACTCTTTTTTTTCCCTTCACTTTTGTCTGACTGGGTTAGTTAGAAAGACCAGTCTTCAAGCTCTAAAATTCTTTTTCTTTTTTAAATTATATTTTTAGATTCCAAATATTACTTTGGTATATTTTGTGATGCTGAGGTTTGGGGTACCAATGATCCTATCACCCAGGTACCAAAACCTTGATGTTATCTCTTCTGTTTGGTTCAGTCTATTTATAAAGATTTTGATTGTACTTTGAAAATCCTTATGTGAGATTTTCAATTCTGGAAGATCTGATTGATTTGTTTTTATGATGTTTATCTCTTCCTTCATTTCTTGAATCGATTTAGAAGTTTTATTGTGATCATCCACCTTATCTTGGATCTCACTGAGCTTCCTGGCAATCCATGCTTTGAATTATTTATCTGTCATTTCTGGGTCACTATTTTGGTAGGGCTCATTGCTGGAGAGCTAGTGTGATCTTTTGGTGGTGTCACTACATTCAGATTTTTCATAATGCCAGAATTCTTGGACTGTTTCTTATCTGGAGATGCTGGCACTTTTAATTTTTATAATTATTTTTATGCAGATAAGATTTTTGCTTTTTCCTTCTTTCCATGTAATCCTGTTTTTTTCTTTCCTTTCCTCCCTTTTCTTAAAGGATGTGACTGTACAGAATGTTGGGTAGGCTCTTTTGGCTTTGCTTCTATGGCCCTAGGAACTTCTGTTGGCAGGATTTATTTTGGGTTGTGCTGTTTAACCTATAAGCCAGTAGATGAAGCTTATAGGTAAGAGCTGGCTGTGGCCAACATGGGTGGGCATATACTTGATTCTCATTTTCTGGGAAAAGCTCTCTGTTGTTAGGTTATCAGCTGGTTCATGGAGCATACAGTGGCCTAACCTCCCTGCTCAGTCCCAGACTCGGGGGTTGCAGTAGGCAAAATGGGTGGGTCCAGACCAGGCAGGCCTACCACAGGTCCCGGTGTGGAAGGCACAAGCAACAGTGCTGAGGGAGAATCCAGTGGGCATCTGGCAAGTGCTCGGAAGTATGCCTAAGTGTGGAGCTGGGAAACCTCCTTGGCCCCAAGTTCTCTGCATAATCCAGGAAAGTGGGTGCTCTAGATTCCTGGAGATCTGCCTGAGTGTGGAGTAGAGAGGGCGCTATTTTACCACAGTCTCTTCACAGGAAGTGTCAGGCAGCTCAGGCTGCTGGTCCAGGTGAGTGGGTGCTCTTACTGCCTGAGCATAAAGCAGTAAGGGTCCCCCTTGACCAGGATCTCTGCACAGGAACAGGAAGGGTTGGACGGCTCAGGCCGCTATTTAAGGTGAGTGGGTACTCCAAATGCCTGGAGATGTGCCTGGGTATGGAGTGGAGAGCCCTTCCTGCCACCCCACAGCAGGACCTCTGCACAGGAGGGATGAAGTGACTCAGGCTGCTGATCCAGGTGAGCAGGTGCTCTAAATGCCTGGAGATCTGCCTGGGTATGAAGCAGAAAGGACCCCCCTGCACCAAGATCTCTGTACAGGAAGAGTGGGATGGCTCAGGCTGCGAAACCAGTGAGTGTGTGCTCCAAATGCCTGGAGTTCTGCCTAGCCGTGGAGTAGAGAGGGCCTTGCTACACCATGATCTCAGGGGAGCAGGCTTGGGCAACCAGCAATGACACACACAGACCAGTTCCAGGTCACTGGACTGGCCCTGGCTGCAAGTCTTTTCATGCAGGAGAAAGACTTGATGATGAAGAAACTGCATCAACTAGTGTGCAGCTCTAGCAGCTCTCCTCCTACCCTTGACCTGTGATGAGGGAATAGCACAATTCCAGCACCTACTGCTGAGGTGCTTTCCACAATTCTGGCAGTAGAGGTTCCTACCCTGCTCCAGAGAAAGCACTCTAGCCTCTGGCCTGAGACTAAAATGCCTGCATGGCTATGCTGACTGGTTGCTGAAGAATGATTGACTATATGTGACTGGATTAAAAATGTTGTCCTGCTTTTGGTCCCAGGTCTGGGAAAACACCTGCAGCTTTTCCAGGTGTCTTTTCATCTCAGTACCTCCAAGGCTTTCCTTAGGTTAACTCCAGGACTTGGCAGAAACAAAGTGGTCTCCCTCACTCTGGGTTGCTCGGATCCCTAGTGGAAAGCTGAGTCATGGAGGGAGGCTTTTTGCTTCTCTTATGTATCAGAACTTCACTACTTTTATCAGCTGGACACCATTGCAGAGGCAGTTGGCTGGCACTCTCCTCCCTGGGATTATAAGGAGATCCCTCATGATTCTGGTGGACTCCATTTCCTTTTTGAATTAAAGTTCACAGAATTCGATTTTTTTTTTTTTTTTTTTTGAGACAGGGTCTCGCTCTGTCACCCAGGATGGAGTGCAGTGGTGTGATCTTGGCTCACTGCAACCTCTACCTCCTGGGCTCAAGCAACCATCCCACCTAAGCCTCCTGAGTAGTTGGGACTACAGATGTGTACCACCACACCTGGCTAATTTATGTATTTTTAGTAGAGACAGGGTTTCACCATGTTGGCCAAGCTGGTCTCGAACTCCTGACCTCAAGTGATCTGCCTGCCTCAGTCTCCCAAAGTGCTGGGATTACAGGTGTGAGCCACCATGTCTGGCCACATAATTGATCTTTATGCACTATCTTACTATTTCCAAATGGCTGAGTGGCTGAGACACACAAAAAGCCTCTAATTCACCATGTTGGGGAAAGAAAAACAAATAATTGTTTTTAGTAGTCCATTTTGGAAGACAAAAATTAATTATTTGCTGTGCCCGTTGTGCTCTTTTGATAAAAATAAATCTTTCTGAGACATATTTCTTAGAGGAGAAGGTAACAGGGTAAATTATGGTGGACTTGAAGAAGGGAGTCAAATTACCTATCTTGAACTTTCATTCTGCTACAAAAACTACCATTTTTTGGTTGTGGGAATTAGAGATTACAGAGTAGGTATCAACTTGTATTTGTGTTCCTGGGGACACCACTAGAGGATTCCAGGATACCGTAATAAGCAACTTTTGATGAATTTACATTGTGTGGACTTTATGACAATTACTTATTCAGATTCTTGATCCTGGATCTGTTTGCCCTCATGCTAGCCCTGAGTAGGCTGGTGGGGATTGTGATTGTCCTTTAGCTCCTCATGTGCAGGAACACTTTCT
The DNA here is from genome assembly GCF_000951035.1 of Colobus angolensis palliatus. Taxonomy (NCBI): domain Eukaryota; kingdom Metazoa; phylum Chordata; class Mammalia; order Primates; family Cercopithecidae; genus Colobus; species Colobus angolensis. Next base: position 2,405,328 of record NW_012114755.1, read on the forward strand.
CCATCTACATCCCCAACCTGGCTGGGACTGATATGCTCCTCTTCTCTTGCAAAGTGGTGCAATCTGTAGAGGATCTTGTTTTTATCTTACACATTGTTGCTGTATGCACTCCATTCTTCAGATCACTGTGAAGTACATCTTCTATGCAGCGGGCCTGAGTATACTCAGTGCCATTAGGACTGACTGCTGCTGTCCAGTCCTGTGCCCCAGGCAGGCACTGCTGCCATGTCTGAGACACATGTAAGCTGTCATGGGCCCTGTCCCTGGTGCTGAGCATCCTAGAAGGACACCCCTGTGGCTTACAGTTTAGGGTCTTTAAAGATAGACTATGTCAAGCTTTTGATTTCATCTCTGCCATCTGAGTGGTCTGTTTGTGGTTCTCACTAGGTCCAATCTGACTCTGCTGGTCAGCATCCAGTGTGTTTCCCAGCAGATACAGCTGCCCAGGCCCTATGTGGTCATCCTACTCACAGTTCTGGCCTTCTTTTCTTATGATATGCCCATTAGTATCCACCGGTTCCTATTTCACTGGACAGTAGTCTATCCCAAGAACATTAAGCCCTACCTGATTAGTTTAACTCTGTCCTGTTTGAAGAGCTATGCCAACCCCATCATTTACTCTTTGTTGGTTCCTTTAGACAGCATTGATATGTGAAGACCCTCAAGCTGATTTTCCAGAGGGCCTTACCTGGTGAGCAAGAGATAAAGCAGAGGGAAGCCAGCCTTCCCTTGGAAACAAAGGGGGTCAGTAGGTGGTGCAATCAGTGGTGAAGAGTAGATTTCAGAGTCAGAAAGGCATGGGTTTGAGATCATGCTCTGTGACTTACTAGCTGTGTAGAGTTTTAAATTCTAAGTATTAATGCCTTCATTTATAATTTTGGGATGATAATGATTTATGTATATCATAGGGCAGTGTGATAATTATACAAGCTAATCCTTGTAAAGAAACAAACACAGGGAGTGGGGAGGGGGCAAGGTGGCCAACTAGAAGCAGCAGCAGTGAGGGGCTTCCACTGAGAAGAACCAAAACAACATGTGAATGCTGCACCGGCAACCAAGGTATCCAGGTTCTATCATCAGGACTGATTAGGCAGTTGGTGTGACCCGCAGAGAGCAAGGAAAAGCAGGGTCATGTGTCGGTGCACCTGAGAGCCAGACGGGACAAGGGGAGCCACCACCCTTCCACCAAGGAAGGTAATGCGTGAGCATACTATCCAACCTGGGAAACCATGCTTTTTCCACAGATCTGTGCAATGCACAGATCAGAAGATCCCATTCTTGAGCCCACGCCACCAGGGCCCTAGGTCCCAATCACAGGGCTACACAGATTCTCAGTAGCCACTTGGCTGGAATCTGCCTAAGAGTACAGAATTCCCAGGGAGAGGGTGGCCATCATCACTGCAGCTGCCAGATACCTAAGAAAATTGAGCTCCCTAGGGGAGGGACAGCAGCCATTATTGTGTTTGCCAGCTGCCTAAGACACTGAACTCCCGGGGGGAAGGGCAGTAGACATCACTATAACTCCAGACTGCGTTTTCCCTTGCTGGAGCCAGGGAGATTGCACAGGGGTCACCAAGACACCCTGTATAGGACCATTCCTACTGGCATCAGGTTGTTGCCCCTAGATGTCAGAGATCCCAGAGGAAGGAGCAGGTACCCATCTTTGCTGTTCACCAGCCTCCTTGAGTGACATCTCCAAGTGTAGGAGTGCCCCTGATGAATAGGGCCTGAAATGAACCCCCAGCAAACCACAGCAGCCCTACAGGAAAGGAACATGACTGTTGAACGAAAAACAAAAAACAGAAAGCAGCAGCAACAGCATCAATGAAAAAGTCTCCATAAAAACCTCATCCAAAGGTCAGTAGCCTCAAAAATGAAAACTAGACAAACTCATGAAGATGAGAAAGAATCAATTTAAAAAATGTTGAAAACTCAAAAGGCCAGAGTGCCTCTTCTCCTCCAAATGATTGCAACACCTCTCCAGCAAGGGCATAGAACTGGACAGAGGATGAGATGACAAATTGACAGTAATAAGCTTCAGAAAGTGGGTAATAACAAGCTTTGCTGAGGTAAAGGAGCATGTTCTAACTGAATTCAAAGGAGCTAAGAACTATAATAAAAGGTTACAGGAGCTGCTAACTAGAATAACCAGTTTAGAGAGGAACATAAATGATCTAATGAAACTGAAAAACACAGCATGAGAACTTTGTGTTGCAAATACAAGTATCAATAGCCAAATTGATCAGGCAGAAGAAAGAATATTAGAGCTGGAAGACTATCTTGCTGAAATAAGGCAGGCAGACAAGATTTAGAGAAAAAAGAATGAAAAGGAACAAACAAAACCTGAGAACTATGGGACTATGTAAAAAGACCAAATGTACACTGATTGGAGTACCGAAAAGAGACAGGAAGAATGGAACCAAGGTGGAAAACACGTTAGGATATCATCCACGAGAACTTCCTCACCCTAGCAAGACAGGCCAACATTTAAATTCAGGAAATACAGAGAACCCTAGTAAGATATTCCACAAGAAGATCAACCCCAAGACACCTAATTTTCAGATTCTCCAAGGTCAAAATGAAGGAAAAAATGTTAAGGGCAGCCAGAGAGAAAGACCAGGTCACTACAAAGGGAAGCGAATCAGACTAACAGCAGACCTTTCAGCAGAAACCCTACAAGCCAGAAGAGAGTGGGGGCCAATATTAAATGTTCTTAAAGAAAAGAATTTTCAACCCAGAATTTCATATTCGGCTAAACTAGGCTTCATAAGTGAAGGAGAAATAAAATCTTTTTCAGAGAAGCAAATGCTGAGGAAATCAGTCACCACCAAACCTCCCTTGCAAGAGCTGCTGAAGGAAGCACTAAATATGGAAAGGAAAAACCAGTACCAGCCACTGCAAAAACACACTGAAATACAAAAGCCAATGACACTATGAAGAAACTGCGTCAACTAGTGTGCAAAATAACCAGCTAGCATCGTGATGACAGGATCAAATTCATACATAACAATATTAACCCTAAATGTAAATGGGCTAAATACCCCAATTAAAAGACACAGACTGGCAAATTGGAAAAAGAGTCAAGACCCATTGGTGTGCTCTACTCGAGAGATGCATCTCATGTGCAAAGACAGGCCAAAAATAAAGGGACAGAGGAAAATTTACCAATAGCAGGAAAAAAGCAGGGATCACAATCCTAGTTTATGACAAAACAAACTTTAAACCAACAAAGATCAAAAAAGACAAAGAAGGGCATTACATAATGGTAAAAGGACCAATTCAACAAGAAGAGCTAACTATACTAAATATATATGCACCAAATACAGGAGCACCCAGATTCATAAAACAAATTTTTAGAGATCTACAAAGAGATTTAGACTCCCGCACAATAATAATGGGAGACTTTAACACCCCACTGTCAATATTAGACCGGTCATTGAGTGAGAAAATTAACAAGCATATTCAGAACTTGAACTCAGCTCTGGATCAAGTCGGCCTGGTAGTCATTTACAGGACTCTCCACCCCAAAACAACAGAATATACATTCTTCTCAGTGTCACATGGTACTTACAAAATTGATCATATAACTGGAAGTAAATCACTCCTCAGAAAATGCAAAAGAGCTGAAATCATAACGTCTCTCAGATCACAGCACAAATTATAACTCAAGATTAAGCAGCTCACTCAAAACCACACAACTACATGGAAATTGAACAACCTGCTCCTGAATGACTCTTGGGTAAATAATACAATTAAGGCAGAAATCAAGAAGTTCTTTGAAACCAATGAGAACGAAGAGGCAATGTACCAGAATCTCATTGAATTGATCCAATATGCCCATAGATACATGTTCATATTCTTCTATCTGCAAATTCCAAATCCTTGAAACTCTGAAAACTGAAAGTTGTTTTATAAATTTGGAACCAAAACTAAGTGATCTGAAATGCTATGAGGCAGAAAGTCATCTTTTAAATCTCCCTTATTGGGCACATTCATAAGTTTCTTTGCAGAAATACTAACGTGTTTGCTTATTCAGCACTGCCTCAGATTCCACTAGGGGGTTAAATAATATTCAATGGAATCACATATGATAATTTATAGATGATATTTGGACATAAGGGTTTCCATTAGGAGTTTGGACCTGCATTTATAAAACTATGGAAGTTTGCCCTGCCAGGAACTGGGATGCTGGTAGCTACTCAGTCACAGATATTCTTCAGTTTAGGATGAATGTACACACATCAGTACTGTTGTGAGGACTGTTGTGTTCCTAAATTTGGAAAAATTTTGAGGTTTTCTCCCTGGGGAGCATGATTGATACAAATGAATATAACTAGGTTGTGGTGGTTGTGTTGGAAATTTAGTGGGGACAAGATTCTGATTTGCTTTACTCTCTGCATGTAGAGACCCACAGAGAGCTGCAGGGGACAGAAAGAGGCCTCCCAATGGTGTGACTACAGCCCTCATCCAGTTGTGGTTTAAGTCCTATCACTCTTCACACATACCATTTGCTGTGGTGCTGAACCTCAGATTGTCCAGAAGGGGGAGCTGAGAGACTATGTCCATAGGTTCACAAGAAGCGGTACTGTGGTTATGAAATTGGTCCTGAGTTTTCATTTTCAACTGTTAGAGAGTCACACCCATCTGGTTCGACATGTCATATAGTTCGGCTTAACCATGTTAATAAAAATGTTTTTTTCACCTCTGGCAACTGGGGAAAACAAAATCTAGTCACCTTTTCAGACCCTCTGACATTTAACATTCTGGTTCCTAGTTACCTTTCCATCTTCATTTATTACTATTCCAATTCTCCTATTTTCTGGGATCATCCTCCAAAACTCTATCCATGGCAGACATGGTTAATAGATCCCAGGATGTTGTCTCATTGAGCCTATCTTGGGCTTAAAAATGAAATTCTTCTGAAAGCAGCATTTTATAGACTTTGCAATCAGATGGGGCTGGCACAAAAGATGAAACCTCTACATGGTCTCGTGTTTCCTAAATAGTTTCTGTGTCTGTGCCAACAATTACCATGAGACTCGATTGTATTTTCTTCTTTCCACTTCTTTTAGTTAAAAATCTTCTTGTCTTAAACTTACCCACCTTAAGCGATTGTTAGGATGATCGAATAGTAAAAAAAAATAGTTGCCAGGAAATGGCCTCATTAGTGAATGATGACATACTATGTTAAGACAGGGGCTGTCCTCCTCAAATTCCAACCTTTTCTTTCAGTTTTTCCATACATCACTAAACTTCCCTTCCTCTTCTCAGCTAGCTCTGAGGTAGTAGATATTGATCACAGACATTCTCTCTTTCCCTACCGCTGTAGGCTGGTGGAGGGCAGAGATATATCGTGTCAACTTCTTTATTTTCCCAATGTCAGAGCCTGGGAAAGTGTGTTTTGCCTATGCTGGTACCTGCTACATTCTCAATTAACTGGTTACTGGAGAGAAAGGGGCTGTTCATCCTCTGGAATTTTCAATGCAATGTTGACTAAAATCCCAGTAGACTTTGAATAACAGAGAGGCAGTGTAGGACAAGGCTGAATAAAATCATGATGTAGTGGATGCAGATTGGCTGGATTTCTAGCATAGAATGGTTCTTTTAGGGGACAATTTTTACTACCGCTTTTTTTTTTTCAGCTAGTAATTGACCCTACTTATCCCATGAATTTCAAATCTTTATTAAAGTTCATCACATTCACCAAGGTTTTGTGTGGTGCCTTTGAGTGCTTGTTTGTGTGTGAGATTTGATGGAATTCAATTTCACATTTGGTGTAATACGTTGCAAATTTCAGAAGGAGTAAGCATGGAATAGAGTCCATTTAACAAACTGAGACACAGAAATACATAGAGGTTAAGAAACTTATCCAAGTTGGCAAACTAGCATCACCTGTTAGATGTTCTTTTTTTTTTTTTCTGCCATCCATCCTGATTCTGGCATCCTGATTTTGCTCCATGTAGCTTCCAGCCTAACATCATCCTAGCAGGTTCTTTTATGTCTCTTCCATTTTTCTCTCTTCTTTCTCTTTTTCAGAAGCAAAACCTAATTATTTGTATTTTCGCTCCTTTATTCTACCCTCATCTATCTTTGGAGTCCATCCGTCACTGAACTTGGATGGAACCACCAAACTATCTAGTTTGGGTTCTTCTTGACATCCACGTCTCCAGGGGTTCGCTTTCTTCTTTAAGTAGTTAAACTATCCTTGCCACATTTAATGAATATGTTTAAGCTTCCAGAAATCCTTCAAGGTAGAAGGCAGGGTGGCTAAAACCTGACAGTCTTCTGCACATGTTTTTGGAACTTGACACCTGATGGTTGAGGTTGCTGAAGATGCACTCCAAAGATGGATGGGGGTAAAATAAAGGGGAGAAGATGGTGGTCCTTTTGGAATTTGGGTTATGCCAACAAAACTGGCCAGTTCTTGAGGGGCATTTGCCCTAGGCAGTCAAACTTGCAGTCTCCATAAGATCCCTGTGTGGGAAAAACAAGCTAAGTCCTAGTGTTGAACAACTCCAGGGGATGTCACTCGCATTGTGGTCTATATGAGTCCTGCCCCTGGATTTGTGCAGTGCACACTCTGTTGGGCAGCATGTGGTGGAACTGACAGGAGAGACCCTGTAAAGAGAGGAAGTCCACCTGTGGTCAATACTTAAATGAAAGAGGACAGAGGGAAGAAAGGCCTAATACCACTACATGAGGTGCAGAAAAATAACTGAAATACTCCTTGATATGGTTTGGCTTTGTCCTCACCCAAAATCTCATCTTTTGTAATCATCAATTGTAATCGCCATAATCCCCACATGTCAAGGGAGAGACCAAGTGGGGGTAATTGAATAATGGGGGCAGTTTCCCTCATGCTGTTCTCATGATAGTGAGTGAATCTCATGAGATCTGATGGTTTTACAAGGGACTCTTCCCCCTTCACTGTGCCACTCTTCTCCCTGCTGCTTTGTGAAGAAGGTGCCTTGCTTTTCCTTCACCTTCTGCCATGATTGTAAGTTTCCTGAGGCCTCCAGGCCATGCTGAACGGTGAATCGAATAAACCTCTTTCCTTTATAAATTACACAGTCTCAGGCAGTTCTTTATAGCAGTGTGAGAACAGACTAACACACTCTTTCAGAAATTGAAAGGTAATAACCAATCTGAGTCATACATTATTATACTTGAGGCATCTATGTTATTAAAAGTATGAGTGTATAAAAGGCGCTTGTCCGTGTATTTAATTTGTTCTCATTATAAAAAATCTAAGATGGACCATACCATACGATGAGGAGGGAAGGTCAGGATAGTCTGTATGATTTGAAGAGGTTGGTTCTTTACTTTCATCCAGGGTTCAGGGTTATGCAAATATCAAGTTTCCCGGTGTAATTTTTCAAGCAGTTAGCTGTTCCTTTACTTGAACTTCCAGATCGCTCAGATTAGAACATCCCCTCTTATTCTTGTTCTAATCTCAAAGCACATGATTATTAGGGCACCTGGCATTCTTTCTAGGAGCCTGAGAGCTCTGGAGGATGGAGTTTGTTTGCAAACTCTTCAGTGCTTGTAAGTGCTGCATGCACCTGATACCCATTATTTGTTCATTGGATTTGATGTAGCTCTGAATACTCCCTCCTGTTCAATGATTTCTCTTCCATGATTGTCTCTTCTGTGAAACAAATTTCTAGGCCATTTCTCTGTTTGACTTTCACTGGAGCTCCTATCAGTAACTTGCTTGATCTTCATTTCTCTTTCACCCAGACAGCTCCTCTCTGAGTCCTTCAAACTCACAGAACTGGGAAGGACCCCAGGGGCTCTTTAGATTCATATCTTTACAGATGAAGGAACTGAGACCCAGAGGGTGGAAATGACTTCTCCAAGGCCACACAGAGAGTTTGGGCCTGAGGCTCTCAGTCTAGGCTCTTCCTGCCTTACTTTTTCCTCTGGTTCTTCCCTTCTGTCATTACCTCTTATTTCATTCTGTTTAACTCGTGGCTAGAATTGCCCCCGAAATGGCAGCAGGGCCACAAGGGAATGCCCCAAACAATCCTGAGATGGAGGATTCCAAAGAAAGAATTACTAAACACTAGAGGAAAGGGGTGTTGTACCTAGGTATAACCACAGTGAAGGGGTCAGGGTAGGAGTTTTTATGAGGGTTTAAGGAATTTGGCTAAGAGGCCAGGGACAGCGTCTTCCAGTGTGTTGGGCAACAACCTAGATATCTTTATTGGTGCCTGAGAATGTTTATAAGGCCCCAGCTTGGGTGCAAACCTGCTAGGAAAAACCTGTAGCTGACTGGCTCATAGAGTGGTCAAGGCATTGGGGGACCCTACACCTCTCTTGGCCTCTTCCTCTATTTGGGTGATATTACTGGGGTAGGACCAAGATGGATAATTCACCCTTCCAGAAATAGAAAATGCAATGGAAAATAATTCTGGGGGCATGTCTGACATTGAGACAGGTCTGCGGGAGATGGTAGAACTGTCCAAACTGACTCATTTTGCTGAGATGTCTGGAAAATGGACAAAAGAACAATCAGGAAACACAGGCAGAACCACCTCTGTCTGCCTCACTGCTTCTGCACCAGCTATGAGTCTATGTCTTTGCCTCTCTGTACCTGTCTCTCTCTGATTTTCTTTCTTTCTATAGCTATGTCTCTCTGGGTGCGTTTGTCTCTGTTCCTCTCACTGTTTCTTTTGCTCTCTCTCTGCTCCATTTTCGCCCCATCACATCCTTCATGCCCACATAGTAATTTAAAGAGGATTCTCGGCCGGTCCTCACAAACTTTCTTCTTCTCCCTTTTTTTCCCCTCCAAATTATCCCCTTTTCTGAAGTTCCTCCAAGCTTTTCTCTGATACTTTCTTCTTGTCCAAGAGTGAATATATGGAAATGGAATGTGTGATAGATGGGGAGATGGTTTTCTTCTCTCTCAGACTCTGTCCCGTGAACAGTTTTTTTGAGCACTGTTTACAAGTAAAGTGAGAGAGGGCAGTGCAGGAAGATGAGAAGAGCTTGGACCAAGTCCAGGATGCTGGGGTTTTAGAGTCAGTAAATAACCCTCTATTTCTCCACTTAATCTCTGAACCAGTTATGAAGTTGACAAGTGGTAAGTCAGTGAGAGGGCAAATTGTTATCTCAATTGGTCACAGAGTTATTGAATAACATGACTGAGACGTATCATCAGGGAGATTCCCGATACTGGAACCTAGTATTAGGCAAATGTAAGCTTCCGGTCACTGCACAGGTGGCACCAGGGTGCAGTGTGCCTCAGTTCTTTGTCTAAAATGAGGAAATAACATTAGCACCCACCTCTTCTGGCTCTTGTGAACATTAAATGAGAAAAATATACTTATTTCCTGGCACATATTAGGTGTTCAATCATTGTTAGCTTTATTATTAGCCCAGATGCCAGCTGTGCTCTTGTTCTCTGGCTCCCTGGATCTACCAGCATTCAAGTGCCTGCCTGGCAAGTGCCTAAGGGGCCCAAGTCCTAAGGTGTCTTGCCTTGTAAGCTCATGCTTTCTGCAGTTGTTGTTTCCTGGTGCTGTTAAGTGTAAAATATATACTAGGTTATAAAGACTAAATGCAAAAAATAGAATATAAAAGATCTCATTAATTTTTTATATTGGTCATGTAACAAAATGATAATATTCTGGATATAGCCTATAAAATATAAAATTATAATGTGGCTCACATTTTATTTCTGTTAGTGCTATTTTAAAGCAATGACCAAAATTTTAAAAAAGTATAATTAAAAAGCTAATACAAGAGAAAAGATTAAATAAAATACACAATTCATAAAAAGAAAAAAGGATGAACGATAAGATAAGATAGGACATATAGAAAACAAATAGCAAGATGGCAGACTTAAAACCAACTGTATCAGTAATTAAATTGCAGACAAACGGACTAAACGATTCAGTTAAAAGTACAAAATTGCCAGACTAAATCTTAAACAAGACCCAATTGTATTATATTTATACGATGCACACTTCAAATATAAGGACCCACATAATTTGGATAAAAAAATGATAGAGATAAACTAGGCGGGGCGCAGTAACTCATGCCTATAATCCCAGCACTTTGGGAGGCTGAGGCAGGCAGATCACCTGAGATCAGGAGTTCAAGATCAGCCTGGCCAACATAGTGAAACCCCATGTCTAGTAAATAATACCAAAATTAGCCGGGCGTGATGGTGGGTGCCTGTAATCCCGGCTACTTGGGAGGCTGAGGCAGGGAGAATTGCTTAAACCTGGGAGGTGGAGGGTGCAGTGAGCCGAGATTGTGCCACTGCACTCCAGCCCGGGTAACAGAGTGAGATTCCATCTCAAAAAACAAAACAAAAAATGAAAGAGATAAACTATGAAAATCTTAAATAAAATAAAGCTGGCATGACTATGATGATATCATATAAATTATAATTTAAGGTAACAAGTATTACTAGTGAAAAGAAATATTTCATAATAGCAAAAATGTCAATTCATCAAGAATACATAACAAACTTAAACATGTATTCACCAGCAGAGTTAAAACATGCAAAGTAAAAGTTGACATAACTAAAAATAACATATAAACCCAGAATTGTAGTTGGTGATTTGAACTCAACACTTCTAATAAAAGAGAAAAAGAAGACAAAAAAAATCTGTAAAGATATAGGAGACTTGAACAACATAAATAACTATATGACTTAATGATATATATGGAACAATATATTAAAAATATACATTATTTTCAAGCGAATGTGGACTACTTCCCTACATAGACCATATGATGGCCACAAAGCAATTCTCATAACATTTTAAAGGATTGAAATCATTATAAGTAGCTTCCCTGACCACAATAGATGCAAACTTCATTCTATTCAATAATAGAAAGGTAAATAGAAACCCTTGAGATGTTTGAAAAATGATCCAGCTCACTCTATTCATTATAGAACAAATTAAATATTTATAATAAATAATACTACTAAACATCAAAATTGTAGCAGGCAGCTAATACGTTACTTATGGTGAAATTTATAGCCTTTAATGCTTACATTAAAAAAGAGAAAGGTTGAAAATTAATAACTGGGGAGGTAGAGCAAGATGGCGGACTAGAAGTCTCCACCGATCATCTCCCCATGAAGGACACCATTTTAACAACTATCTACACAAAAAAAGCACCTTCATAAGAACCAAAAATCAGGGGAGCACAGCACCTGGTTTTAACTTTGTATCACTGAAAGAGACACTGAAGAGGTGGAAAAATCAGTCTTGAATTGCCGATGTCACTCCTCCCCTCCCACCGTGGGGTGTGTGCTAGTAGAGGGAGAGTAGAGCAATTGTGAGGCGTGGAAGTCATTGCTGTCTTGTTGGAGCAGAAAACACAACCGGACCAAACTCAGCTGACACCTGCCCGTGGAGGGAGCATTTAAACCAGCCCTAATCAGAGGGTCATCTCTGATCCCAGCTGTTGGAATTTGAGTTTCTGCAAACCTTACTGCCATAGGCTAAAATGCTCTGGGGCTGTAAATAAACTTGAAAGACTGTCTAGGCCATAAGGACTGCAACTTCTAGGCAAGTACTAGTGCTGAACTGGGCCCAGAACAAGTAGACTAGGGGAACATGTGACCTACTGAGACACCAGCAAGGGCAGCAAAGGGAGTGCTAGTATCACTCCTCCCCTAACTCCAGGCTATATGGTCAGTCCATAGTTCTAAAAGAGAACCCCTCCTTCCACTTGAAGAGATGTGAGGGAAGACTGGGGAGGACTTTGTCTTGCATCTTGAAAACCAGCTCAGCCAACAGCAGGATAGGGTACCGGTCAGAGTCATCAGGTCCTCTTACCAGGCCTTGGCTACTGGGTGATTTTTCTAGATATGCCCTAGGGCCAGGAGGAAATCTACTGCCTTGAAGGGAAAAACCTAGTCCTGGCACTATTCATCACCTGCTAACTGAAGAGCTCTTGGGCCCTGAATAACCATCAACAATACCCAGGTACTATGCTGAAGGTTTTTTAATCTGGCCACATACACAAACATATACACAGCCATTCTTCAGTGATCTGGCTGTGGGGCCACACAGGCATTTTAGTCTCAGGTCAGAGATTGGAGCTTTTACTCTGGAGCAGGTCAGGAGCCTCTACAGCCAGAACTGTGGAACATGCCTCAGCAGTAGGTGCTGGAATTGTGCTTTCCCCCATCATAAGCCTGGGGTGGGAGGAGAGCTGATACAGCTGCAGTTTCTCCTATGTGGCAAGACTAGGGCCAGAGCCAGCTTGGTGATCAGGAAGCAGTCTGCATGTGTAATTTCTGGGTACTTCAGCCTGCTCCCCTGAGACTGTGGTGCAGCAGGGCCCACTCTGCCCAATATCCAGGCAGAAATCCAGGTATTTAGAATACCCACTTTCCTGGACTAGCAGCCTGAGCTACCCTACCCTTCATGGGCTTAGATCAAGGTACAGTAAGGCCCTCTTTGTTCCATGCCCAGGTAGATCTCCAGGGATTCAGAGTATCTGCTCATCTGGATTGGCAGCCTGAGCAGCCCCACCCTTCCTGTGCAGAGATCCTGGTTCATGGAGGCCCTCACTGTGTCACATCCAGGCATATCTCCAGGCAGTTGGAGCACTTGCTCTTCTGTTTCAGCAGCCTGAGCCATCCCACCCTTCCAGGACATAGATTGTGGTACAGTGAGGCCCTCTCTACTTTATGCCCAGGTAGACTTCTGGGCATCTGGAACACCTACTCCTCTGGATTAGGAGTTTAGGCCACCCCCATCCCCATGCAGAGAACTTGGGGCCAAGGAGGTTTCCCAGCTCCACACCTAGGCACACCTCAGGACTTGGTGGCTGCGGACTGGATGCTGGTGTGTGTATCTGCCATTGGGTGACCAGTAGGTGGAACTGCATGATTGGGCTCTGTCCATCTTGGTCTCCATCCATCTCAGCTCCCACCCATCTTAGTCTCTGCCTTCCTGGGACTGAACAGGGAGCTCAAACCCCTGTGCACTTCAGGAATCAGCCCACAGCTTGGGGCAATAGGGAATTTCTCCCAGTAAGCAAGGATCAAGTATATACCCAGCATTGTTGGCCACAGCCGTCTCTTACCTGTAAGTGCCATCTACTGGCTTGTAGGTTGCACTGCACAACCTAATATAAAACCTGCCAACAGAAGTGCATAGTGCTATGGAAACAAAGCCAAAAGATCCTACTTAGCATTCTCTACAGTCCCCTCCCCTAGTGAGAGAGGAAAGGGAAAGAAAAAAAAAAAAAACAAAAACCAATAATATTACATATGAAGAAGGAAAAAAAAATTAAAGAAAATAATTACCAAAATTAGAAATGCCAGCATCCCCAGATAAGAAGGAGGCTGTATAAGAATTCTGGCACCATGAACAATCTGAAAGCTGTGACACCACCAAAGGATCATACTAGATCTCTAGCAATGGCCTCTAACCAAAATGGAAACTCAGAAATGACAGATAAAGAATTCAAAGCGTGAATCACAGGGAAGCTCAATGAGATCCAGGACAAGGTTGAAAATCAACACAAAGATACTTCTAAAGCAATCCAGAAAATGAAGGAAGAGATAAACATCCTAAGAAGAAATCAATCAGAACTTCTGGAATTGAAAATCTTACTTAAGGATTTTCAAAATATAATTGAAAGCTTTATCTATAGACTAGACTAAGCAGATAAAAAGATTTCAGAACTTGAAGACTATTCTTTTCAACTAACCTATTAGACAAAAATAAAAAAAAAAAGAATTTTATAAAATGAACAAAGTCTTCAAGAAATGTGAGATTATAGAAAGTGACCCAACCTACAAATTATAGGCATTCCTGACAGAGAAGGAGAAAAAGTAAAGAACCTGGAAAAAATATTTGAGAAAATAATTTAAGAAAATTTCCCTAATCTGGCTAGAGAGGTAGACATCCAGATATAAGAAATCCGGAGAACACCTGCAATATACCATACAAAACAAACATCATCAAGGCATATAATCAGCAGATTGTCCAAATGTCAATGCCAAAGAAAACAATCTTAAAGGCAGCAAAAAGAAAAGGTCAGGTTACATGCAAAGGAAACCCAATCAGGATAACAGTGGTCTTCTCAGCAGAAATATTATAAGCTAGGAAAGATTCGGGGCCTTTTTTCAACATTCTTAAAGAAAAGAAATTTCCACCAAGAATTTCATATCCCACCAAACTAGACTTCATAAGCAAGGGAGAAAGAAAATATTTTCCATATAGGCAAGTGCTAAGTGAATATTTTTGCCATTAGACTAGCCTTACAAGAGATCCTTAAGGGAGTTCTAAATATTGAAACGAACAAACAAAAAAGATACATGCTACCACAAAAACACACTTAAGCACATAGCCCACAGACTCTATAAAGCAACCATACAATGGAAACTACAAAGCAACCAGCTAACAACTTAATGACAGGATCAAAATATCACATATCAATACTACCCTTGTATGTAAATGGTCTAAATGCCCCAAATACACTTGTATGTAAATGATCGAAATGCCCACAACTTGCTCCTGTATGACCTTTAGGTAAACAATGAAATTAAGGCAGATATCAATAAATTCTTAGAAATAAATGAAAACAAAGACACAACATACCAAAATATCTGGGATGTGACAAAAGCAGTGTTAAGAGGAAAGTTTATAGCGCTAAATGACTGCCTCAAAAGTTAGAAAGTTCTTAAATTAACAATGGTCTAAGTGTCCCACTTTAAAGAAACAGAGTAGCAAGTTACATTATAAAAGACCCATTCATTTGCTGTCTTCAAGTGAGCCATCTCACACATAATGACACCCATATCCTCAAAGTAAAGGATTTGAGAAAGGTCTATCATGTAAATGAAAAACAAAAAAGAACAGTGGTAACTACTCTAATACCAGATAAAACAGACTTTAAATCAACAACAGTAAGAAAGGACAAAGATGGGCATTACAAAATAACAAAGGGTTCAATTCGACAAAAGGACTTAGTTAACTATCTTAAATATGTATGTACCCAACATTGGAACATCCAGATTCACAAAACAAGTACTTCTGGACCTACAAAAAGATTTAGACAGCCACACAATAACAATGGGGAACTTCAACACTCCACTGTCATGATTAGACAGATCATTGAGGCAGAAAGCTAACAAAGAAATTCTGGATTTAAACTGGACACTTGACCAGTTGGACCTAATAGAGATCTACAGAACACTCCACCTATCAACCATGGAATATACATTCTTCTAATCTACACATAGAACATACTTTAGGATTAACCACATACTTGGCCATAAAGAAAGTCTCAATAAATTCCAACAAATTGAAATACCAGTGATACTCTCAGACCACAGTGGAATAAAAATAGAAATTAATACCTAGAAGATCTCTCAAAACTACATGATTACATGGAAATTAAACAACTTGCTCTTGAATGACCTTTGGGTAAACAGTGAAATTAAGGCAGATATCAAAAATTTCTTTGAAATAAATGAAAACAGAGACACAATATACCAAAATCTTTGGGATGGAACAAAAGCAGCATTAAGAGGAAAGTATAGTGCTAAACCCCTACCTTGAAAGTTAGAAAGATCTAAAATTAACAATCTAACATCACACCTAAAAGACCTAGAAAAACCAGAACAAACTAATCCTAAATCCAGTAGAAGAAAAGAAATATCTAAAATCAAAGCAGAACTGAACTAAATTGAGACCCAAAAATCCATACAAAGAATCAACAACAACAAAAAAGTTTGTTGTTTGAAAGGATTAACACGATCAATAGACCACAAGCTTGATAAAGAAAAGAGAGAAGATCCAAATGCCCACAGAAAACCAAAAGATCCCCAGAGATTATTATGAATATCACTATGCATAACAACTAGAAAATCTAGAGGAAATGGGTAAATTCCTGGAAACACACACTTTCCCAAGATTGAATCAGGACGAAATTGAAATCCTGAACAGAACAATACTGAGTTCCACAATTGAAGTGGTAATAAAAAAGTCTACCAACCAAAAAAGCCCTGGACCACAAAAAAACCCTGGAGACTTTCTTTATGGCCAAGCATGTGGTTAATTAATCCTAATGTATGTTCTATGTGTAGACAAGAAGAATGTATATTCCATGGTTGATAGGTGGAGTATTCTGTAGATCTCTATTAGGTCCACTTTGTCAAGTGTCTAGTTTAAGTCCAAAATTTCTTTGTTAGTTTTCTGCCTTGATCATCTGTCCTGATTTACAGCTGAAATATACCAGATGTACAAAAAGAGTGGGTACGAATTGTACTGAAACTATTCCAAAATATTGAGAAGGAGACTCCTCCCCAGCTTATTCTATGAAGCCAGTATAAAACCAATACCCAAACCTGGCAGAGACAAAATGAAAAAGGAAAACCACATGCCAACATCCTGACAAACATAGACACAAAAATCCTCAACAAAATACTAGCAAACAAAAATCTTCAACAAAACACTAGCAAACTAAATCCAGCAGCACATCAAAAAGTTAATTTACCATGATCAAGTAGGCTTCATTCCTGGGATGCAGGGTTGGTTCAATATACACAAATCAACAAATGTGATTCACCACATAAGCATAATTCAAAACAAAAACTATATGATTATTTTAATAGATGTGGATAAGGTTTTGATAAAATTCAACATTCCTTCATGATAAAAACCATCAAGAAACTAGGCATTGAGGGAATATACCTCAAAATAATAAGAGCCATCTATTACAAACCCACAGCCAACATCATACTGAATGGGCAAAAACTGGTAGCATTCCCCTTGAGAACCAGAGCAAGACAAGAATGCCCACTCTCACCACTCCTATTCAACATAGTAGTGGAAGTGCTGGCCAGAGCAATTAGGCAAGGGAAAGAAATAAAGAGTCTCCAAGTAGGAAAAGAAGAAGTAAAGCTATCTCTCTTTGAGGGTGATATCATTCTATATCTAGATGACCCTAAAAACCCTGCCAAAAGGCTCCTAGAACTGATAAATGACTTCAGCAAAGTTTCAAGACACATAATCAATTTACAAAAATTAGTAGCATTCCTATGCATTAACAATGTTCAAGCTGAGAGCTAAATCAAGAATGCAATCCCCTTTACAATAGCCACGAACAATTAAATTAAACCTAGGAATGCATCTAACCAAAGATATGAGAGCACTCTATGAGGAGATCTACAAAACACTGCTAAAAGAAATCATAGATGACACAAACAAGTGGAAAGTACTTTCGTTCTCAGGGATTGGAAAAATCAATAGTGTTAAAATGGCAATACTGCCAAAACAATCTACAAGTTTAACACTATTCTTATCAAACTACCAACATTATTTTTCACAGAAAATAATGAAAAGAATTTATAAAAAGCTATTCTAAAATTCATAAGGAACCAAAAAAGAGTCCAAATGGCCAAAGAAATCCTAAGCAAAAAGAACAAAGCTGCATGCATTACATTACCCGACTTCAAACAATACTATAAGGCTAGAGCAACCAAAACAGCATGGAACTGGTATAAAAACAGACACACAGACAAGTGGAACAGAATAGAGAATGCAGAAATAAAGCTACACACCTATCACCCTCAGATCTTCCACAGTATTGTCAGAGATAAGCAATGGGAAAAGGACTCCTTATTCAATAAATGGTGCTGGGATAGCTGGCTAGCCGTATGCAGAGGAATGAAACTGGATCCTTACCTGTCACCATATACAAAAATTAACTCAAAATGGATTAAATATTTAAATATAAAACCTCAAACTGTAATAATCGTAGAAGACAACCTAAGAAACATCATTGTGGACATCAGCCTTGGGAAAGAATTTTTTAGTAAGTTGTCAAAAGCAATTGCAACAAAAACAAAAATTGACAGTGGAACCTAATTAAACTAAAGAGCTTCTGCACAGCAAAGGAAACTAGCAACAGATTAAACAGCCAACCTACAGAATGGGGGACAATATTCACAAACTATACATCTGACAAAGTTCTGATACCCAGAATCAATAAGGAACTTTAAACAATTCAACAAGCAAAAACCAAATAACTGTGTGAAAAAATGGCCAAAAGACAAGAATAGACACTTCTCCTAAGAAGACATACAAGCAGCCAACAAACACATGAAATAATGCTCCACATCACTAATCATCAGAGAAATATAAATCAAAACCACAATGAGATACCATCTCACACCAGTCAGAATAACTGTTACTAAAAAGTCAAGAAACTGACCAGGCGCGGTGACTCACACCTGTAATCCCAGCACTTTGGAAGGCTGAGGTGGGTGGATTATGAGGTCAGGAGCTCAAGACCAGCCTGGCCAAGATGGTGAAACCCCATCTGTACTAAAAATACAAAAATTAGCCAGGCATGGTGGTGGGTGCCTGTAATCCTAGCTACTCAGGAAGCTGAGGCAGAGAATTGCTTGAACCTGGGAGGCAGAGGTTGCAGTGAGCCGAGATCATGCCACTGTACTCCAGCAAAAAACAACAGATGCTGGTGAGGCTGCAGAGAAAAGAAAATGCTTATACATTGTTGGAGGAAATGTAAATTAGTTCAGCCACTGTGGAAAGCAGTTTGGAGATTTCTCAAAGAAGAACTTAGAACTATTGTTTGATCTAGTAATCTTACTACTGGGTATATATTCAAAAGAAAATAAATCTTTCTACCAAAAGGACACCTGCACTTGTATAACCCTCCAGGAGTTTCAGCAGCAGGGATAGGGCCCAGAGAAGGGCTCACATGATCATTGACAGGCATCCTGCTTGGCTGCAGTAATACCAGATGATGGGCCACGGATGGACAGGCAGCACTTGGTGCTAATGGCTCTGAGCATATTGGCCTGTGATGCAGGAAAAGATCCTTACAGTGGAAATGAAAATGGAATTGGAAAGGAAAGAGTTGAAGAATTTTACCAGGGAACCTGTAATATGACAGCACAGCGAAATAATGGAGGAAGAGGATGAGGATGAGATCTGAGTGGCACTGAAAAGAGGTATTGGAATTATAGGAGAATCTATGGAGGACTACTAAGTGATGTGCTGTGGCATGTATAATATAAACCTACTCCATTCCTTCTCCCAGGAGATCTTGAGCAGAGTTTTCTTTGCTGATGAAAGCTTTTCTGTGAGAGGAGTCTATAAGGGGAAGTTGAAAAAGTGCAGGACTTGGAACGTAGAGAGAGTTTCTCCTACAGATTCCACTAGAGAAAGGGTGTAACTCCCATTGGGGTGAATAACAGCAGCAGATTGAGATTTTACTGGGTACTGTCTTTTTTAATTCTTTCAGAGGCTTGTGAGTTAAGAATCAGTGTTGTTCTCATTTTGGAGAGAATGGAATTGGAGTACAAAAACAGATGAGTTATTTGTTCCTAGTCTTACATAGTATGGATTTGAACCCAGCAAGGCTGCCTCAGGGTCCATGTTTTTGACCAACCCTTTGGACCCAGCACCGCTGTGTATCACTTACACATGAACTGGAGTGGGTAGCAAAGTAATTCCCAGTTAAATCCAAAATGGTAGTCAAAATTGTGCATGAAAAAAAAGCATGAGCAAATTCCAGGAACAGAGAAAAGAAGCCAATTAAGTAAGGAACAAAAGAGAATTGGGTCAAAGTCAATTAGGAACAGATAGCAGAATCTAAGAGCCCCTTTCTGCCTGAAAGGCAGCCATTGCTCTGGAATCTAGAGAACTCACAGGTGCAGGAGGCCTCCAAGTGTACAGAGGGCTCTTCCTTCTGTGGAGGTGGAGAGAGGGATCAAAGACTGAATGCACCCATCATGAACTCTCTTAGACAAGCTTGCACAGCCTTGGTTGCCCAGAAAAGAAAATGGCAGGAAAACCAGTACCTCTGTGATCTCCACTCAAGGCACTTTATAATCTATATTTAGGGTATACATTTGATATACCCTATATAACTCTTGAAATATTTGTCTTCCTTATGGAACCTGAAGCTCCATAAAGACTAAGCCATGCCTGTTTTTGTTCACTGTAACATTGACAACATTTAGCCTGTATTCCTTAAAGACCGTCTACTGTAATATCCTCATTTAACGTAAGAAAAAGCTGAGACACAAAGAGTCAAAATTATTTTTCTGAAATCACACCATGAAAACCAGGACCACATCAACCTTTGATGTCCTGGAACCTGTCTGAGGCTTCCCCTCTCTTCTCTGCTCCATCATTCAGTATTTCTGGGGAACTCTTAAAAAAAATTATTGATGTAAGCACAGATCTGAGAAACAATCAGGGGCTGTAGGGACTGCTAGATCACAGCAGTCTCCCTTCTCCTCTTCTGTCACATACAATTCTGAGAGTTTAAAAGCAGCAGAGGGACCCATATCCCAGTTTTCCTTGGTGCTCGATGACACCATGTGAGTACATGCTGTCTGAAGCGAGATGAGAGGAAGTGATGTAAGCAAGTCCTGGCCCATTGGATCAATAGAAGGAGCATAACCTCTCCTTCTCTTCTTCCTTTTTCATCAGGTTGGAATGTTGATGTGCCTGGGACCACATTGGGATGAGGGCAACTCTCTAGGGATTGGGGAGCAGTAGTTTTTGGAGTTTTAATGTATGATGCCTTGGAGCCTCCAGCTGAAGTTTAAAATACAATCCTGTATATCCACAGGGGATTGATTCTGGGACCGTTGTGTACACTAAAATATGCAGGTGTGCAATTTCTTGACATAAAATGGTGTGATATTTTTATATAACCTACCCACATTCTCCTGTATACTTTAAATAATTTCTAGTGTTCTTACAATACCTAATACAATATAAATGCCATGTAAGTGTCTGCTATACTATATTTTTTAGAGAATAGGGAAAGGAAAAAATTCTGTAACCATTCAGTACAGATGCAGTCATCTTTTTTTTTTTTTCTTCCTCTTCTGAACATATGATTTGCAATGTGGTGAATCCTGAATGTGGAACCCACGGATAAGGAGGACCCGCTATGCTTTCTTGTTTAAGATATTTTTATTTTGGGTCTGTATTAGAACAAGTAAGCTACTCTAACCAAAAGAAACATGTTTTCCATTGTTAAAATTACTTACAATTTAGTCATTTTTTTACGAATGTGGGTCTTTGTCTATAAAATTGACACTAGAGAAAGAAGATGCAAACAGAAAAAAATTAACATTGATGGAGCTTAGATGAGACATGATTCAATGTCATTTAGATGGAGAAACACCCAGGAAATAGAAGGATATAAGAAGGTGGGAGGGGTAATCTCGTTTGCCTTGAGGAATGCCTTTCCATCATTTTCTACCCTGGTTGGCATTCCAGGAGGGTAGCTTCTATGTACTTCATCAGCGGGATTCTTTACTTCCTGGTTTCTGATTGAGTTGAGACTTGGATTTTTCAGACACTGCTGGTGAGAAAGTAAAATGGTAGAGCTACTCTGGAAAACTCTTCTGCATTTTTAAGAAAACTAGTTAAATATAGGCTTAACATATAACCCAGGATTCCAACCATAGAATTTATCCTAGAGACTGGAAATCTATGTTCACTTAAAAATCTGTACACACATGTTTATAGTTGCTTTACTGATAAATGCCACATTAGAAAAAACCACAATGTCATTCCACTTTTGAATAGTGAAACACAACATAGCACAGCCAACAATGGAAGACTACTCAGTACTTTAAAAAATCAACAACAAACTATTGATAACTGCAACAACTTGGGTGGGTCTTGAGGACATTATGCTGAGAAAAAAAAGTTAAACTCAAAACATTAGATAGTATATGATTCCATTTATATTACACACTTTAAATGACAAAATTAAAGACATGGAATAGATGAGTGATTAGAAGGATTTGGGAAGGGATATGAAATGGATATGACAGTAGGGGCAGCCCAAGGCAGTTCTTTTGTAGTGAAGATATGCTTTCGTGTCTTCAATGTGGTGATGGTTATATAATGGTTATATGAATTCGTTTTGTTACATGAACCTACACAAGAACCTATGCATGTGACAAAATGTTATAGAATTATACACAAAGGTGTATCTTACTCCTAAAAGATTAGTACATGTAAATACTAGTGAAATCTGATAAGATTTGTATTGTAGATAACTGTATTATACTGATATTAATTTCACTGTTTTGATAATACATTTATGTAACATGTCTTTATTGCTGTAGCTTGGTTGATGGGTATATAGGAAGTCTCCATTTTTTTTTGTAACTTCTTGTTAGTCTACAATTCATTGAGAATGAAAAGTTAAAAAAAACAACTGAAAGGTCAATTCAGTGTATGGACTACCTCCATGAATACTGCAATCACCGAGAATGAGAACATGGGGTATGCTGGAAAGAAGTTTGTAAACTTGGCATATAGATTAAAAGAAAATATGATATTTTATATGAGCTTATTCTTACAGTCAAAAGAAAAAGGAATATTACTGAAATAAAAATAACCAGTTGCTCAGGCAGGGCCAACAGTCTTTGTTTCAATTTTCAGGTGAAATTTCTCTCCAGGGCTCCTCATTATAGACAAAATTGTTAGCTGAAGCTGAACGATTGATGATACCACAAACTCTCAGGGTAGACTCTCCTAGTAACCCCCACTCTGAACCGATGACATCACATCTAAATCCCATGCCTGGAGCATTGGCTGCAAGCACCATCTTCCTGCTTCCTCTGACCTGTAGGAACCCTCACATACAGCCAAGTCCTACTATGGTATTTGTAAATCAAACGTGAATACATAAGATACAGAATCAGCAAAGAGCTGGGTCTGGAAGAGCGATCAATCTAGATTCAGAAGGCCTGCGTTCTATATGATGAACAGTGTTATAAAAGCCATCAATGCATTTTTTTTTTTTTTTGGGAAAAATGGAAAACAATAGGTTTCTTTACCACTTTCTTTTTTTTTCTTCTTTTTTATATTATTATTATACTTTAAGTTCTAGGGTAGATGTGTGTAATGTGCAGGTTTGTTACATACGTATACTTGTACCATGTTGGTGTGCTGCACCCATGAACTCGTCAGCACCCATCAACTCGTCCTTTACATCAGGTATAACTCCCAATGAAATCCTTCCCCCCTTCCCCCTCCCCATAATAGGCCCCAGTGTGTGATGTTCACCTTCC
>NW_012114755.1:2435740-2441596 GCF_000951035.1 Colobus angolensis palliatus
TCCTGGACTTTTTTTGGTTGGTAGGCTACTAATTATTGCCTCAATTTCAGAGCCTGCTATTGCTCTATTCAATTTCATAGCCAGTTTATACTGTGTCCTGAGTACTCAAATTGCATTTGTCACCTCCCTTCTGTGAGGGTCAATCTGAGGGGCATCCTCACTGTCTATGAGCAGCTCAGAGCCCACTGTGATGTCCCATCTTCTCTTGGTGGTCTCTTCTGTCTGCTTGAGTTACCTGTGGAAGGAGTAACCACTGGCAGAGAAGAGTCCTGACGTTTGTACTGATCCTAAGTTTTCATAATGAAATGGTTTTAATTGTGGTAAAATTTACATAACATACATTTTACTACTTTAACGATGTTTAGTATATAACTCAGTAGCTTTAAGGACATTGCCAATGAGATGTAACTGTTACCAAACAAAAATTTTTGTGCTTGTTAAATAATGATTTCATATTCTCCCCATCCCTCACCATCAGGTTCCCCCTAATCTATTTTCTATGTTCATCAGTTCTCCTAGATTGGATACCAGAAAAAAGTGGAATCACAATATTGTTCTTTTGTGTCTGGCTTATTTCGCTTAGCACAATGTTCTCAAGGTTCATCCATATTGCAGCATGTATCAGAATTATGTTGCAATGATAAGCTATTATCAAGATATTGTAATTGACATAATCACAGAAAGGTCAGATACCTTCAATCTTGCTTCTTATGGTGACTGGCCATGAAACTAACTGAAAGTTACAGCCAGAACAACTTGTACAAAAATGAGAAGTTTCCAGAATTCCTGTACAATTGAAGGAATCTGTTAGCAAATGATAAATGGTTTTAAGATAATTTCTACATTGAAACCAATACTGAGATTTGCAGATGGCCAAATTAGAATTCCTGTCATATTTATAGACTCTACACTCGTCCCTTTGTCCATGAAGAGCTAAATAAGTACTTACTAGTTCTCAAGAGGAAGGGACCATGGTTATCTTTACTTGAAACCAAGGCCAACATGTCACCATGCCATGGACAAATGACAGCAGAGGACTACATAAAACCAATTTCCTAGACTGTTTCTATGAATACAGAGAATCTGTCTCTGAGGACATTATTTCCCCCTATATCTGAGAATTCAATGAAATTTAGAGGCAGCAGAACTCACTTATCCAGAATGAGCTTCCTCCCTGCAGCAATACCCCTAATCATAGAAGGAAACATGATTTTTAGGTGAACGTAGTCTGAGACAAAGGTAAGGAATCTTCCCTTCGATACTGTCAGGTAGGAAATAGTTATAAAACAGGGCTTTCCAGTTCTGGACAGGAATTCTTTCCATTTCAATAAAAATTGAAAGTAAAAGTTTTCAGTAAGAAAAATTTAATGGAAGATAACGGAGAAATTTGTTGAAAATATGAAGAAGGATCGAAACAGCATACTTTCAAATTAATGCTTTATCTTAGTAAAACTAGAAATGTGAGATTAAAAATAAAACTATTTGAAGATATTGGGGGAATCATTGAGGCATTTCTGAAGCACAAAGATGAGAAAAATGTATATAATTGTCAGGGTGGCAGGGCAGTGTTGCTTTCAAAGTCCCGTCTGACTGACAGGGCAGAGGCAGCCCTGGGAAGCCCCAGTCTGCTTCCCGACAGCTCCAGGGTTTCCTCAGGAAGCCGCCCTCCACCTTCATCCACCTCAGGTGTGTCCTGCAGAGCCCTCTGGAGAACCAGCTAGAGAGTCTTCCTGTTTTGACGCTGCCTAAAGGAGCCCATGAAGAAGTAAATGATGGGGTTGCCACTGCTGTTAACAGTGGAGAGGAAAATGGAAACTAGACGAACATGACAATATAAGACTCCCAAATCCATGTGGATCCAGAAAAACAGGAAAAACTGAATGCTGAAGGGCAGACCGCAGAGGAAGAAGATCAACACTGTGAGCAAGATGGTCATGTACAGCCTGGTCAGGGGCATCTTCTAGGATCCACAAAGGATCCTGACCAGCAGGACCAGGCTGGACCCACAGAGAACCACAAATAAAAAAATCAGCCACATGACTGTGATGAAATCTGATGTTTGACACCAAACAGAATCAGCACTACTAAGCAGGAAGCCACAGAACATACATTCCAGGATACTCCGCAGCAGGGACAGGGCCCAGAGCAGGACACACACGACCACTGACAGGTGTGTGGGGCAGCAGCAGCGGTACCAGATGGTCCACAGGACAGACAGGCAGCACTTGGTGCTGATAGCACTCAGCACGCTCAGGCCTATAAAGTAGGCAAAGGTCATCATAGTGGTGAAATAGGTGGAGAAGGAAAGGAAGAAGTCACTGTAGAAATTCATGGTTTCTAAAATCTGGGAGAAGAGGCAGAGGAAGTTGGCCCCAGCCAGGCTGAGGATGTAGAGCGAGAAGGAGTTCCTGTGCATGCAGGAACCAGAGCATGACTGCATTTCCTGCCAGCCTGACCAGGTCAACGATGAGGAGCAGCAACATGAGGATCATGATCTCCACGCCGCAATGTTGAAGATGGGCCTCCTCAGTCCTATTGACTGATGTCAGTTCTGTACCCAAGGCTGGGATGGTTGGATCCATGCACCGAACCCCTAGTCTTGTGCCCCTGGGAACACAAACAAGATGTGATCAGCAGCTGTATGATCTCTGATTTCACATACATTATTATGTGAGAATTATTGTCCCCATTTTACACAGGAGGGAAACAGAGGCTTGCAGAGAATAAGCCACCTATCAAAAGGTGAGGAGTGCTCAACTCCAGTTTCAAATCCAGTACTTGCTGACTCTAAAGCCTGGGCTCTCTCTGTTGCAACACAATTTCTCTACTGACATGGGAATAACATTATGATCAAAACATCCCCACTCAACTGGCCAGGGCTGTGGATCCAAGCGTTACTCCGTCTTGGTCAGAAATTTTCTCTCAGGTGCAGGTGTTTGGATAAAGAGGTGGACACCCTCATGATAAAAGTGGTCATCATGGATGAAAATGAAGGCCAGGCATTATTGACATGAGGAAAATGTGACGTTTTGCTAGGACAAGTGTGATGATGACTGGGCCTGGTGAGCTAGATATGGCTCAGTGTGTGTCTATCATTACAGAGAGGAGTAGTTTTATATCCCCAGTGCCTAGTTCCATGTGAAGCACACTGTGTTTTGTGTAAATATTCATACATGAATGAAGAGCCTAATGGTAGTGATAGCTTTGGATTAAAAGGAAAATAAAAACACAAAGGCATTAGAACTCACACATATAATGAGATGTAAAAATTTCATTCATCAGAATTGTATTTGTTCTGTCTGTGTTAAAAGGTATTAATGATATGTGCCCAAATACCCAAAGTTGCCCACTGATGTGCCTTTGAAATGAGGATGTGGTGTGGCTTTGCTGAGCACCTAGAATCTCTTTTGTACACAGTGTTGGGGCAGGGTGTGGTCTGAGCTGAACTGCTCAGCAATACAGAAGAGGAAAGAGTAAGCACGGGTGAGGTCTGAGTGCCACTGAAAGAGGTAATTGAAATGTGGCAATATCTTTGGAGGACTCTTAACTGTTCTGCTGGAGGTACACAGTGCAAAACTACTTGATTCTGTCTCATAGGAGATCTTTGGTAGAGTTTCTCTGTTGATGCAAACATTTGTGTGAGAGGAGTCCATGAGAGGAAATAGAAGTTCAGCGCTTGGAATGCAAAGAGAGATGTTCATGTAGATTTCAACTGGTGAAATCTAGCTCATATCTGGCTGAAAAACAGCAGCTGATTGAGAGTTTATTAGGGATTGTCTTAATGCTCTCAAGAGCCTAGGAGGTAAGAGTTAGTATTATTCCTGTACGGCACAGAATGCATTTAGAGCACAAAAAGATGAGTTATTTGTCTCTGGCCTTACATAGTGTGGATCTGGACCCAGCAGAGGTGCCTCAAGGTCCATCCTTTTCACCAACCCTTTGGACCTAGCATCACTGTATGTCGATTATACACGATAGAGGGGGAAGGCAGAGGAGTGACTCTCAAATTTAACCCAAGTTGGCAGTCAAAATTTTGGGTTGGAAAAAAAAGCTAACCTACACAAACTCCAGACAGAGAATGAGAAACAAATCAAACAAGGAACCAAATAGAGGTGAATGAAATCCAGTTAGGAACAAATGGAGGAGCTCCTTTCTGCATCACAAAGGCTGCCTTTTCTCTGGAGAGACAAGGATGCACAGGGGCTGGAAGCCTCCAGGTGGAAAGAAGACACACCCTCCTCTGGGAGTACAGAGGAGCATCAGGAGTGGACGCATCCATCCTGAGATCTCTTAGAGAGAAAAGCTGCCACAGCCTTCATTGTCCTGAAAAGGAAGTTAATGGAAAACTAGAACCTCTGTTAACTACACTGAGGACACTTAAGATTAAGAGTTTGTCCATCCATTTTTAGGACATGATATATTTGCCTTCCTCATGAAACCTGAAGCTCCATAAAAACTAAGCTATGCCTGTTCTGGTTCACTACAATATTGCCCACATTTAGCATGTGTTCCTCAAAGACCATCTATTGTAATATCCTCATATGACATAAGCAGCTGAGGCTTAAATAATCCAAGGATCTTCCTGAGATCACACCATGAAGAGCAGATCCAGTATAAGCCCCTGGTCCTTGCAGCCCTGCATGAGACTTCTCTACTGTTCTCTGCTTCATCAATCATTATTTTCGAAGAGCTCCTGAAAAATCTTGACGTGAGCATAGAATCTGAGACAATCAGGAGCTTTAGAGTCTACTGCATTGCCCCAATATCCATTTTCCTTTTCAATCACACAACAATTCTGAGCATTTAAAAGCAGCACAAGGACCCACATCCCAGTTTTCCTTGATGCTGGATGACAACATATGACCAGGTTCTGGTCAATGGGAAGTGAGCAGATGTGATGTAAGCAAGTCCTGGCTCATGGGATCAATAGGAGGAGCACAACCTTCCCTTCCCCTCTTCCTTCTCCATCAGGCTGGAATGCTGAGGTGGTTGGCAGGCAGGAGGACCACAAGAATGAGAGCAACTCTCTAGACATTAGGGAGCAGCAATTTTTGGAGTCCTAATGTATGACACCTTTGGAGTCCTAATGTATGACACCTGAATCCAGCTCAGGTCTTAAATATAGTCACTCCTGGGTTTCCACAGGGGATTGGTTCTAGAACCCCTGCACACACCAAAATCTGCCCATGTTCAATTTCCTTATAGAAAATGATGTAGTATTTGAATATAACCTATGAACTTTCTCCTTTATACTTTAAATTATTTCTAGACCACTTATAATACCTATTAAAATGTAAATGCTATGTAAATAATTGTTATATGATATTGTGTAGGAAATAATGACAAGAAAAGTCTATACCTGGTCAGTACCTATACAGCTACTCCTGTCCTCCTTTTTTTGGAATATGTTCTACCTGTGGTTTGTTGAATCTGTGGATTCAGAACCTGCTGACCTGGAGGGACAACTGTACTTTCTTGTTGAAGATATTCCTACTTTGTATCTCTTTTAGAGCAGCCAAACTTACATTCTAACAAAAAGGAATATATTTTCTCTTTTTAAAATTACATTTCATTTGAAGGGGTGGCCTGCCCCTCCACACCTGTAGGTCCATCTCATCAGGTGGGACGAGAGACTGAGAAAAGAAATAAGACACAGAGACAAAGTGTAGAGAAACAACAGTGGGCCAAGGAGACCAGCACTCAGGATACCAAGGACCTACACAGGCACCGGTCTCTGGGTTCCCTCAGTTTTTATTGATTATTATTTTCATTATCTCAGCAAGAGGAATGCGGTAGGAGAGCAGGGTGATAATAGGGAGAAGGTCAGCAAGAAAACATGTGAGCAAAACAATCTAT
>NW_012114755.1:2441646-2469563 GCF_000951035.1 Colobus angolensis palliatus
CTTTATACTTTAAATTATTTCTAGACCACTTATAATACCTATTAAAATGTAAGTGCTATGTAAATAATTGTTATATGATATTGTTTAGGAAATAATGACAAGAAAAGTTTATACCTGGTCAGTACCTATACAGCTACTCCTGTCCTCCTTTTTCTGGAATATGTTCTACCTGTGGTTTGTTGAATCTGTGGATTCAGAACCTGCTGACATGGAGGGACAACTGTACTTTCTTGTTGAAGATATTCCTACTTTGTATCTCTTTTAGAGCAGCCAAACTTACATTCTAACAAAAAGGAATACGTTTTCTCTTTTTAAAATTACATTTCATTTGAAGGGGTGGCCTGCCCCTCCACACCTGTGGGTCCATCTCATCAGGTGGGACGAGAGACTGAGAAAAGAAATAAGACACAGAGACAAAGTATAGAGAAACAACAGTGGGCCCAGGAGACCAGCACTCAGGATACCAAGGACCTGCACAGGCACCGGTCTCTGGGTTCCCTCAGTTTTTATTGATTATTATTTTCATTATCTCAGCAAGAGGAATGCAGTAGGAGAGCAGGGTGATAATAGGGAGAAGGTCAGCAAGAAAACATGTGAGCAAAACAATCTATGTCGTAATTAAGTTCAAGGGGAGGTACTATGCCTGGATGTGCATGCAGGCCAGATTTATGTTTCTCTCAGCCCAAACATCTCAGTGGAGTAAAGAATAACAAAGCAGCATTGCTGCCAACATGTCTCACCTCCCACCATAGGGCAGTTTTTCTCCTATCTCAGAATTGAACAAATGTACAATTGGGTTTTATACCGAGACATTCCGTTCCCAGGGGCAGGCAGGAGATAGTGGCCTTCCTCTATCTCAACTGCAAGAGGCTTTCCTCTTTTACTAATCCACCTCAGCACAGACCCTTTATGGATGTCGGACTGGGGGAGGTCAGGTCTTTCTCATCCCACCAGGCTATATTTCAGACTATCACATGGGGAGAAACCTTGGACAATACCCGGCTTTCCAGGGCAGAGGTCCCTGCGGCTTTTCACAGTGCATTGTGCCCCTGGTTTATTGAGACTAGAGAATGGCGATGACTTTTGCCAAGCATACTGCTTGTAAACGTTTTGTTAACAAGGCACGTCCTGCACAGCTCTAGATCACTTAAACCTTGATTCCATACAACACATGTTTCTGTGAGCACAAGGTTGGGGCAAAGTGGCTGGGGCAAAGTTACAAATTAACAGCGTCTCACCAAAGCAATTTTTCAAGGTACAGGTCAAAATAGAATTTCTTATGTCTTCCCTTTCTACATAGACACAGTAACAGTCTGATCTTTCTTTCTTTTCTCTACATCATTTCCTAGGCATTTTTTGATAAATGCAGGTATTTCTCCATAAAATTGACAATAGAGAAAGAATTTCCATACATAAAAAAAACTCTGATTGATAGAGCTGAAATGAGACATGATTCAATGAGATTTAGAGAAAACCCCAGGAGGTAGGAGGAAGCTATACAAAGGTGAGGTGAGAGGGATAGTTTCATTTGCCATGAGGATTTGCCTCCCAATCTTCTCTACCCTATTTGACATCCCAAGAGGGTGGCTTCTCTGTACCTCATCAGTGATATTCTTTTCCTTTTGGTTTCTGGTTGAACTGAGACACTGAGAGATACTGGTAGGAGACTGGAAGGCAGGAGGAGAGTGATTTGGAATTTTCACCATCTGGGCCTCTGCCTTCATGACTGTGTGTTGGTGATGAAGGGCTTCTCCACCTGCCTGCTCATCCTCTCCCAACCCTACAGCTACAGCTATGGCTATGGCTATGGCTATGCTCTCAATGGTAACTGCTCCTTCCCTGTCCCTTTAAGCTTAGGGGAGGGAGCAGTGCTCCACCACTGCCATTTAGGGTGCTTCCCTAGGCATTGTCTTTTCCCCTTAACCCTGCCCATCTTTGTACATAGTCCCCTCATGAAACACTCCTCATCTATTTCATTTTGGACCATCTGTTTCTTCCTTAGACCTTTCCAGATAGGCAAAGAAGAATAACTTTGAAAAGTAAGTAAAATAATAAGACCCCTTTACCACAGTTCAGTTGTAGGAAACAATGCCTTGCATATCCCCTTGCTCCTTAAGTGAATTTGGAAAGCATCATTATCTCCATGAAGGCAGATTGAATGGTTGGAATAAAGTGGGTGATATGGAGAGACAGATTAGAGGGAGGAAGGTCTGTTGACCCCATCTGAAACTCCCACAGTCTGGGCTGCCAGCATAGTTTCCAGAAGGAAGCTTCATGTCTCCTGCCTTTTCTTGAAGGAAACTTATGACCCTTTGTATATAGGACCCCAAGATGGAAACACAGGTTTGTGAACTTATAGCAAAAACAATAACTTGCTGTGGAAAGAGAGAGTTCTTGGTACATACCCTTACCTTTTCCTCCTCCTTCTGTCCAAAGGTGAAGAGCTGCCCCTTGCTAAAGGCGTAGAGTCTTTCTGGGATTCAGTGACTTCAGAGCACTCTTCTGTGTTGGGTCATTTAGGAGATGCCTACAAGAGCTGAAATGAGAACTGACAACCAATCCACATTTATGAAGATGCAGACAGCCTGTGATTTCCTGTATGAGGACTGCAGGCAAATCAGAGGCCACAACTGTTTGAGCCACAATCCCTAACTAAGATGTTTCTTGGCGTCTGTCCCATTATTAATACATATCTGCCACTCTCATCGTGTCCCATCTCATTCAGCTTCCTGTAAGTAATTGCTGTTCTGACCTTTACAATGTATTATGGGCCTAGACATCAATATCAAGCAATGTGAGCTTGTTTTGTGAAGCTTTATAACTAAAAACTAAAGTAGATCATAGGGTCTTTCAGGGCTCACAATGGCTTGATCCCACTTGTGTGTGTGTGTGGGGCGGGGGGGTTTGGTTTTCTAGGCCCATGATTATTTTCTGTTCAAACACAAAGTAGAAAACTCGAGAGTGGAAAATGTTACCTTGTAGTTCACACTCCTTTAATCCCTTAGTCCCATAAAATAAACATTCTAAAGTATAAGCAGTAGAAATAATATAAACGCTATTGAAACTTAAGTAAATTAGTTTTTTTCAGACTTGGTGGATGTCCTTTTACTGAACACTATACTCTGTTGTGAAAAGAATACACCTTCAATGAAGAAATCCTCGGCCTATTTCACCATTTCTCCAACATTGAATAAAAGACATTTTAAAAATTCAGTTTCTTCTCCAACTATAGCAAAAAGGCAAGGAGGAGTCTGTTTCAGGAACCTGAATCAATTCCTATGAAAGCCTTGTTCACTTAGAATAAGACTTTAATTTGTTCTGTTTCCATATCAAGGTCTATGTCATGAAAGCAGGGCCAAATGGCAGTCCTCGTTCTAACCAAAGGGCCAATGAACCCTGCACCTATGCTGGCCTTGACATCACTGAGCGGTATGATAAAGTCCTTTGGCACACTTTTTTTGTCAGGTTGGTGAGACAGAGAAAGGTGGGTCTTTGCCAGGCAGATGGGCAAATTTCCAATACCCTGTTGAGTGTTAACAATCTATTTTGGTTTGTGCCTCAGGAGAGAGTTTGATATCTTTGGCTCTGTAGACAGCCAGGGCCATGGTTCTTACCTTTTCCACAATTGGAAGCTGAACATCATACAAGAAATGGAATTGGCTTATTGGCTTCTTTTACTTGCAGCTTCTCTCACAGCCCAAGCCAAGTCCACCAACCGTTTTCCACCAACCGGCCAGTGATAGCAGGGGACTGCATCAAAAGCACCAGCCCATTTTGTGAGCTCACACACCAAGTCAATCTCAGCACCGGTGTGGATCTTGAAGACCTTCAGAGTCACCATAATGGGAACTCCAAAAAGCTGAGCAATCTGAATTTGCTGCTGGAGGTTACAGCAGCCATCTGCCACCAATTGGACGTTCTTTTCTTTATGTTCTTTCTTAACAGGACCACCAGCCATTACACTTGGCCTGCCTCTGTGCATCTTCAGAGCTTGCACCGTTGCCAGCAACACAACCACGCTGGGCACCAAGCTGGAAGCTTGGCACTTGTTGAAATTTTTTTCCATTCCAATGTCAGCACCAAAGCCAGCTTCTGTCACTACAAATCCTTCTTCACCAACCAGTTTCAGGGCAATTTTATCAGCCAACACTGAAGAGTTGCCATGAGCGATGATCGCAAAAGGGCCCATGTGCATGAATACAGGTGTCCGTATCAGAGTCTGCATCAGATTTGGTTTCATTGCATCTTTCATCAAAACTGTCAAAACACTGGTCACCCCCAAATCATTTGGTGTCACAGGCTGCCTGGTTTTGTTGCTGGCCACCAACATCCTTCCCAGCTATCTCTTCATGTCCGAGAGGTTGTCTGTAAAGGCTGGCACCACCATGATCCCGCTGGCCACCATGATGTCAAACAGCATCTGCCGAGGAACCCTTCTCTGTGTTTGCCTGCCTGATGGTTATTTTTTGGTAGAAATCAGTCATTTGTATTTTTTAAATTGAGTGTTTTAATTTCCATAGGTTATTGGGGAACAGGTGGTGTTTGGTTACATGAGTAAGTTCTTTAGTTGTGATTTGTAAGATTTTGGTGCACCCATCAACTGAACAGTATACTCTGCACCAAATTTGTAGTCTTTTATCCCTCATCCCCTTCCCACCCTTTCCCCCTCAGTTCCCAAAGTCCACTGTGTCATTCTTATGGCTTTGCATCCTCATAGCTTAGTTTCCACATATCAGTGAGAACATACAATGTTTGGTTTTCCATTCCTGAGTTACTTCACTTTGAATAATAGTCTCCAGTCTCATCCAAGTCACTGAGAATGCCATTAAATCATTCCTTTTTATGGCCGAGTTGTACTCCATTATGCAGTATATATATATGTAGTGTGTGTGTGTATATATATATATATATATATATGCAGTGTGTATATATATATATATGTACACTACTGTTTATATATATAACAGTTTCTTTACCCACTTGCTGATTGATGGGCATTTTGGTTGGTTCCACATTTCTGCAATTGTGAATTGTGCTGCTATAAACGTGTGTGCAAATATCTTTCTTGTATAATGACTTCTTTTCCTCTGGGTAGATACCCAGTAGTGGTATTACCAGATCAAATGGTAGTTCTACTTTTAGTTCTTTAAGGAAACTCTAAAGTGGTTTCCGTAGTAGTTGTACTTGTTTACATTCCCACCGGCAGTGTAGATCACCGCATCCATGCCAACATCTACTATTTTTTTGGAAAAAGCGGTCATTTTTATTCAATACTCTCTGCCACGCGATGGTGGAAGGGTTGGTGTCGAGACAGGCAAATTTACTCACTTCCTCTTCTGTCAGTGTGCTTGGATTCATCTTATTCTCAGTTTTTTAAGTCGAGCAATCAGAGAATTTCTGAAAATTCTCTGACACCATTAAAGGAATCTCAGCCGACTATACAGAGCCTTGTCTGCACATTTTCATGCAGAATCCTTGAGTAGATGGCAGCAGCTGGTAAGTTATTGGCAACTGTGATGGCATGGATGTCTCCAGTTAAGTGAAGGTTGAACTCTTCCATGGGGATGATTTGGGCATATCCACTACCCATGGCTCCTTCTTTCACTCCAGAAGTCGGTCCTTGGGAAGGCTGCCTCATACAGGCAAAGGAGTTGACAAGCAGGTGCATGGTCAGAGCCTGCACAACCCAGTCATAACTGTGCTCGTCCCTTCTCCTAGAGGGGTGGGCGTGATCCCAGTGACTAAGACGTATTTTCCATCTGCTTGATCCTTTAACCTTCCTAGCACAGACAAAAACTTTGTCTTTATTTTTGTCATAGATTTTAATTTCATCTGCAAGCAATCCCAACTCATTATGGGTAAATGGATCAGTAGAAAGGTCTGCTTGACTCCACTGGGAATTCCTGTGGTTTGAGCTGCCAGCCTCTCCCATCTCATCCCATGTGGCCCACCTCCCTGTAATCAGTTGTTGTTGTAGACCTTTAAATGCCCCTTTGGGCCTAGGTTCAATGTCAGGCAACGTGAGAGTGTATTGCAGGGCTTTATAAATAAAGAAAAAGGTATATCAGAATGTCATCCAAGGCTCACCATGGCCTGATCACAGTTGACTTTTTTCTTTCATATATTTTAAAAATCGCAGTGGTTATTGCATTCATACGTCTACTTTCGTTCCAATGACAGAGAAGGGCATGCAAAGTGAAAGTCTCCTGAGTCTCTTTCTTGAAAAGCCACCACTTGCTACACTTGCCATTTTTATTTGATGATTATTATTAGCTGTGAATAGTAAGCTTATATTTATGTTTTGCATTTATTAGTATTATCAAGTGCATCAACTTACTTTTCTTATAAAATGTAAGTAGCACACAAAGAATATCTTTCTTTCTCCACTTCATGAAATTTGTTTATTTTTATTTAGTGTAAATATTAAAATTTTCTAGTCTTATTTCCTATGACTTCCTTTCATTTAAGTTATTTCAATTAGAAACTATTTCAAATATTCAGAAAACTTCTTCAATATATTTGTCTTGCATGGAATTTTGAGGATCTGGAATAGGATGTCAACTTTCAATGTATGCAGGCAAAGCATTTGTTTGATATCTGTGAGTGTGTTATTATTTTCAAAATAAATTTTCAAACACAAAAAATAAGTTTACTGATGTAGCTAAAAGAAGGAGGTAAAAATTTGAAAAGATGTGACAGAAGGAGAAAGAGAGAGTTAATTGGTGGTGAGGAACTTAAGATGATGAGTATAGAAAACTCTTCTGAAAAGATTTTCTCTAAAGGAAATAAGAGAAACCGGGTCATGGATGCATGGATGGAGGAGAATGTGGACATGGGTGGTGATTTAAGCCGGGAGATAGGATAGCTTGTTTGTGCTGCATTGGAATGATCCAATAGAAAGAAGCAAAGGGAGATGTGGTCATTATACACAGTGTTTCAGTGTAGAAAGGGTGTTTTCTTTTTCAAAGTGGTGGTATTTTAGCGGCTTGTGTTTTCTTTATCAAGATAATGCAGCTGAGCGCGGTGGCTCACGCCTGTAATGCCAGCACTTTGGGAGGCCGAGGCGGGCTGATCACGAGAGGAGATCGAGACCATCCTGGCTAACATGGTGAGACCTCATCTCTGCTAAAAATACAAAAAATTAGCCGGGCATGGTGACGGGCTCCTGTAGTCCCAGCTACTCGGGAGGCTGAGCCAGGAGAATGGCATGAACCTGGGAGGCAGAGTTTGCAGTGAGCCGGGATCACGCCACTGCACTCCAGCCTGGGTGACAGAGGGAGACTCCCTCTCAAAAAAAAAAAAAAAAAGAAAATAATAATAATAATAATGCATTCAGGTGTATATTTTCTTTACAAATGGCAAAGAAGTGAATTCAAGGTCAAAAAGTCCTTGAATCCGATTCTCTAGAGGCCACCGCTTGCTATAGTTCACATTTTAAAAATTATTATCAGCTCTGAATAATACACTTATATTTCATTTTAATTTGTCGGTATGAACAAGTGGACCAGTTGATTTCTTTTCCACAATGTAGAGGGTTCAGCACTCTTATTTTCCTTCTCTATTTGATGCCATTTGTTCTTTATATTTGTTAGTTGTGAATTTTCATAATTTTATATCTTTCCTCTTATGCTTCCATTCTTCTGCCTCATGGTACAGCCAAATCAAGCCACTTTCATTTTAAATAATATAATTTGAATTAGATTCTATTTTGAAAACTGAGAAAAGTTCTTTAATGGATTATTTCAGCAAATATGTAATAAGGACCTTGTTACAGGCAGTATTTTGTCTCTACAATATTCATACATTAATGTTCTAACACCTAAGTCAGAATGCTGCTGTATAATATTTGAAAACAGGCACTTCAAAGATGTAAGCAAGTTAAAGAGGCTGTTAGCTTAGGCCTTAATTCAACAGAACTGGTGGTCCCATAATAGGAGATTAGGACACAGACACACAGAGGTAAAACCATGTGAAGACACAGAGAAGAGAAGATGCCATCCAACCTTGCCTACACCTTAATCTCAGACTTCTAGCCTCCAAAGTTGTGAGAAAATAAACTTGTGTGGTTTAAGCCACCCAGTTTGTGGTACCTTGTTGTGGCAGCCCTAGAAAACTAATAGAGATGTACCATGTCTCAGGATTTTTTTCAGTCACTTGAGTTTCAGTGTGAGTAAAACTGTACCATGGGCTTCTGGAGTTTATTTCCAAAGGGCTGAATGAATGTCCTCAGAAAGTAAACAGAGACTGAAAAGAGAAGGGGTCAGAAGTGTCTTCATCCATGAAATGTCTGGAGAAGTTGGATCCAGCAAACCATCCATAGAGAAACTTACCAATGGAGAAAAAGTCTTATAATTAGACAGAAATACATTTGTGAATGTAGTATGTGATAAAGGTTGTATGTCAAAAATTTGAGGAAAGCATGTAATGAAGCAATTGTGGGGGAAGGAAGAAGCTAGGAAGTACGGTGTTTGAGAATTTTAAGCCATGGAGTTATTGATTGGTAATAGTGTCAGTAGCAGCCGAGCAGTTATAAAATTGACCCTTGGTGAGCAACATGGGAGTCATTGCTGATGTTGTCAATGTGGTTACAGAGGAGGAATGGCCCGAACACTAACTGGAGAAGGTGTACAAGAGAATGGCAGGTGGTGTGATGGGACTCCTGGACACCCCAGACATCAGCTGAAACACTGTAGAGAAGGAGATAGCTAAGGCAGGTAGCTGCATGCCATGTTATTGTATAAACAACCAGCAGTGTTTCTATATACAAAACAGGCAGTAGGAAGAAATAAAATGAACCTCAATTACATCTTCTGAAAAAGAAGGGTAATGAGAATGCTTAAAATCTAGTGTAAGTTTTGAATAAGAACAGCATTCCAATATTGATCCATATATGGAAAAGTAGATCAACAAAAACATCACAAGATTAAACTGAATGTGCATTGAAACTTGGTATGATAAATGCTGTATACCGAATAACAGTGTAAAACATGGACTAGTCAATGAATGGGACTGGGAGGCTGGGGTCATCTGAAATAAAATTAAGATGAAAATATACTTTACATATGATTTTGGGATAAATACAGATATATGAAATACTTTTGAATTTATAATGAAAAAATGTAAGAACCTAGAGAAACATAGGAAGACTTTTTAAAACTCCCAGTGGGGAATAACTTTCAAATTATAGGACAAACTTTAGAAGACATTAAAGAAAATATTAATTAAGACAAAAACAAAGACTTTGTTGGCATTGCATGAACCATCATAATGAAAAGTTAAATAAGTTAGGAAAATATTGATAATGTATATCATAGTCTAACTGCCATTTTTCCCCTATTTATAAAATGTTCTGTAAAATGTCAATTCAATATCTGAAAAGCTAATAAGAAAATGACTATAGGTCATGATTTACAATTTCTAGAAAGCAAAAAGGGCTCTTAAAGATATGGAAAGAGGAGAATCCCAACTCTTAATAAGAGATATGCAAACTGAATTGATACAGAGTTTTATTTTACTTACCAAAATGTAAAAAGCCAAATGTTTTGATAGCATATACCATGTGGGTGGTATGGGACCAGGCACTCTCCCTCCTTTCTGCTGGGGGTGCAAATGGATATAATAACCTCTAGGGAAGATGATTTTCAACATATAGAAATATATATAAAATATCATATTTTTCTCCCTATAATTCTTCATCTAGAAATGTATCCTAGAGATATACTTGTGCATGTTGAAGATATATATACACACACACACACACATATATATGTATACAAAGTTAATAAATGCAGCATTTTTGCAATAAAAGAATGGTAACAACCAAAATGACCATTAATACTGTATAAATTATGGTCTATCCATATAATAGAATACTCTGTGACTGTATCAAAAGAACAACAGGCTGGGCATGTTGTTTCACACCTGTAATTCCAGCACTTTGGGAGGCCGAGGTTGGAGGATCATTTGCACCCAGGAGTTTGAGACTAGCCTGGGCATCATAGGGAGAACCCTTCTCTACAAAAATGAAAATATTAGCTGGGCAT
Source organism: Colobus angolensis palliatus (assembly GCF_000951035.1). Lineage (NCBI taxonomy): Eukaryota > Metazoa > Chordata > Mammalia > Primates > Cercopithecidae > Colobus > Colobus angolensis. The sequence continues at coordinate 2,451,690 of NW_012114755.1, forward strand.
GGTGGCTTGCACCTGTAGTTTCAGCTACTTGATAGGCTGACACGGGAGGATTGCTTAAGCCCAGGAGTTTGAGGCTGCAGTGAGCCATTATTGGGCTACTACACTCTAGCCAGGGTGACAGAGTGAGATGCTGAGTAAATGAAATGAAAAAACAAGAAACCTGATATGAAAGGGCCTTCATGATATGTCAAATAAAGAAAAAGGAATGCAGACCAATGTGTGTTTTGTATGAGACAGACTACATATATATATAACATATATATATATAAAAAACAACTACATATAGTTGTTTTAGCATTAAGTATCTTTAGCTACTTTTAATCTCTTTAGATAGATTAAAAAATTAAGAACTATAAAAATGTATATGTCTTTGATAATATGGCAAAGAAGCCCGAGTACTTAGAATGAGAATGACCATTTTCAACATATGCGTGAAAAAATTTTTTGAAACCTGTGACTATATTACTATTTTAAAAACAAAATTTTTTAAAAAAATTTAGAATTTTACTTTAAAAATAAATTTTAAAATAAAGGAAATGTATAGTGATGAATGCAATGATTTAGCTAAGAGAGTGAAATAGGGATATGAGAAGAACACACACACATAAAGAGATAATGAAAAGGTTAATTAGTTGGGAAAGAGACGGGGAGAGAGAGAGTTAATTGGAGCTGAAAAAATGAAGATAATGAGTGTAGAAAACTCTTCTAAAGTGATTTTCTCTAAAGGAAAACAGAGAAATCAGGTTGTGGATGGAGGGAAATGTTGACTTGAGTGGTGTTTTAAGGAGATAGGATAGCTTATTTATACCATGCTGAATGACCCAATAGAAGAGGAAGCATTGCAGAAGCAGGAGGGAGAGGTGGTCGTTACACACAGTGTTTCAGTGCAGGGAGGGGACCCATCACACAAGGGGAAAGGATGGTTAAGGTCAGGAGCATGCAGAACCCTTTCCCTTACTTGGGAGGGAAGACAGAGAAATGAGCTCAGAGGAGAACTGACAGGTAGGTTTGGTGTGGGGAGATGCAGTAAATCTCTGCAGAGCATCACCTGAGAGTGATAAAAGAGTGAGGAGGTGGTTTCAAGAGAGAGGATATGGTGTGAAGAGTTTCCTTGGAGAGTGGGAAGCAATTATGGAAATGTTACATGATTGTTCCAGAGATACAAGTGAATATTTGAGGCTCAAGGTCATAAATGTGAAGTGAAACCATTAGGCATAGTAGTGTGTTGTTCTCCAGCCATGCTCACGTCTGTGAAAATAGGTATGGAGTTAATAGGAGAGCTGGATTCAACCAAGGCAAAAGACAGATGCTTCCAAGGAGATACATACATTGCAAATGAAGGCATAAAATGATGTTCAACATCAGTAACCTTTAGGAAAATACAAATTAATAACACAATGAGATACTACTACACACCTTTTTATATGGCTAAAATACAAAATACTGATCGTGTCAAATATTGGTCAAGATTTGGAGAAACTGGATGTTTTATACCCTGCTAGTAAGAGAGTAAAATGGTAGAGCTAATCTGAAAAACTCTTGCATTAAAAAAAATTAAACATAGAATATTTGACATACAACCCAGCAATCCAATTATGAAATTTATCCTAGAGACTAGAAAACTATATTCATTAAAAAATCTGTGCACATATGTTTATAGCAGCTTTATATATAAAAGACATTAGATAAAAATGCAATGGCCTTCCACTTATGAATAGTGAAACAAAGCATCAGAACCAAGGAATACTACTCAACCATGGAAAAAAAAAATCAACAACAAACTACTAATATCTGCACCAACTTGGATTGGTTGAGGACATTATGCTGGGTGAAAAAGCCAGATTCAAAAGATTAATTGTTGTATGATTTCATGTTTGTAACAGTTTTGAAATGACAAAATTATAGAAATGAAGAATAGATTAGTGGTTAGAAGGGTTTGGGAAGAGACATGGGGTGGGTGTGACAATATGGGTCACCCAAGGGAGTTCTTTTGTGGTGAAGAAACACTCCCATATCTTCAATGTGGTGGTGGTTAAATGAATCTATATGTGTGACAAAATGTTATAGAATTACTTGCAAAGACATATCCCACTCCTAAAAAATTGGTTGCATGTAATCACTGGTGAAATCCCATAAGATGTATATTATAGATAATTGTTTTATACCAACATCAGTTTCCTGGTTTTGATAATAAACTCTATGTAGCATGTCACCATTGGTATAGATTAGGTGATGGGTACACAGGAACTCTCAGTACTATTTTCATAACTTTTTGTTAGATTACGAATAATTCAGAATGAGAAGATAAAGAACAACTAAAAGTTCAGTTAGTTGGATTGACTACATGGATATTGAAGTCATCAAGAATGAGGACCAGAGTTATGCTGGAGAGAAATTTGTAAACTAGACACACAAGCCATAAGATAATATAATAAACATTCACATACCCACCACTAAAATGATGTATATATCAACATTTTGTCATATTTGCTTCCAATCTCTCCTAAAAATGAATAAATAAAAATGTACTGATACAACTAAAGGCTCAAACCTGCATCTCTCCTCTCACTGATCTTTTCAGAACTTCTGAAGCTCATATGCATTATTCTCTCACATGTGTAATAATATGTTAAAACAGGAATTTTAATTGAAATATCAAGATACAATAAATTCTATATTATAATGGAGGTGCAAGGTGACATGCTGAATTTCAGTACAAATTTTCTGATAATGGGTTACCAACTTGTAAGCAATCATCCACATCAAGACTATGAAAAAGTTTAGAGTTGAATTTTTATATGACAAAATGTTGAACTTAGTTTAAAGATGACCTATCTTCCCCACTGTCAATTTGGGCCCTTTGCAGGTAAAAATATTATATAAGAGGAGTGTGTACATTTCAGTGCTTCTCACTCCTACCCTAACTTCCACGCTTGTAGTTTTTTTTTTATCATTGCCTTCTGACCCTGAAGGGTTGGCTGTATCCCTGTGAGGAGGGTCAGGAGAGCAGGACATTGCCTTTTTGCCTTGTCTTGCTGGGCTGACCTGGCTGGCCCTCTCTGGAATTTACAACATTGTAGAGTTCTCTCAAGGTAATATAGTAAAACTAATTCCAAGTCCTATCACATAAAGTCCACAACAGACATTTACTCAATGTTCAGAGTACTCCACCTTATGATCCTTCTTACACAGGATCTTGCAAGCACGACCAAGCACTTGGGGTGGCACAAAGAATGAAACACATGACATACTAATCACCATTCCCTAAAAAACTCCATGCTTTTATTAACAGTGCAATCATAAATGACCTCTTCTTTCATTTCCATCTGACTAAATCTTACTCATGTCTCCCTGACCAATAGAAAAATTTATGTGACTGGCAGAAGTGACAGAGGGTACATACTGGGTAAATTGTAGAGTCATCAGTTCAAATTCTAAATATTTCAAGAAGCCCTCCCTGATCGCACACACACTTACTAATGATATCTTCTCCATCTCTTCTCTCCCTCCTTTGTGTTTGCATCCTGCAAGGATTCAGGATAGTTTTACCAATATGTTTGGCATGAGTATGGGACCCTCTTCTATACTCTATGTCACTGCTAGATAACAAGCAAATCCCATTTGTATCTATAGCCAGCATTGGTACATTGACAATATCCCTGCCCAGTCCATTCCACACAATCATAAAGAAGGAGCATCACAGCAATTTCTTCGAATTCTGGGTAACTGCCATGTAGGTGAGAAGAACATGTGCTTATTGTGATTACAGTCACTATATACAGACATGAACTGTTCAGGATGCCTGGATCACAAGAGTAGTTATTTTCAGTCCACACATCTGATAATGTCAAACCTTACCACTGTATTTTTAAAACAGAGACTTGAGCACAAATGGCATAATGTCAGTCTAGGGCAATCTCATAACCTCACTATCTGCTTGGGTTGCCTGGAATGAGCACGTGCCCCATGTTGATCATGCAGTCGGCTTGAGAATCCCAGTTCCATGAATTCAGGTTATAGTGTTCTTTTCATTCTAGCACTTGCAGATTCTGCATCCCTTCACATGCTAGGATTTCTTGATGCTGAGTTGGGCTTGGCTGCAGACAAAGGCTTTCTATCCTGGACACGTGGTAGTGAAAGTAGTTAGTCCTGCAACACCCATGCCCTAAGCACCTGCAGGAACCCTTCTGCTCTCTTCTGTCCATCCCTGTGTTTGCATCCTGCAAGGATTCAGGACAATTGTACCAATATTATGGGCATGAATATGGAGATCTTTTCATCTATACTGTGTTGTTACTGCTAGATAACAACAAATAAATCTCTTCTGCATCTATAGCCAGCATTTGTGCCCTGACAATATTTCTGTCCAGTCCATTCCACACGATCATAAAGAAGGAGCATCACAGCAATCTCTTTGAATTCCAGGTTCCACAAATACATGCTCAGTATGTTTTTATACAGTGAACAGAGAATGAGTGAGTGAGTGAGTGATATTGCTATGAAAAGTTTACTGAATGATACATTGAGGACTGTAGGTGGATAGGTTAATTAAAAATATCTGTTAACCAGCAATTATAAAAATAATACATTTGTAAGAAGAAAATTTAATTTTTACCTAGAATTTACTCACTAGAAAAGGACTAGACTGAAGGACTTTCCATTCTGTAGGTTTCAACAAATAGAATTCCACTCTGTCTGTCTTACAGAAGGCATAGCTATCAATCAGATTTGCAGCTTAAATTTGTTTAAGTGTAGATTTTTTTATTTGAAATTTCTATTTATTGTTTTTTTCTTTATTCTAAAAAAGGGGGGATAATATGCAGAACGTGCAGGTTTGTTACGCAGGGACACAGGTGCCATGGTGGTTTGCTGCCCCTATTTACCCATTTTCTAAGTTCCCTCTTCTAAGCCCACATCCCCCAACATGCCCTGATAATGTGTTTTTCCCCTGCCTGTGTCCATGTGTGGACTTATGAATGAGAACATGCGGTGTTTGGGTTTCTGTTCCTGTGTTAGTTTTCTGAGGATGATGACTTCCAGCTTTATGGCTTGCAAAGGACATGATCTCACTCCTTTTTATGGCTGCATAGTATTCCATGGTATATATGTACCACATTTTCTTTATCCAAGCTATCGTTGATGGGCATTTGGGTTGGTTCTGTGTCTTTGCTATTGTGAATAGTGCTGCAATAAACATACGTGTGCATGTGTCTTTATAGTAGAATGATTTATATTCCTTTAGGTATACTCCCAGTAATGGAATTGCTGGGTCAAATGGTATTTCTGGTTCTAGATTCTTGAGGAATCACCACACTGTCTTCCATAATGGTCGAACTAATTTACATTTCCACCAACAGTGTAGAAGTGTTCCTATTTCTCCACAGCCTTACCAGCATCTATTGTTTCCTGACTTTTTAATAATCGCCATTCTGACTGGCATGAGATGGTGTCTCATGAAAATGGCCACACTGTCCAAAGTAACTTATAGATTCAATGCTATTACCCTCAAACTACCATTGACATTCTTCACAGAATTAGAAAAAACTATTTTAAATTTCACATGACATCGAAGAAAGACCCCATATAGCCAAGACAATCCTAAGCAAAAAGAACAAAGTTGGAGGCATCACACTATTTGACTTCAATACTACAAGGCTATAGTAATCAAAACAGCATGGTACTGGTACCAAAACAGACATATAGATCAATGGAGCAGAACAGAGACCTCAGAAATAATACCACACATCCACAACCATCTGATCTTCCACAAACCTGACAAAAACAAGCAATGGGGAAATGTTCTCCTATTCAGTAAGTGGTGCTGGGAAAACTGGCTAGCCTTATGCAGAAAACTGAAACTGGACCCCTTCCTTATTCCTTATACAAAAAATTAACTCAAGATGAATCAAGACTTAAATGTAAAATCCAAAACCATAAAAACTCTAGAAGAAAACCTAGGCAATACCATTCAGGACATAGGCATGGGCAAAGACTTCATGACTAAACCACCAAAAGCAATGGCAACAAAAGCCAAAATTGACAAATGGGATCTAATTAAACTAAAGACCTTCTGCACAGCAAAAGAAACTATTATCAGAATGAACAGTCAACCTACAGAATGGGAGAAAATTTTTGCAATCTATCCATCTGACAAAGGGCTAATATCCAGAATTTACAAGGAACTTGAACATATTTACAGGAGAAAAAAAACCCCATCAAAAAGTGGATGAAGGATATGAACAGACACTTCTCAAAAGAAGACATTTATGTGGCCAGTAAACATATGAGAAAAAGCTCAACATCACTGATATCAGAGAAAAGCAAATTAAGTGTAGATCTTAATATCAGACATATTGCATTCTGAGAATATGTTTCAATAGTGTTCATCTTTGTTTAATCTTGGTTAGTAGGGAGGCTTATAACTAACGCACTAACAGTAATTTTGGGACTTGTCTTTCTGTTCCTTTAAGCATTCCCATTTTTATTGAAACCACAATTGTTCTTTCATACTTATATTTCATTGATGTGTTTAGATAAATTATGTAATTACATTGGCAAGTCTAACTGACATAAGCAGGACAGAAAACAGATCCAATTGGTTCTTGTGAAGCTGATGTCTCAGTGCTCTTGAGCCCAGGTGTACAAGAGCATCAGTGAATGACCATGAGGGCTCTTACTCATGGAGTACTTACTCCACATCAACCAATACATTTTCCAAATGGAATGGATAGGATTGGTTATACAGATACAGTCTGTTAGCCAGAGATATATTGGAAAGGTTTTTACATGTATATAGAATTAACACAGTGCCTGATGAACTAGGTTTAAATGTTTGTTGAATACATGCATAAGAAATAGTCATGAATGACAGCTCCCAAAATGTGCCATGAGGGACTTTCATATCATTTTTCTTTTCCTGGAGGAAACTATCGGATGTCCTGCATGCTCTTATTCAACATGTAAATTAGAGGAAATGCTATCATTGGCCTTGGAAATAAGGCAGCTCCTGAGCTGACTCCTGCATCACCTGTCCCCACTTTCTTCTCTCCAGAGTCAGTGAGCAGACCTGCAGTGAAAGGGAAGAGCTGTTCTCAGAACAACCAACTCCAGAGGACACTCTGTTCTCTTGAGTGGAAGGTTCCTGTAGGAGTTCCAGTGAGACCTGGTTACTAAGACATCCTTTGCAAGATGCTAGACAACCCTGTGATTTTCAGGTGGGAGCTGCTTGAGAAAAATAGTTGCTGAGCATCTTGTAAATTCCACACCTAGTCTGTTGCACTAGAAATTCAAGGAAGTGTTTTCTGCTCTTAAAGACCTTACAATGTGGTTGAAGCGCAAGACATGTGGACAAATCATTCAAGTACACTCTTATAAGTGCTATAGTAGAGCAATGTATGGGGCCAAGTGAGTCCAGAATGGCCTTCAGGGGCTGAATATGAGCTTTCAGGAGTCTAAAGTATTCTTATGGTTAAAAGAAAAAGGAATGCCACTGTCAAGAAAATAACCAGTTTCCCAGAGAGGGCCAACTGTCTTTGGTTTGATTGTTAGGTGAAATTTCTCTCCATGGCTCTTCATTATGGACAAAATTGTTAGCCGAAGCTATACAATTGATGATACCACAGACTCGAGGTGGACTCTCCTGATAACCCCCAGTCTGAACTAATGACATCACATCAAAACCCCATGCCTGGAGCATTGGCTGTAAGCACTGTCTTCCTGCCTCCTTGTACCTGTAGGAACCCTCATGTATAGTCAAGTCCTACTACGGTATTTGTAAATCAAGCATGGACATATAGGATACAGAATCAGCAAAGAGCTGGGCCTGGAAGAGGAATGGATCTGAATTCAAGAGGCCTGAGTTCTATATGTTGAACAATGTTGTAAGAGTCATCAATAAATATTTTTTTTTGAAAAGTGGAAAATAATAGGCTTCTTTGCCACTTTTGTAGCTACTTTATACTGTCTCCTGAGTGCTCAAATCGCATTTGTCAGCTTCCCTGTGTGAGGGTCAATCTGAGGGACATCCTCACTGCTGTGAGCAGCTCAGAGCCCACTGTGATGTCCCATCTTCTCTTGGTCTCTTCTGTCTGCTTGAGTTACCTGTGGAAGGGTTAACCACTGACAGAGACTAGTCCTGATTTGTACTGATCCTAAGTTCTCATAATTAAATGTTTTTAATTGTGGTAAAATTTATATAACATACATTTTACTAATTTAACCATTTTCAGTGTGCAAACATTGTACTGTCGACTAATGCTTTCCATGGGTGAAAACTGCAACTGTCAGGTTAGATAAACATCTATTCGAAGACGGTGAGGAACCACTGAGATATTTCTGAGGCAGAGGGTTAAGAAAAACGCATATAATTGTCAAGGGTGGCAGGGCAGTGTTGGTTTCAAAGTCCCGTCTGACTGACAGGGCAGAGGTTCTTCCTCACTGCTCTGATCGGCTTCCCCACAGCTCCAGGGTTTCCTCAGGAAGCTGCCGTCCACCTTCATCCACCTCAGGCGTGTCCTGCAGAGCCCTCTGGAGAACCAGCTTCAGGTTCTGCCTATTTTGACGCTGCCTAAAGGAGCCCACGAAGAAGTAAATGATGGGGTTGGCACTGCTGTTAAGAGCGGCCAGGAACATAGAAACTGGATGAACGTGACAATATAAGACTTTCCAATCCACGTGGATCCATAAAAATAGGAAAAATTGAATGCCGAAGGGCAGGCCACAGAGGAGGAAGACCAGCACTGTGAGCAGGATGGTCACGTACAGCCTGGTCAGCGGCATCCTCCGGGATCCACAGAGAATCCTGACCAGCAGGACCAGGCTGGACACACAGAGAACCACACATAAAAAAATCAGCCACGCGACTGTGATGAAATCCGATGTTTGACACCAAACAGAATCCGCACCACTAAACAGGAAGCCACAGAACATCCACTCCAGGATGCTCCGCAGCAGGGACAGGACCCAGAGCAGGACACACACGACCGCTGACAGGTGTGTGGGGCGGCGGCAGCGGTACCAGATGGGCCACAGGACGGACAGGCAGCGCTCCGTGCTCATGGCGCTCAGAAAGCTCAGGCCTGCAAAGTAGGAAAACATCATCACAGGATAGAGGATTTTAGAGATGATTTGGGGCACACCGATGAAGCTTAACAGGGAATATATAATGCGGCCACTGAGGAAGAGGAAGTCGGCCATGGACAGATTGAGGATGTAGATGGAGAAGGCGTTCTTGTGCATGCGGAAGCCCAGGAGCCAGAGCACAACCGCGTTTCCTGTCAGCCCGACAAGGGAAATGATGCACGTCAGCCCCATGAGGCTCAAGGTCTGCTTGTAGCAAGGAGTCTCCTCAGTTCCGTTGATTGGTGTCAGTTCTGTGTCCAAGGCTGGGATGGTTGGATCCATGCTCAGAAACCCTAGTTTGGTGACCCTGGAAACAGAAACCAGATGTGATCACCAGCTGTATGATCTCTGATTCTCCCCACCACCCTGCCATGTGGGATTTACTTCCTCAATTAAAGAGGAGAGATCAGAGACTTGCAGAGAGTAAGTCACCTATCAAAAGGTGGGAGTCCTCAAATCCAGTTCGAAATACAGTTCTTGTTGACTCTGAAGCCTGACCTCTCTCTACTGCCACACAAGTTCTGTACTGATGTGGGAATAACATTAGGACCAAAACACCCCCACTCAAGTGGCCAGGGCTGTGGACCCGATAATTACTCTATCCTAGGCCTGACATTTTCTCTCAGGTGGAGGAATTCAGATACGCTAAGAGGTGGTTGTGACACCCTCATGACTAGGACTGATCATCCATGGACAGAAAAGAAGACCACTCATTATGAATCAGAGGACAATGTGACCTTTGCTAGAATAAGTGTGAAAATGGCTGGGCCTGGTGGGTGAGAAATAACTGAGTGTGTCAGTCATTGCAGACAGGACCACATTTTATGTTTTATAGTCCTAGTGCCTATTTCCCTGAGCAGCACACTGTGCTCTTCATAAATATTCATTCAGTGAATGAATGCATGCATCAGGAGCCTAATGGTAATGGTAGATTTGGGTGAAATGGAAAATAAAAATGAAAGCACAATGTAAGTTATTAGAACACACATGTTTAATTAGATATAGAAAATTTCATTCATCAGAATTCTATTTGTGGACAGTTCTATCTGTGTTAAAAAGAATGATTGATGTGTGCCCCAAACCTGAAATTGACCACTCATGTGCCTTTGAAATGAGGACCCAATGTGGCTTTACTGAACACCTAGAAGCATTTTTGTACACAATGTTTGGGTAGGGTGTGGGTCTGAGCTGAATTGCTCAGCAATGGAGCAAAGGAAAGACTAAGTGAGGGTGAAGTCTGAGTGCCACTGAAGCAGGTAATTGAAGTGTGGGAATATGTATGGGAGACGACTAAGTGTTCTGCTGAGTATACACAATGTAAGCCTATTTCATTCTCTCCTTCAGGAGATCTTTGGTTCATTTCTTTGTTGATGCAAACATTTGTATGTGAGGAGTCCGTGAGGAGAAATAGGAGATATATAGGGCTTGGAGTATGAAGAGAGATATTCATGCAGATTTCAACTGGAGAATGAGGACTAGGTCTAATCTGGGAGAATAAGAGCAGCTGACGGAGAGTTTGTTAAGTATTGTCTGTTTTAATTATCTGAAGAGCCTAGGAGGAAAGAATGAGCATTATTCCCATATGGGAGATCATGCATTGGAGCACAAAAAGAGTGAATTATTTGTTCTGGGACTTACATAGTATGAATTTGAGACCAGCAGGGCTTACTCATGACCCAGTCTTTGAGCAGCCCTTTACACCCAGCGCCACTCTGTGTCAATTATACATGTTAGAGGGGGTAAAGGAGAGGAGGGATTCTCAAGATTAAATCCAAGTTGGCAGGCAAAATTGTGGGTTGAAAAGAAAAAAAAAACTAACCTAAAACAACTTCAGATAGAGAAAGAGAAGCAAGTCAAATAGGGGACAAAATAGAGAAGAGTGAAAGTCATTTAGTAACAAATTCAGGAGTTCGTTTTTGCCTATCAGAGGCCACCTTTGCTCTGGAATCCCGAGAATGCACAGGGGCAGGAGGCCTCCAGGTGAAAAGAAGACTCACCCTCTTCTGGGAGTACAGAGGAGCATCAGGAGTGAGTGCATCCATCATGATCTCTCTTAGAAAGACAAGCTGCCACAGCCTTGCTTGACCCGAAAAGGAAATGGGAGGAAAAGGAGAACCTCTGTTATCCACACTCACGGAACTAAACACATTGTCCATCTATATTTAGGGTAATGGTGTATTTGTCTTCCTCATGAAACCTGAAGCTTCATAACGACTAGTCATGCCTGTCTTTTTCACTGTGGTATTACCAACATTTAGCATGTGTTCCTTAAAGATCATCCATCGTATTATCTTAATATAACATAAGATGAAGCCAAGGCCTAGAGAATTACAGTGTTTTCATGAGTTCCCAACACGAAGAGCAGGCTCAATACCAGCCCCTGGTCCCTGGAGCCCTGCATGAGACTTCTGTATTGTTCTCTGCCCCATCATTCATTATTTCAGAGGAGTTCCTGAAAAATCTTGATGTGAGCACAGAATCAGAGACTGTCAGAGGCAGAAGAGACTGCTAGGTTGCCCCATTGCTCATTTTCCTGTTTGGTCACATAAAAATTCTGAGAGTTTAAAAGCAGCACAAGGACCCACATTCCAGTTTTCCTTGATGTCGGGTGCCATTGTATGATCAGGTTCTGTTCAACAGAAGATGCACAAAAGTGATATAAGCAAGTCCTGGCTCACAGGACCAATAGCAGGAGTAACACGTTTCCTTTCCTTATTTTTTTTTCCGTCATGCTGGAATGCTGATGTGGCTGGAACCATGTAGGATCACAAGGATGAAGGCAACTCTCTAGGGACTGGGGAGTAGCAGTTTTTGGAATTCTGATGTACGATGCCTTGGAGCTTCCACCACTGATCTCAAAGATAGTCTTTTCTGGGTATTCACAGGGCCTTTCCTATATGGCAGATGTGTGTGCTGCAATCCCAGCACACAACAAAATCTGCAGATGCTCAGTTTCCTTATATAAAATCATGTGGTAATTGTACAAAACCTATGCACTTTCTCCCAGATATATTAAATCATTTCTAAGTTACTTAGAATAACTGACAAAATGCAAATGTTATGTAAGTTCTTGTTTTACTGTGTTATTTTGGAAGTAATGACAAGGAAAAACAATTTTGTACCTGTTCAGTAAATACACACCTCCGCCATACCCTTATTTTTGGAATAGTTTCCACCTGTGGTTTGTTGAATCTGCAGATTCTGGACCTAGTGACCCAGAGACACAACTGTACTTTCTTATTTAAGACATTTCTACTTCATGTCTTTATGAGAGGGGTCAAACTTATATTCTAAAAAAAGAAATATGTTCCCTTTTTAAAATTGTATTTTATTTTCTATGCATTTTTGAAGAATGCAAACATTTCTGCATAGAAGTGACAGTAGAGAAAGACATGCCAAACATTAAAGTAGTCTGATAGAGCTGCAATGAGACAGGAATCAATCACCTGCAGACAGAGACTGTCCCAGGAATTAGGAGGATATAAGATGGTGAAAGGATAGTCTCATTTGCTATGAGGATTTGCTTTCCATTCTTCTCTATCCTGTTTGACATCCCAAGAGAGTGGCTTCTATGTACCACATCAGTGGGATTCTTTTTAGTTCCAGTATCTGGTGGAATAGTGACACTGACTGGGACACACCAGCAGGATACTGGAGGACAGCAGGAGAGCCACTTGGGATTTCCACCTCCTGGTTCTCTGCCTGTGTATTAGTTCATTCTCGAATTGCTACAAAGAAATACCTGAGACTGGGAAATTTATGAAGAAAACAGGTTCAATTGCCTCATGGCTCTGCAGGCTATACAAGAAGCATAGCAGCTTCTGCTTCTGGGGAGGCCTCAGGAAGCTTCCAATCATGGTGAAAGGCAAAAGGGGAGCAAGTCATCTCACATGGTGAGAGCAGGAGCAAGAGAGACAGGGAAGAGGTGTTACACACTTTTAAATAACTAGATTTCATGAGAACTCACTCACTATCACTATAGCAGTACCAAAGGAGGATGGCATTAAGCCATTCATGAGAAACCATCCTCACGATCTAATCACCTCTCACCAGGCCCTCCCTCCAACACTGGGAATTACAATCAACATGAAATTTGGGTGCGGGGGACACAGATCCAAAGCATATCAGCCTGTGTGGCTGTGTGTTGGCCATGCAGGGCTTCTCCACCTGCCTGCTGGTGTTCTCCTACCCCTATGGCTACAGCTATGGCTATGGCGACAATGGTAACTGCTCCTTCCCTGTCCCTTTCAGCCTAGGGGAGGACTTAGCGCTCCCCCATGTATTGCTGCTTAGGGTGCTGACCCGTGCATTGTCTCTTTCCCTTAATCCTGTGCATCTTTGTAAATACTTTCCTCAAGAAACACTCCTCAGTCATTTCAGTTCTGACCATCTATTTCTTCCTTGAACTTTTCCAGACAGGCAAGGATTAACAATTTAGAAAAGTAAGTAAAACAACAAAATCTGCTTCTACAGCAGTTCAACTCTGTGAAGCAATGCCTGCATGTCCTCTAGCTCCTTAAATGAATGTGAGAGGCAGAATTCTCTCCATGAGGACAGATTCAGTGATTGGAATAAGGGAGGTGATATGGAGAGATAAATCAAAGAGGGGACCCCAATTGAAACTCACACAGTCTGGGTTGGCAGCACTCAGTTTCCAGAAGGAAACTTCATGTCCCCGTCTTTTCCTGAAACAAGCTCATGATCCCCTGCCTGTAGCACCTAGGTAGAAACAGAAACGATCTTATAGCAAAAACCATAACTGACTATGGAAGAAGACAGTTCTTGGTACTTACCCTTATCTTTTTCTCTTTTGTCCAGTGGTGAAGACTCCCCTTGTTCAAAGGTGGAGAGCCTTTCTGGGATTCAGTGACTTCAGAGGAGCCTTCTGTGTTGCTTAAATTCAGGAGATGCCCACAGGAGCTGGAGTCAAAGCTGGTGAGCAATCCAGACTTACGAAGATGCTAGACAGACTTGTTATTTCCTGTATGAGGACTATGGACAAATCAGCAGTCAGAGGTATTGGAGACACAAACCCTACCTGAGATGATTCTTGGCCTCTGTCCCATATTCAGTACAGATAAGCCTCTCCCATCACATTCCATCTTGTTCAACTTCCTTGATAAAAACAGTGGCAAGGTTTGAGAGAATGGACTCCCATTTCAAAAGTTCTACTGTGTATAAAATGCTATCAAATAGCACTGCATGCTACATTAAAATCTTTCATAAAAGGATGAGTCAGTTGATGTGGCAGACTTCACTGTTGTCTTGTTCTAAGATATTGGCACAGCCTGTCTTACCTTCAGCAGCCACCTCAGCAGCCAACAACATCAGGCAAGACCCTCCAGCAGCAAAGCGTTTGGCTGATAAAGGTTCTGATGATGATTATGATTTCCCAGTGAAAAAGTATTTTTTAAGTAATGCAAGCACATTGCTTTAGACATAATGTCATTGCAACTCAATAGACTACAGTATAGTGTAAGCATAACTTTTACATGTACAAGGATACCAAAAATTCATGTGATTTACTTTATTGTAATATTTGCTTTATTGCAGTAGTGGAAGCAGACTTCCAATGTCTTCAATGTATGCCTATTATGATAAAGCTTGTATATCAAAGTAGTGTGTAAAACGGGCACTGTTGAATGAATGGGATTGGGACAACTGAGTTTCTGTGTGAAATGAATAAGGGTGGAAACATACTTTACACATGATTTGAGGATAAATCCAAATACAGTACTTAAAATTTTATAATGAAAATACAATTACCTGGAGGAGCCATAGCCAAATAGTTTTCAAATCAAAGTGGAAAAAGACTTTCAATTATGGGATACAATTCAGAAGATATTAAAGAAAATATTTATAAAGACAAAAAGAAGGCCAGCTGTCATGGCCCACTCCTGTAATCCCAGCATTTTGGGAGGCCATGTGGGGTGGATTGCTTAAGCTCACAAGTTTGAGACCATCCTGGGCAACATAGTGAAAACCCATCTCTACAAAAAATACAAAAACTATCCACGTGTGGTGGTGCATGTCTATAGTCCCAGCTACTTGGGACATTGTGGTGGGAGGACAGCTTGGGCCCAGGCCGCGGAGGTTACAATGAGCCAAAATCACACCACTGCGCTCCAGCCTGACTGATAGAGTCAGATTTTGTCTCAAAAAAAAAAAAAAAAAGTTTTTTTTTTTAACATAACATTAACCATCATAATCAAGATATAAATAAACTGTGGCCAGGTGTGGTGGCTCACCCCTATAATCCCAGCACTTTGGAAGGCTGAGGCGGGCAGATCACCCGAGGTCAGGAGTATGAGACCAGCCTGGCCAACATGGTGAAACCTGGTCTCTACTAAAAATACAAAAATTAGTTGGTTGTGATGGCACATGCTTGTAATCCCAGTTGCTCGAGAGGCTGAGCAAGAGAATGGATTGAACCTAGTAGTTGAAAGTTGCAGTGAGCCAAGATTGTGCCTCTGCATTCCAGCTTGGGTGACAGAACGAGACTCCATCTCAAAAAATAAATTAGTAAATTAATAAAATTAAATAAATAAATGAACAGGGAGATAGTTGGTAATGTATATTATAGCCAAAGTATAAATTTTCTCTATTGATACAAATTTTTCTAAATGATGTTAATAATTCAAAATTGAAAAAGCTAATAAGAAAATAACTTTAAGTCATGATTCACAATTTCTAAAAAATAAAAATGGCTCCTAAACATACGGAAAGAGGAGAAATTCAACTCATAATGAAAGACATGCCAACTGAAATTACAGAGTCATATTTTACTTACCAAAATATTAAAAACCATTAAGTTTTATAGCATACAGTGTGGGGATGGAGTGGCATCAGGTACCCTCACTCATTTCTGCTGAGGATGCAGATGGATACAACTTCCAGTGAAGGAATTTTCAACATATGAAAGCATGTATAAAGTATCATCCTTTTCTCTCTCTAATTCCTCATCTACAAATTTATCTTAGAGATATATTTGTGCATGTTCAAAAGATCTATGTACTAAGTTAATAAATGCAGTGTTATTTACAGTCAAAAACTTGTAACAGCGAAAATGGCCATCAATACTGTATAAATTATGGTCTATCTGTGCAATGGAATACTCTGTAGCTACCCCAAAAAAACAACAAACCTAATATAAAAGGCCCTCTAGAATTAGTTAGACTTTTTAAAAAGAATGCATGCCAATGTATATATTGTATGACAAAAAAATAGTTGTTTTATTATTTGTAAATATTTGTGAATTAATATACATTTTTATTAGTAAGTATAATAGGATACGTCTTTGTTAACAAGGCAAGGATGCCTGAGGACCTAACATGGGAATGACAGTTTTCAGTGAGTGTATTTAAAGATTATTTTTTAAAGCTTTGACTGTATTACAATGTCACAAATAAATTTTCAAACAAAAAACATAAATTTAATGATCTAGCTAAGAGAGGGAAATAGAGATATGAGAAGATACGAGGAAGGGTGAGGAAATGAAGATAACGAGTACAGAAAACTCTTTGGAAGATTTTTTTTTCTAAAGGAAGAAAGATAAATCAGGCTGTGGATCGAGATGAATGACCGCTTAGATGGTGTTTGATGCCACAAATAGGATGGGGTGTTTCAATTGCAATGGAAGGATCCATTAGAGAAGGAAATATTGAAGATGTAGAAGGGAGAAGCAATAATGCTATAAAATGTTTCTGGGGAGGGAACAGAGGAAACTGCACAAATGGAAAGGGTGGTTTCAAACCGGAATTTGCAGAGCCCATTTCCTGGCATGAGAGAAAATGCAGAGAGATGCACTCAGAGGCAGATGGGCAGGTAGGTTCGCTCTGTGGAGACTGAGTAAGTCTCAGAAGAGCATCACCTGACAGTGATTAAAAAAATAAATGAAGAGTAGGTGGTTTCAGGAGAGAGAGACGGTGGCTGAAGGTTTTCCTTTGGAGATGAGAGGCAATTATGGAAATGTTACATGACTGTTCAGGAGATATAAGCAAACATTTCAGGTTCAAGGTCGTAAATGTACAGTGAAACTGCTAGGCATGGTTGTGTGTTGAGTTCCAGCCACACTCAGTTCTATGGGAATAGGCATGGAGTTAGTGGAGAGCTAGATTCAATCAGGGCAAAAGATAAACAGATGGTTCAGCAGGGACATATATGCATGACAAATAAACACATAAAAAGATGCTCAACATCACTAATGTTTAGGACAATAAATAAAAGTCACGAGATACCACTCTACCCTCTCAATATGGCTAAAATATAAAATACTGATAGTTTCAAATATTAGCTGAGATTTGAAGGAATTGGAGGTCTCATACACTGCCAATGAGAAAGTAAAATATTAGAGCTACTCTGGGAAATCTTGCATTTTCATACAATCCAGCAATCCAGTGTATCCTAGAACCTGGAAAATTTATCCCAGAAACTGGGAAACTATGTTCACTTAAAAATCTGTACAGGAGAGGAGCCAAGATGGCTAAATAAAAACAGTTCTGGTCTGCAGCTCCCAGCGGGACCAACGCAGAAGACTGGTGATTTCTGCATTTCCAACTGAGGTACCCAGTTCATCTCATTGAGACTGGTTAGGCAGTGTGTACAAGCCACAGAGAGCAATGAGAAGCAGGGTGGGGCATCGCTTCATCTGTGAAGTGCAAGGAGCCAGGGGACACCCTTTCCCTAATCAAGGGAAGCTGTGAGGAACTGTGCTACCAGCCCAGTACTATGGTTTTCTTTTTTCTTTTTTTTTTT